>NW_023425344.1:166750921-167168421 GCF_014108415.1 Molossus molossus | reverse complement strand
CTAGCTAGAAAACAGGCTTGGCCATGTGTGCAAAAGACTCTTGGGGTTGTCTTCTCCAAAATGTTTTTTTCTTGCTATCTTTTTGTAACAAAGCAAAGGCATGAACGCTTTGGGGTCATGACTATGAGTTGAACATATGACACTCTTCCCTTCTGTGATGGATCACACATTGGTGAGCCAACTGGTAAGCTCATCAACAGAGGCCTGAGGGTTTCAGGGTAGGAGACTAGAGTTCTTTATGGCAGGCTTGCCTGAGGTTGCCTTTGGATCTCAGGACTTTCCCATGACCCAGTTAGTAATTATCAAGCTCTACACAAAGCCATGAACAATACTTGGCAGTTTTGACTGTTGGCTGGGGGATGACTGTATGATTCCTCCCTCCTTCCCTCCCTCCCTTTTCCTTCCTTCCTTCCTTCCTTCCTTCCTTCCTTCCTTCCTTCCTTCCTTCCTTCCTTCCTCCCTCCTTTTCTTCCTATTTTCCTTCCTTCCTTCCTTCTTCCCTCTCTCCCTTCCCTCCTCCCTCTCTTCCTCCCTCCCTCCCCCTCCCTCCCTCCCTTCCTCCCTCCCTCCCTTCCTTCCTTCCTTCCTTCCTTCCTTCCTTCCTTCCTTCCTTCCTTCCTTCCTTCCTTCCTTCCTTCCTTCCTTCATTTCTTTTTATTTTGAAATAATTTCAAATTTATAAAATTGTTGTAAGAATTGTATAAAAACCCTCATATACCCTTCATCTAGGTTCACCAGTTGTTAATTTTTATCCTGTTTGCTTTCTTATGGTCTTGAACTATTTAGAGTGTGTTGCACACATTATACCTCTTTACTCCTAAATTCTTCACTGTATATTTCCTTAGGATAAGAATATTTAATTACAAAACCACAGTTCAATGACCGAATCAGGACATTTTGAAGTCAACACAATGCTCTTATCTAATCTACAGCCCTTATTCACATTTTGCCAGTTGTTTAGCAATTTTGCTTTTATGTTCCAAAATCCAATACAGGATTAAGTATCACTTAGACTTCTATGGCTTTTTAGTTTGCATAATCTGGAATGATTCCTCAGTTTACTCTGCCTTTCATGTCATTGACTTTTTTTTTTTTTTTTGGCAGAGTATAGGCTATATATTTTCCAGAATAGCTCTGTTTGGGTTTGTCTGATGTTCCCTCATGATTAGATTCAGGTTATGTCTTTTTGGCAGGAATCCTACATAAGTGATATTGTGTCCTTCTCGGTGCATTCTATAAAGAGACATCCGAAGTCAGTTTGACCCATTATTGATGACGTTAACTTTGATCTTTTGCTTAAGGTGATGTCTGCCAGATTTCTTCACTGCAAAGTTGCTACTTTCCCCTTGGTAATTAATGAATAATTTGTGGTGAGTTATTTTGAGACTATGTAAATAAACTGTTTCTCATCAAACTTTACGCCACTAGTTTTGTCATTCATTAATGATTCTTACCTGAATCATTAATTATTGTGACAGTTGCAAAATGTTGATTTTCTAACTCAATTTTTTTCTACATTTATTAGTTGGCATTCTGTCGTAAAGGAGAACTTGCTGGCATCATTAATTATCAGTATGGACTAATGGAGTCTTATTTTTTTATTCGGTGGGTTATTATTCATTACTACAGTTATTAATTTTAATGCTCAAATTGTTTGGATTTGACCAGTCAAAGCACCTTTAAACTGGTTCTTGCATTCTTTTTAAAAAAGTCTTTATTGTTGAAAGTATTACAGATGTTCCCCTTTTACTCCCATTGAGCCCCTCCTTCCCACTCCCGGCCTCTCCCCCTCCTTCTTTCCCCAAACTAATGTCTGTGTCCACTGGTTGTGCATAGATGCATATACGTTCTTTGGTTTGTCTCTTCCCAACTGCTCTCCCACCCCCACGTCCCTCTGAGGTCTGTCAGTCTGTTCCCTACTTCCATGTCTCTGGATCTGTTTTGATTGACAACTTATTTTGGTCACGCTATTCCATAAAGAAGTGAGATCATGTGGCACTTGTCTTTCTCTGACTGGCTTATTTCGCCCAGCATAGGTTCTTGCATTCTTCTGACATGTCCTCCTCATTTCTGAGCACTTGTTTACTTTCCGACACAAGACAGTCCAGACTCATCTTGTACTTTTTCTATCTGAGCCTTGGAATCAGTAGTTTCTGCAGAACCCCTGGTGCCTTTTAGTGGGGAATGGTATTTAGAAATCGAGATTTGGATGCTACTAGAGTGTTAAAGCTTCTAGGCCCTTTCAGCAGAGAGCTAAGAAACATACATGCACCACACACACACACACACACACACACACACACTTTTGTAAATCTAATATATATTAAAAGCTATAAATTCATACTACATACCCATTCATGTACATACAGATATGCATACCTATTTCTCTCTATATATATATTAAAAACTATAAATTCATACTATATCCAATTTCAATTCAACATCACAGAATTCTTCCTAGCCTACCCCTTGCATATTCATATCTTTTCTCGAAAAATGAGAAACCTGGTTTCTAACATCCTCAAAATATTTATTTAACCCTTCCAACACAGAGAAAATAATTTCAGAATTATTCACTGATACCACTGAGAAAAATGAGCATACTAAAGTAAATTTTGATATTTGTTGTTCTTTCTGTCTTTAGATCAAGGTTATATAGGCAAAGTATTATGTTCAAAAGTTACTTGGGGTTAAATTTTTCTCTTTAATGTGCTTATGTTGTTTATTTGAAATATAGTAAGGCTCTTTTGTTTCTGTTTGTATTCCATTTTTTATTTCTCATCCACTTTCATTCTTGTTGGTTTTACTTTATGTTTTTCAGTAAATAAAATTGTAACATACTTCCAAAAGCCAAAATGATACCTGAAATGTACATTCCAAGAACTCTCACTTCTTCCTTATTCCTTATATCCTGTTTTTACCTATACCCTGTGTATAACCAAACTCATTTGTTTCTTGTTTATGCTTTTCCTGTTTCTTTTTGCAATAATATAAGTAGATACAGGCACATATTCTTTTTTTTTTTTCTTGCTATTTTCTTCAGATAGAGTGCGAGGGAGAGAGAAACATCGACATGAAAGGGACACATCAAGTAGTTGCCACCCTCATGACCCAACCAGGGCTGGGGACAAACTGCAACCGAGGTACGTGCCCTTAGCGGGAACCAAACCCGGGTCTCTCTGGACCACAGGCCGACACTCTAACCGCTGAGCCAAACCGG
Organism: Molossus molossus; assembly: GCF_014108415.1. Classification (NCBI taxonomy): domain Eukaryota; kingdom Metazoa; phylum Chordata; class Mammalia; order Chiroptera; family Molossidae; genus Molossus; species Molossus molossus. The sequence continues at coordinate 167,165,201 of NW_023425344.1, read as the reverse complement.
CCAGGGCCACATATTCTTTTTTTTTAAAAAAATTCTCACCCGAGAATATTTTTCCATTTATGTTCAGATAGAGTGGAGGGAGAGAGCGAGAGAGGGACAGACACAGAAAGAGAGAGACTTTGATGTGAAACAGACATATCGACTGTACCTCAGTTACAGTTCAGTCCCTGGCCCTGCACAACTTTGACCAGGGCCAGGGACTGAACTATAACTGAGGTACGTGCCCTTGACTGGATCAAACCTATGACTCTTTGGTTCATGGGCCAATGCTCCAACCTCTGAGCCAAACCAGCCAGGGCAAGGCAGGCACATATTCTTATTTCACCTTTATTTTCTTACACAAGAGGTAGTGTACCATATATAGTCTTTGCACTTCACTTTTTAACTTAACTTTGTATTCTGTAAATCACTCCATATCATTTCATAGAGATCCTCCTTATTCTTTTTTATAGCTATATAGTACTCCATTGAATGAATGTGCCACAGTTTATTCAACTATTCTCCCATGTATGAGAATTTAGATTTGCTGCCCAAATTATAAATATTGCTACAATAAACAATTTTGCTGATATATCTTTCCCAATGGTAAAGTTATAAAGGCGGGATTCCTAGGTCAAAAGTTAAACATATCTGTAATTTAGTTAGATACCACCAAATTTCCCTCTATAAGAATTGTACCATTTTGCATTCCTTCCAGGAATATATGAGAGTTACTGTTTCCCCACAGCCTTACCAGCAGAATGTTTTGTCAAGGTTTTTTTTTTTTTAATTAATCTTAAAAAATTTTAATTTTTGTTGCAGATGTTTCTCCTTCTCCCTCCCCCACCCCCCTAGACACCTTCCTCCTGATCCGGCCTCCCCTCCCCACTCCGGCTGCATTGTTGTCTATGTCCATTGGTTATGCATACATGCATTAAAAAAAAAAAAAAAAGATATTTTAGTGTTGTTTGATTTGTATTTCTCTTATTTGAAGTTAAACATTTCTGCATGTTTATGAATTGTTTTATGTCTTTTCTGTAAATTATATGTTTATGTCTTTTGCTATCAGATTTTTAGACATTTATTCCTCAGTTTTTCAGAGTTCTATGTATATTAGGTAAAGATATACATACTTCTAATATGCCTAACATACAAATATCTCTCTGTCTCTCTCTGTTCCTATATCTATCCTTATCTTTATCTCTATCCCTATCTACTTTTTAAAAAGGATCCAATTCTCTCTTTTTCTTTTACTTTTTGGACATATTTTCATAGGAACATTGTTTTAGACTCTTAATGATAAGAATCTTTTTTTTTTTATCCTCACCGGAGGACATCTTTCGATATTTTGTTAAGATAGAGTGGGAGGGAGAGAGAGAGAGGGAAACATCGACGTGAAAGGGACACATCGAGTGGCTGCCACCCACACAACCCAACCAGGCCCCGGGACAAACTGCAACTGAGATACGTGCCCTTAGCGGGAACCGAACCCAGGTCTCTCTGGACCACAGGCCGACGCTCTAACCGCTGAGCCAAACCGGCCAGGGCAATGATAAAAATCTTTGCCTGGATAACTATTGAACAGAAATCCTTGAAAGATGATAGAAAATCACATTGGCCTTCAACCCTGAGGTCTCTGCTAAGTGACACATTGCTCATCCAGCAGTGAAAAGGAAATTCCCTTGGACATGAAGGACTACTTTGGGACCAAGGCATGTTGCTGGGACACAGAACAGGTAATGAGCTGCGGAGACGCCTGAGTGTTCTGCAGCCTCTCGCCTCCTCTGCCTAAAGCCCTGGGTTGAGTCGCAGGGCTTATCTTAGAGAAGGACTGGAGGAGGGGGGCGGGGAGGCTCCAGGCCCGTGGCAGCAGCAGGGAACCCTGGGTGCAGCAGGTGAGAGATGGTTATGCCACAGAACCGAAGAATTTGAGGCCTGTAGGAGTTTGTAGATTACCTGGTCCCAGGAACAATCTGACCTCATTTTATAGGCAGGAAACAGAAACCCACAGCAGCTTGCCCAGAGTCACAAACTTAGTTATAATTAGTGCCACATAAGATGACTTAAAACTAACAAGTCTTTTCAAAAGGAATCCATGTTGAAATGTCTGCATTCAGATGGGTTTTATATTTTAAAGTATTTTATTTTATTCATTTATTTATGTATTTATCCTCACCCAAGGACATTTTTCTATTTTTTGTTCAGATAAAGTGGGAGGGAGGGAGAGAGAGAGAGAAATATTGACGTGAAAGGGACACATCAAGTAGTTGCCACCTGCACGACCCAACTGGGACCAGGGACAAACTGCAACCAAGGTACGTGTCCTTAGCGGGAACCGAACCCGGGTCTCTCTGGTCCGCAGGCCGGCGCTCCAACCGCTGAGTAAAACCGGCCAGGGCTATTTTAAAGTATTTTAAATGTGTCATCCTGGTCAGCTGTATACTTAATTCTAGCAACTGCCATGGTCAGAACTCTTCTGATATTCTCTTATCAAAGGGGAGCTGAAATTTTGCCTCGGCTGGTCTGTGTGTTCATCCCCACCCCCATTTAATAATACTGACACTTCTTTCTTCCTTCCTTTCTTCCTTCCTTTCTTCCTTCCTTTCTTCCTTCCTTCCTTCCTTCCTTCCTTCCTTCCTTCCTTCCTTCCTTCCTTCCTTCCTTCCTTCCTTCCTTCCTTCCTTCCTTCCTTTCTTCTTTCTTTTTCTCTCTCTTCCTCTCCCTCTCTCTCTCTCTCTCTCTTTTTTTATCCTCACCCGAGGACATTTTCCTCTCTTTCTTTCTTTTAGACTTCAATCCAACACACACTCTTCTATCAGCACCGGTTTTAATTTATTTTTAAAAATAGATCTCAGTGTAAATAATTAGGTCTGGTTTACTTTAGTTACATTCTAGTTTTAAGGATATAACCTAATTAACTTAATTAGACTTCTGTGTTTCATAAGTCTCATAGATAACCCATTTCTACCTAGATTAATCCAATCTATTATGTTCATGTTTCCCCAAATGATCATTACTGAAGGCACTTGTTAGACATACATATTCAATCCCAGCCCAACCTTCCCAACCATACTCTCCACAAGACTGAAAAATATGAAACTTTAACAATTTAATACAGATGCAAATTTGGGGAATGATTCTCTGTTAGTTTTGGGAGTTTAACTCTCAGCTGGCAGCTTCACCCCAAATCCTCTTACATGTAGATTATCCAAAGGCTCTGAGGGCAAATGCCAATAAAACTTTTTAGTCTATGGCAGAATCATTGGAATAAATATACAGCTTCATAACACAGGCTTTTCACCAACATGCTCATGGCTACTTGGAAAAGGAGAGAGCTAATCCTCAGGATGATTGGGTATGTGTATGCCAAGTCACAGTACTTTACAATGACAGTCATTCCTCAGGAAATGCAGGAGGCAATGGGTAGTTGGTTCTCTCTGCTGCCATTGCAGAGCTGGATGACAAAGGTAGTCATTCCTTCAGTTATCAAGATCTGTTGACCAGAGCACCTACCCAAGCTCCAAGGCTGATTCAGTGACACCAACAATGCTGGTGCTGTTGGGTACAGACTGACATCCTGCTTAGAGCTGCTTACCATTACAGATGTCTTCCATCTTGACCATCAGGGCTGTCTGCTTCAGAGTCTCATAAATTCATCCTTTGGATTTCCATCTCTCCATCTTGGAACATCTTGCTCTTCCTTCTTTAACACTTAAAATGTAATAAATGTTTGCTGAGTGGTTACTTTGTGCAGGGCACTGTGAGGTGGGTGGGTGGGGGGAAACAGGATGGAAAGCTACTGAGAAAAATAAATACTCAGCCAAGTTGTCAAGGCTATAAACATGCTTAAGCATCAGTTCCTGCTCTACAGGAACTTAAGTTCCCTAGGGGGATAAAACAAATAAATATTAAATCTTGGCAATGAGATAGCCAAAAAAAGCAGGTATAAGGCAAGCATGTTGTTGCAGTAATTAAAACCATTTAGTACTGATATAGGAATAGATATATTCATGAAATTACGAACAGTGAGCACACAAATGGACATAAACATATAACATAATTAATACTTGATAATAGCTTCACTTCAAATTGATAGGAAAAATACAGGTTACTCAAAAAATTATAGTGGCGCAGCTAGCAAGTATTCTGGAAAATAAATTAAGCTGAATCCTTACCTCACACCTCACATCAAATTAATTCTAAATAGATTTATTTATTTAAGTTTGTTGTCTAGTTTTTTTAAAAATTAAATTAAATTAATTAATTCATTTTTGTTACAGATGTTTCTCCTTTTCCTTCCACAGATACCCCCTCCCCCACCCTCCCCACCCTGTCCCCAGCTTTGTTGTCCATGTCCATTGTTTGTGCATACATGCATATAAGCTCTGTGGTTTATCTCTTCCCTACCACCCCCTCTTCTGGGGATTGTCAGTCTGTACCCCACTTCCACGTCTTTGGGACTACCCCATTCCTCAGACTGTTATGTTCATTATATTCCACAAATAAGTGAGATCATGTGATATTTGTCTTTCTCTGCTTGGCTTGTTTCACTTAGGATAATACTTTCCAGGTCCCTCCATGTTGTCTCAAAGGATAAGAGATCTATCTTTCTTACAGCTGCATAGTATTCCATTATGTACATATACCACAGCCTTTTATCCACTCATCTATTGATGGACACTTGGGCTGTTTCCAGGTCTTAGCAATTGTAAATAGTGCTGCTATGAACACAGGGGTACATATATTCTTTCTCATTGGTGTTTCAGGCTTCTTAGGATATATTCCTAGAAGTAGGATCACTGGGTCAAATGGCAGTTCCATTTTGAATTTTTTGAGGTAACACCATATTGTTTTCCATAGTGGCTGCACCAGTCTGCGTTTCCACCGGCAGTGTACTAGAGTCCCCTTTTCTCCACACCCTCACCAACACTTGTCGTTTGATGATTTGTTGATGGCAGCCATTCTGGCAGGTTTGAAGTGATACCTAATTGTTGTTTTAATTTGCATCTCTCTGATGATTAGTGACATTGAGCATTTTTTCCTACGTCTCTTGGCCATTTGTATGTCCTGTGGAGGTGTCTATTTAGGTCCTCTGCCTATTTTTTAATTGGGTTCTCTGTCTTCCTTATGTTGAGTTGTGTAAGTACTCTATATTTTGAAAATTAACCCCTTATCTGCTGTATTGTTGGCTCTCCCATAGAGTGAGTTCTCTTTCCATTTTGAAGCTTGTATTTTTTGCTGTGCAGAAGTTTTTTAGTTTGATGTAGTCCCACATGTTCATTTTTTCCTTTGTTTCTCTTGCCTTACGTGTTGTATCAGTGAAAATTCTGCTGCAAATGATGTCTGAAATTTTGTTGCCTACATTTTCTTGTAGGATTTTTATGGATTTACAACTCACATTTAAGTCTTCTACCCATTTTGAGTTTATTATTGTGTATAGTGTAAGTTGGTGATATAGCGTCATTTTTTTTGCATGTAGCTATCCAATTTTCACAACACCATTTATTAAAGAGACTGTCTTTACTCCAGCGGTTCTCAACCTGTGGGTCGTGACCGACCCCTTTGGGTGTCGAACGACCCTTTCACAGGGGTCGCCTAAGACCATCGGAGAACACATATTTCCAATGGTTTTAGGAACCGAGACAGCGCTCCTCTATCCGTCTCCAGGCGGGTCCACCCACATGCAGGTACGCCCACATACAGCATGAGGAACTGTATTAAAGGGTTACGGCATTAGGAAGGTTGAGAACCATTGATTTATTCCGTTGTATGCTCTTGCCACCTTTGTCAAATATAAATTGAGCATAATGTCTTGGGTCTATTTCTGGGTTCTCTGTTCTGTTCCACTGATCTATATGCCTATTCTTGTGCCAGTGCCAGGCTGTTTTGATTACAGTGGCTTTGTAGTATAGCCTAATATCTGGTATTGTGATCCCTCCTACTTTGTTCTTCTTTTTCAAGACTGCTGTGGCTATTTGGAGTTTTTTTTTTTTGGTTCCCTATAAACTTTTGGAGTATTTGTTCTAGTTCTCTCTGGACTGCAGGCTGACACTCTAACCATTGAGCCAAACCGGCCAGGGCTATTTGTTCTAGTTCTGTGAAACATGTCATTGGTATTTTGATGGGGATTGCATTGAATCTATAGATTGCTTTGGGTAGTATGGACATTTTAATAATGTTAACTCTTCCAATCCATGAACAAGGTATGATTCCACTTTTTATGTCTTCCTCTATTTCTTTTTTCAATGTCCTGTAGTTTTCTGAGAACAGGTGCTATACTTTTTTGACTAAGTTTATTCCTAGGTATTTTAGTTTTTTTGCTGTAATGGTAAATGGTATTTATTATTATTATTTTTTAGTTTCTCTTTCTATGAGCTCATTATTGGTGTATACAAATACCATCAATTTCTTGATGTTAATTTTGTATCCTGCTACTTTACCAAATTCATTTATTGAATCTAGTACATTTTTAATGGAGTCTTTAGGGTTTTCTATGTACAATATTATGTCATCTGCAAATAATGATATTTTCATTTCCTCCTTTCCAATTTGGATCCCTTTTATATTTTCTTCATGTCTAATTGCTGTGGCTAAGGCTTCTAGTACTATGTACTGGAAGGACTGGCTGTGCTTAATGGGAGGAACTTACTCAATATATTAAAATGTTAAAGTAGTGAGTACCCTATATGGTGTTGGTTTGTTTTTATTTCAAACCAAGAACAGAAAGAAAATGTCTTCCTCTCTTGTTGGAAGAGCCTTTGGATTGGTGGTTGAAAAGTAGGAATGGGTGGAGAAGTTAATTTTGTTTTGATTTTTCAGGCTAGGAAGGGATGTGTCACCCTAAGGACACTCCTCTTGCCCCCATCTTCACCCTTATTCACAGCTCCCTCCCTCTGCACACGATTTCTATTAATCCTCACCTGAGGATACTTTTCCACTGATTTTTCAGAAAGAGTAGAAAGCAGGGAGGGAGGGAGAGAGAGAAACATCGATGTGAGAGAGACACATCAATTGATTGTCTCCCACACAACCCTGATGGGAGCCGGGGACTGAACCTGCCACCCCAGGTATGTGCCCTGGACTGGGAATTGAACCTGGGACCCTTTGGTTCACAGGCCAATGCTCTAAGGGCTGAGCCAAACCGTCCAGGGCTATGCACACATGATTTTAAAAAAATAAACTTAACTCTTAGCATGGTTTTAGATTTTAGAAAAATACTAAAGATAACACAGAGTTCCCATAATTGGGGAAACTGGAAACTACCATACCTAGTTTCCCCAATTATTAACATCTGGTATTCGTATGACACATTTGTCACAATTAATTAGCCAATATTGATGCATTATTATTAAAGACTGTAATGTATCCAGATTTCATTAGTGTTAATTTAATGTCCCTTTATCTGTTCCAGGATCTGTCCAGGATACCACATCACATGTCGTCATCATGTCTCCTTAGGCTCCTTCCGGCTGTGACAGTTTCTCAGACTTCCCTTGTTCTGTTTTCGATGACCTTGACAGTTTTGAGGAGTACTGGTTGGGTATTTTGTAGAATGTCTCTCAATTGGGATCTGTCTGACATTTTCCTCGCAGTTAGACTGGGATTCTGGCTTTTGGGAGGGAGATCACAGAGGTAAAGTGCCATTTTTATCACATCATATCAAGTACATACTATCAGCATGATGTATCACTGTGGATGTTGACCTTGACCTGGACCCTCAGCTGGGGTTGCTGTAGAATGAGGATGGATTTATGAAATGTCACACAGGGAGGGTTTTCAGAACTTGATATTTATTTAGATTTTGGGAGCATGGTTGGAGTAAAAGGAAAAGGAGAGGGGGGAGTCAAAACATTTGCTAAGTTTTTTTAACATGGGTGACTGGACACATGACTGGCATATGACAAATTCAGCTAAGGTGCTAGTGGTCTATCCAGGTAAAGAAATACAGTCTGCAGTCAGACTAAATTTGGAACTAGGGGAGGGTTAGGGCAAAGGAGGTTCCATGCCTGAGGCTCCTACTGCCCTGGAACACAGGGGTAGAGAGTATGATTGACGCAAAGGCCCTGCTGGCTGCATCCGCCACTCAGATCAACTAGGACAGTCCTTCCCCGAATGACTGGTATAGTCACCTGGAGGTGACAGCACGTTTTTTTTGGGGGGTCTTGGGATCAGAGTTTGAGGTATAGTGGGAGGAGTCATGGGGTATTCCTCAGTACTCTCTCAGCTGCTTAGTTATTTGGAAAAGTGGTAGATACCTGAAGTCAGTTAGGAGAACCATAGTTGAAATTTTCATAAGATGCATTTGGCTCTTGAAAGAATTGAAAGACATACACCGAAATGTCAGCAGGGTTTATCTCTGGGTGGTGGGTTTAGGGGTTGTATCAGTTTCCTTGGTTGCCATAACAAAGAATCACAAAGCTGTGGTTTAGAAACAGAAATTGACTGTGTCAGTTCTGGAGGCTAAAAGTCTGAAATGGGGTGTCAGCAGGGCCATGCCCCCTCTGAAGGCTCTAGACCAGTGGTTCTCAAACTTCCTAAAGCCATGACCCTTTAATACACTTCCTCATTTTGTGGTGACCCCCAACCATAAAATCATTTTTGTTGCTACTTCATAACTGTAATTTTGCTACTGTTATGAATCGCCATCAGAAATATGTGTTTTCCAATGGTCTTAGGCGACCCCTGTGAAAGGGTTGTTCGACCCTCAAAGGGGTCGTGCCCTACAGGTTGAGAACCGCTGCTCTAGAGAAAGATCTTTCCTTGTCTTCTGAGCGTCTGGTGGTTGCCAACAGTACTTGGTGTTCCCTGGCTTGTAGCTACAGTACTTCAATATCTGCCTGTTCCATCACATGGTGTTTTCCCTGTATGTCTGGGTCCAAATTTTTCTCTTCTTATAAAGACAGCAGTGATATTAGATTGAGAACCCACCCTAGGGTGGTATGGCTTCATTTTAAGTTGATTAAATCTGCAGTGATCCTATTTCTATTCACAAATCACTTTCACAGGTTCTAGGTGGACATGAATGTGTGTGTGTGTGTGTGTGTGGGGGGACACTAGTCGACCCAGTACAGGGGTGGTTGATATTTTCTTCTTCATATATTTCTATTTCATTTAAGTTCCTTTTTACAATCTACATTATACCAGCAAAAAAACAAAACAAAACAAAAAACAACCCCAAAACAAAAACCCAACCACCAATACTTTGAAAAATAAAACCAAATGCATTTGGGGAAAAGGCCAGTGATGTCCTGGAACATAGAGAAAAGGTTACTTATACCAATGGTGATGCCCTGTGTCAGGAGCCTCCCTACACACCCAGCCAAACCTCAGTAAAAAATCAGGAAGGAGGGTAGGGCTGGGGATGCCTGGGAAAATGTCTGGGCATCTTTGCTCAGGCCAGGGTTGAGGGTGGAGGCTTGTTTGGCTTGCTGTGGGCTGGGCTGCTGGCTTCGCTGATCTGGGGCTTACCCAAATAGGTCATATAGACCCCCTAGGGCAGCTCCCCCTTCCTGAACAAACACAGGAGGGCAGCTTGGAAAAGCACCAATGTGATAACTGAAGCCACCTTCACCCTGGCTGAGTCAACACTGCCTGAGAGTTGGATGTTGTTTTCCTCAACTTTCTTAGGTACTGGGGCCTTGTGGGGAGGTGCTTTCCCTCATGGCAGCCACACCCCAAGTCCTCCTTTATTAGTCACAGCACATGCTTAACTCTGCCTGGTTATGTTCTCCTGATGTTCTGCACGTCCCACCATTCAGCAGTACGTGTTTACCCCTCCCCAGGGCTAGTCGGACTGAACAACATCTCGTGCAACCCGTTCGAAAGGAGCAGCTGGGAATCAAATTTAAATCATGGATTTTCAGCATGACTGAGTTAAAAATCCCTCAGACATTTCTGTCTATGGGTGCCAGGGAGAGAAAGCAACCAAGGGAGAAGGAGTTTTTAGTGGGTTTCACTTAATCAAAAGTGTCTGCTTCCTTCAGAAGACCCTGGTGTCTAAGTGATTTTTTAAATGGTAAGAGCATCCTGTTTGGAGATGGGAGCTGTCAGTGGGTAATTTTGGCTATTAAGAAACAAAAACACAACTGGTTCTTTAAGGAGTGAGGGTGGAGGGGTGAGTGTTCTTTAAACAACTGTTCCTCGGTGGCAAGGGCTTTCATCATTTTCTGCACAGCTATTTAACCCTTTACTAAAGGATAGCCATAGAATAAGAAATAATCTCCTCTTTAAAATAGGTTCTGGCCCTGGCCGGTTTGGCTCAGCGGTTAGAGCATCAACCTGCGGTTCAGAGAGACCCTGGTTCGGTTCCCACTAAGGGTACGTACTTCGGTTGCAGTTTGTCCCTGGTTGGGTTTTGCGGGTGGCAGCCACTCAATGTGTCCCTTTCACGTAGATGTTTCTCTCTCTCTCTCTCTCTCTCTTCCTCTTTCTCCCTCCTACTCTATCTGAACAAAAAATGGGGAAATGTCCTTGGGTGAGGATAAAAAAAAAAGATTCTGTTATCAAAATACTCCTTTTCCTGATCCACACCTAGCCACCATTGAGTGAGGGCTCATTCTGTCCTCTGAGCACTATTCTTACCCACATTTCACAGAAGAGAAAACAGAGGTTCAGAAAAGTTGAGTAATTTGTCCCGAATCATTGTCATTGGCACCTTAAGCCTGGGCCCGAGTGCCTGCAAGACCTAGAATCTTGACCACTACACTGAGCTGCTCCCAAAGAGGACAACACCCATAGAAATGTCCTCAGCAGAGGCTCAGGAGAAGAGCAGGCACTGGAAGATGGGAGCTGGATGTGCTTTCCAGTTCTGCCTTTACTACTGCTGTGTGACATTTGATAGCTCACTTCAAATTGTAGTATTACAGTGTTGTAGAGAGAACAGTGCCCTCACTCAGGGGTTCTACAACCACCCAGAATGTCATCAGGCACCAGAATGCATATTTTACGGGGGCAAAAAAATAAGAGAGGAACCTTCAAAGAGTAGGTACCAGCAACACCAAGCTAGAGAAGCCCTGGCCCAGACCTCTGTCCAGTCCTGGTATGCCAGAGGTACCTACTCTCGCCAGGGAGCAGTTAGAACACAGTAGTCTTGGGAAGCCAGCTCTGTCCATTGTTGTGACCAAAGGTTCTGCATGTGCAAGCCTAGATTTACCCAAGACATGGCCTCCAGGTTCACACCTTTCATAGCACTTTCTTGGCAAGGTTGTAATTATTTTTAACCTGACTGCAGAAAAGTACAAATGAAAAAATAATGATCACCCATATTCCTGCAACCCAGAACTAGCCAGTGTTGACATATTTGCTTCTGGTTTTATCTTATATATCTGTACCTTAACAGAAAAAAAACACAAAACTACATGATATATAAGTATATATATTTTTAAGCAATTAGTACAATACAGAATAAACTAATTAACCACCATTTGAAATCCTAATTCCTCCCTTCCATTTAGAGGTACCTTTGAATTTAATTGTGTAGTCTTCTGGCATTTAAAAAAATACATACATATATAAAATACATGAAATTTGTGTGTGTGCATGAGTTCTTTATATAAATGGCATATTGCATGTATCACTTTGTAAGTTACTGTTTTTCATTCAATAATTTTTGAGATTTATCTACTTTGATACAATAGATGTAATTTATTGCTTTTAATAGCTCTAATAGTATTCCATTGCATGGCTGTACCACATTTTATTTAGAAATGAATGCATTTGAATTTCAATTTTTTGTTATTATGAACAATATTAAAATAGACACATTTATACTCAAGACTACCATGCTGCACAGCTTTGGAAAGTTCCATTCACCTTCCGGAGCTGTGCCCTGCCTGTGTCTCCTTCATTCATTCTCCTAACAATACAAGGTAGGGCAAAAATAGGTTTACAGTTGTTTGTATGGAAAATAATACAATAGCCCGGCTGGTGTGGCTCCGTGGATTGAGCGTCCTCCCATGGACTGAGAGGCCCTGGTTCAATTCCCCCTCAGGACACAAGCGCAGGTTGTGGGCTTGACCCCCACTAGGGGGCATGCAGGAGGCAGCTAATCCATGTTTCTCTCTCATATGGATGTTTCTCTCTCTCTCGTTCTCTTAAAAAAAAAAAAGCAATAAAAACATTTAAAAAATAAAATAATACAATAATTCATAAATAATACAAGAATAAACTGTCTCATGTACTCAAGACTTTTGCCCCACCCTGTATTTATTGCGTGCTTAGTGAATGCAGGGCATTGTTCAAGTGCTTTGCTTGTATTAATGTAGTTACTTCTGTGAAAAGTTCTAAAAAATACTGCTTTCCCCATTTTTCAAACAAGGAAAATGAAGTGGGGTGGGGGCAGGCAATCTGTTGGCTAAAAGCCACATGGTCTGTGAGCCGCAGAGCTGGCCAGTCTGGCTCCTGTGTCTGAAGCACTGCACTGCCTCCCTTATGTTTCGCTCCCTACTTAGTTGATGTCTGTCTCTCACTGTGAAGCCCTGAGAGCAGGGACCAGGGTGAGCCACTTATTTTGCATCTCCAGTGTTCAGGCATGCCTGTCCTCCTTTAGGGGTTCAATAATATTCTGTTCATCAATTTACTCCTTGTTCAATGCTACTTTCCTAATTAACTTTCCTCTTCTCTTTCCCCATGTATCTCTCTTCATAAGCATGTTCTACCCCATAATATGCCTGCCCCTTGCACAAGTTTTGATAAAGTGACATGGGTACATCACAGATACTCGAAGAGGAAAGCTTTATAACATGCCCTAGTTTGGGAAATAATATTTTACCAAAGGGCAGCAGCGGATCTGACATTTTGGCCGCTCCCAGGGGGCCCAGTGTGCAAGGCTGTAGGTGCAGAGCTGACCAGGAGGCACTGCTACGCTCACACGTTTAGTCCCGAGTACTTCCAATTCTGTCCTTCAGCAGCCAGGCACGTAGGCAACTTCCTCTTATAAAGTTGGTGGCTGCAGCTAAACAGGTGCAGAGCTGAGGAAATGCAGACTGACTGTAAAAAGTCCCCCTGCACAGGCGATGAAGCCGATAAGGGAATTCCCCCGTAACTTACTGGCCTCAGCCTCCCCGGCTGCCCTGGGCACGACCCCTGCAGCTGGGCGGCAGCCCCTTCCCCGTCCCTGCAGACAGCCTGGGCGGGCGGGGGCACCACTGCGCTGGGCCGGGTGGGAACCCACGAGAGCGCGGAGAGCTCACGGGACACCGAGAAGGTCGACTTTCCGGGAAAGCACCATGGGCGGGCTCTGTCCTGCCCTTCACCCTGGAACCCAGGCGCCCCTCCCGGGGTCTGGTCCGCCCCAAGGTGAGCCTGCGGGCAGCGGGCTGCGGGCAGAGCCGGGCGGCTGTACGTGCGCGGTCGGCGGGCTCGAGGGAGCCCTCCCCGGCCCGCTGCGGTCGGAGCGCTGACTCACGCTCTCGCTACGTGAGCGCCGAGAGCCGGGCGGGCAGGGAGCCAAGCCGGCCGCCCCCGCGCGGCTGTTTATTTATTCCGAGACAGCTGCGCGCGCAGGCGCCCTGGGCCTGGCCTCCGTCCCGCCTTGGTGCGCGGGTGCGGGGACTTCACCCTCCAGCCTGCTGCTGGCCCACGAGTTTGATCACCTTTATGGCTTTGTGGCTGCAGCGGGGATGTGTGCTAGGCAGGGGCCGCCGGAGTCGCGCTAGGGGTGCATGGGCGAACCCCACGCTTTGGTTTAGCCGCTCCCTTGCTCCAGGGGATCCATGGAGGCCTGAGGCCCAGCCTCTGGGTTTCCATTTTATAGCATTTAACCAAAGGAAAGAGCCTCTAGTAGTCCAGTGCCCTCTTGCATGTCCTCCCCCTCTGCCCACCCCCCCCCCCCCCAGTCGATCCTTAACCCTGTGACATGGAAAGGATGAGAAGGGCAGACGCCATTTGATCCATTTGACAGACGAGGAAATCAGAACTTAGGTTTGTGTTTTATCTGTTGACAAGATTTACCATTGCGTTTATATATAGAAGTACTTAGCTCTTGGGTAATTTTAGTGCTGGCCCAGCCTATTTTAGCACCACCCCCTAGAGTCCTGTGTTCATTGGAAAGGCAAGTTAAAGAGGAAAAAAAGAGTGGGGGAAGAGTTTGTATTACCTACTGGCTTTGTTGCCTGGGTCTCCAATGAACTGCACTAGCCCTGCGGTATGCCTATAATAGGTGTGAAATCTTCCACAGATGTTACCTTTTGATTTAAATGGACACAACTGAGCTTACAGTAAGACCACTGTTCGCGGAATAACTGACGAGTCCTCCTCAGCTTTACCAAATAGGGGCTTTGATGCCTGCCATGGATAAGGACAGGGCCTGGAGCCTCTAGGCTGCAGCTGAGTCCTGAGGCTCTCTGGTCATGACCAGTGACTCGGGGCAGCAGATTGACATCACGGAGCTTCCCATTATCTTCACTCTGCCACTTCCCGAGGTTGCTGTGAGGATCAAGATGAGAATGTATATGAAGGCGTCTCCCTAACTACTGTGGCCCATAGAAATGGGAGGTGGGAGTATTTTTCCTGATCATACAATACCAAGGAAGGGTGGGGAGTGAGAGACACTCTCCAACTCAGAAAAGTCTGTGTCATTCTTTGTTCATCTTGGGTAAACCACGAGGACTGCAGTTTCTATAGAATCGGTAGGAACAAAAGATTAATTCTGCCTTTAGATGGTCCTAGGTTTCAGAATCTCCACTGCAAACAGAACTAAGCCACTTGTACAGCACTTTTCACTTTTGCCTGTTTCCAGGTTGTTTTTGTTCTAATTTCTTCTTTTTTTGAGAGAGAGAGTAAGGGGTTTGCCAAAGTCTTTCTAGGTTATAAAATTAATACATGCTGTCGTAAAAACATACTCAAATATAAAGAGAAAAAGCCCTTTTTAATGCATCATTCATATACCAATAATGTTAGCATTTCAGGTATATTTCTTTCTAGGTATTTTAAAAATCCATTTTAATATCATTGAGCCCACAAGCTATGTTATTTTATATTACTTACTTGTTTAGTACTATATCTTACACATTTCCCCATGTCATTAAGCCTTTTAGAGTCATCTTTATGAATGCATTATATTTTTTCAACAGTTCCCCTGTTGTTGGAAGTTTAGGTTGTTTCCATTTTTTTGGCTAAGCAAGACTTCAGTGACTATCTTTGTGTATAAATATTTGACCACTTTATTTATTATCTCCTTAGCATGGGTTTCCTGAAGTGGAATTTTTAGGTCAAATGATATAAACATTTTCATGAAGTAGAGGCAGTTTGATCCCCTTGGGAGGGACTGAAACTCTAATGAGAGGTTGGACTAGTAATCTTTAAGTTTCTTTAAAACCTTGAGGTTTTATAGTTCTATCACTTCTCCAAAGATATACGGCTAATAAGATGTTGAGGAAGCTGGCTGAGCGTGAGGTTATGGATTTAGGGTGTGTGGAGAAAGCTGGCTGAGCATGCTCTGGGCATGCGCTGGGGTAATGGTTAAGGCCTGAGCACTTACTAAAGAGCCAGACACTGGGATATCATACACCTTGCCTTTTTACATTCTTGCAGCTACTCTTTGGAGGATTGTTTGGTATTTGTTTTTAAGGAGAGCTCATTTATGTTGATTCGTAAATGATCGAATTGGAATTTGCTCTGAACTGTGCTGGCTTGAAAATCCAGGCTCTTTTCTCTGGATCAGGATGCCTGTAGTAAGCAGCCCAGTCTGGACTGGAGCAGAGCTGGAGAGAACTTGTGTTGATTTCTAAAAGGACTTGGTTTCATTAACATAAATGACTTTCGTCTCTGTATCTTCCTCTCTGCATTCTTTCCATGTCTCCATGCCCTGCTGCAGCCTCCACGCCCACTCAGAGCCGGGTGCCCTCACCATGCCTTCCCTCCGGACAGAGTCCCCCTTTGACCTTCTCCTCTACACAAGCCACATACTCTCTCTCTTCTCCCCATCTAGCTTTAGTCCCAGGTATTCTTCTTTTATCTAACCTGATAAACTCTTTTGGAAAAAAGAATGGGATAATTGTTTTATAATGTTTCTGCTCCTCCTCATTTGCTTTGTTAACTACAGATCCCAGTTGTAGGGATTTTAAAGTGTAAGAGGGGGGCATTTGGGCAAAAGGATATTTTGTCTTCACATAAAACCATAGGAGGCAGCACTTGCTCTGTGAGCAAGACACAAAGGGCCCTCAGATCTCAGGGACAGTAATAAGAGCTAACATTTCATGTGTTTACCAAATCCATGTGAAGGCCAACTGTGAACTATGGTTCTAGGTGCTTAACATTTATTAACCCTTCTAATCCTCCTAACATCCCGGTGAGGTAGGTGCTAAGGTTGCGTACAGTTGGTGAGAGGAGAGTTGGGACTAGACCCTGTAGGTTTGGCTCCAGAGCCCCAGGACACTCAGATCAGCAGGAGGAGGCGAGGAGGCAAGTGGAGAAGGTGAGGGAGAGGGGAAGGTGGGAAAGGGAATAGGAGAAAAAGAGAAGCCTTTAATAATGGCTATGGAATTTGGAGATGAAACCCCAACTAAGGTTAAGCAGTGAACTGTTCTGAAATCCACTAAGGAGGTCATTTAGAGCAATTAGAGTAGCGCAGAATTAGCACCTGTGCCAAGGGGGCAGCTGTCAATTTTTTAGGCAGGGTCTGCTTGAACACGTGCCGAAAGAAGTGGAACTAGCACTGGGCAGGGATCTGCCACTGTAGTTTACTACGGGTCCTTTATTAGTGGGCGGAGCTCGCTGAGAGCACAGCCTGCTCCGGGGAGTGCAGGAGTCCACCGAGGGGTATTGTGGGGGCAGGTTTCGGGCTGGGAGTATGAGCAAGAGGGAGGAAGAAAGGAAGTTTTTCTGGTGAGTGGATTCCAGTGAAACAGAAATCAAAATATTGGCCTCCGACAGCTGGAGGATGTAGGGGGGGGGGTGCCTGGTGTGCGTGGGCACCCCAAAGCCAGGATTATTCCTAAACCGAGTGGGTGTGGGTTCCTGGGAAGCCTCTTCATCATTACGAAGCAGTTATTAAGTTCTAAGCTGTATTACTTTCTCAAAAAGTGTGTGTTTCTGAAACGGAGATTTGGAAGGTGTGGGAAAACCATTTTCCTAGGTAAGTGACTAAAGGCAGATAGCCAGGCTCCCAGCAGCATTCTGCCTGTGCTAGGGTGAACAACTGTCCTGGTTTGCTTGGGATTGTCCCAGGTTTTGCACTGAAAATGCAGCCCTCCCCCCACTCAGAGCACTCAGGACTCTGCTCACATGCCACTTCCTGACAGAGGCCTTCCCTGACCATTATCTGCAATAGTGTCCCACCCTGTCCCCATAGGTCACATCCTACCCTGTATCCTGATCATTGCCTGATATCATCCTGCTTATTTGTTTATTGTCTCTTCTGTAAAACTAGAATATAAACCCCAGGAAGACAGGGACTTTGGCACATAGAGCAGGGCTGGGGACACAGAAGGTGCTCATTAAACATTTATCGAACGAATGAGAACTTTGTTTTGGTTTCCAGCACTATGCTCATCTCTGGATATGCAACAGTAAGCAAAACCAGAAACAGTCCTTGCACTCATGAAGCATAGAGTTTACTGGAGGAGAGACACATTAATGACATATTTTCATAGATACAAGTAAAATTACAACTGGGATGAAGGAACAGATGACAAGAGGCCTAAAGGAGAGGTACTGATGCTTTGAGGAGCTTTGATGCTAGACCTGGAGCTCAGTGAAGGCTTGCCCAAGGAAGTAAAGATTGAGTTGAATCTGAAGGTTGGGGGAAAAAAAAATGCTTTCTAGAAAGAGGGAACTGCACATGCAAAAGCCCTGTGGCAGAACGAAGTGGGCTTGTTCAGGCAAACACAAGCAGGCCCTATGATTGGAATGCAGAAACAAGGGGACCCACCACCCAGGGCCTTGGGCATTGGAGACTTAGCTGAGGATTTGGCTATTTTTTCCCCAAAGAGTGATGGGAATCATTAAAGGATTTTAAGCAGAGTGTGTGTACATGTGATTGTGACATGACTAATCTTTTGTATTTTGAGGTGAACATTCAGTAGATTATCAGGGTTTCTTCATTCTAGAGGCCAAATGGTTAAAACTAGTCAGGGAGAAGACAAAGTATTCATAATTATAAAAGGTAGCTCATAGCCTTAGTTCTTTTGTCTGAGGATGGATTCAATTTCTATGGCAATTTCTAATAAAAGCAGACAAATGGGGAGTACAATTTGTGGCCAGAGCGTTTCTTGAGGACTCTTTCTAGAACCTGGCACTCAATAAAGGACATGAAACTGAAGCCACTGCATTGAAAGCGCTCTTCTGGGTTCTCTGGGAAGAGAACAAAAGGAAACCACATGAATGTTCTCTCCCTTAGGGAGCTTAAATGTTTACTGAGAGGTATGCAAACACAAAAGGCACAAGACAGACCCAGAAACAGGCTCAACAAGAACTGCTTCCTAGAGATACCCAGGCACGTGTTAATGTACAGCCTCCTGAGAGCAAGGCCCATGTCTGAAAAATTTTGGTTCCTTCCACCACCGGAGTTAGCCAAGTGCCTTGCCCAAGAGAAGAGCCAAATGCATGAGGCTGAGCGTGCATGAGGCTGAGCCTGATCGCCTCTGGAGAGAACAATTAGTCAATAAGCAAGTCAGGCGTCCAGTGACACTTCCATTATAAAAAGGATTATTATTATTATTTTTTAGAGCTGTAGTTTTCCATTTTTAAAAATTAATTTATTTTTGTTACAGCTTTTTTCTTCCCCCCACCCAACACCCTCCTCCCTATCCTCACCCCCCGAGCATTGTTGTCTATGTTCATTGGTTATGCAAACACGCATATAAGTTCTTTGATTTATCTCATATAAAAACTACTTTTAAGAGAATGTAAGCTCTGTGAGAACAGAGTTTTGTGTCTATTTTTTTGGTTGTTCACTGCTGTGTCCCCAGTGCCTTGTCTATTGTCACACAATAACATTTATTGAAGAAATGAATTTATGCCCTGGCCAGTTTGGCTCAGTGGTTGGAGTGTCAGCCTGCAGACCAGAAAGTCCTGGGTACAGTTCCCGCTAGGGGCACATACCCAGAAAAAAAAAGAAAGAAATGAATTTACTAGCTTAAGTGAGAATCTCTGGAATGACCAGAGGAGTTAGTGAGGACGTAAGTAAATTAATGGTCCCTGCATATGTTGGGATATTATTCAACATCTAAAGAGTATGACACAGAAGAAGGCGTACTAACCAAGGTAGTGAAAGCACAGTCTTTGGAGGCCAACTGCCAGTTTTGTCACTCAGTAGCGGTGTGACCTTGGGGGAGTTATTTAAACTGTCTGTAGGGTAGTTTTCTCAACTGTAAAATGGGTATAATAACAGTACATACCTCAAAATTCTAATGAGAATTAATGAGTTAATTTATAATGAGTTAATACACATAAAGTAGGTAGGGCACTACGTGATATGTAGTAAATAGAGTATTACTTCTAAATGCTTTACATATACTGTCTCTTAATCCTCACAACAACCCTATGGGGGCACTGTTATGGTCCCCAGTTTACAGTAAGTGATGTATAACTAATTTCTCTGAATGAGATGGGTAGAAGTTGGAAGGTTTTGTGGAGAGGTGTAACATGATCTAATTATATTTTCACAGGATCACTGTGTCTGCTGTGTTGAAAATAGACTGAGGAGTCTGGAAGGGGCAAAGCCAGAACCAAGGAGACCACTTAGGAAACTATAGCAAGAATCTAGGTGAGATAAAGTGTTGGTTTGCATCAGGTGATAACAATGGAAGTGGTGAAAAATAATCTGATTTGGGATCTGTTTTGAAGATAGAACTCAAAGAATTTGCTGATGGAATAGATGCAATATTTGAAAGAGATCAGTCATGGATAACTGTATGATTTTGGATCCCATCCATTGGAAAGATGGAATTACCATTTACTGAACAAAGAAAGACAGCAGGAGAGTAGGGCTGGAATGTTTAGCTGAGATGCCTATTTGTCACCCAAGCTGAGATGAAAAGTAGGCAGGTGAAAATACAAGTCTGGAGCTCAAGGGAGAGTTCTGGGCTGGAGTAGGAATGTGAGAGCCATCAGCCATGTGATTGGAGAAGATCATCAAGGCAGGGTGTAGAGTCCAAGGGTTGAGCCCAATCTGTAGAGGTTGGAATGGTGAAGAGCTGGCAGAGACTGAGGTGGGCCAGCCAGTGGGGCAGGAGGAAAACCAGGAGCGTGTCAGATCCTGGTAGCCAACTGAAGAAAAGACTTCAAGTGTTTTCATGTGCTTTTGAATTTAATCTTGAAAACACCATTGTCAATTGCTCCTATGTCCATGTCAGTGATGTCACATGTGAGGGAACTAAAGGTCACAGAGGTTGGGCCCAGGATGCATAGTCTGAGCATAAATGGATTAGAGACTGAGCCTCTGATCTGTGTCCAGTGCCCTTTTATTGCACCTCAGCTCACTGCACCACGGCTCCCTCTTGGTCAGAGGGGGAGACTTGCCCATCTACTTTGTTAAATGTCCCCCCAACATGCCCCTAGATAGTCTGTTTGAAATTAGTCATTCAACTTGTCTGCCTTTGTACAGATATTAAAGTAAGAGTGCTGTAAAAGAAGACCAAAAAAGAAAGAGGTTAGGCAGCTCCATTGTCAACAGCGGAAGGATATGATAGAAATAGTGTAACCTGCTTGGGAATTTCAGTTGGGAAGTGCCTGGCCTCAGGATAGTTAATGGGAATGATTTTAAGGCTATAATCAGGGTCAATAGAGGTGTGTGTGTGTGTGTGTACGCATGTGTGAACGCACTTGAGAGAGAGAGAGAGAGAGAGAGAGAGAGAGAGAGAGAGAGAGAAGCAAAATCACCCACCCACCTGATAAGCCCTTTGGTTTGTGAACTGCCTCTGACTGCCTAGAGCCCGGTAGGCCTTCAGAACTCCACAGGGAGCATCTTGAGTTCAGGCAGATGAGAAGTGATCCCTATGGAGAAAGAGTGCATTCTTTCTCTGCTTATTCCCTGACCCTTATGCAGAGGAAGGTGTTATGGTAAAAGCCATCCAGAAATTTAAATAGGGTTTACCTACTCCAACTTCTTTTACCTATCAGTGGCATGAACTTGGATCTGTGAAAACAGAGTTGGACAAAACTGTGAGGAATTCCATAGGGTAGCATTGAAATATCTGAAAGAGAGATTTCCAAAATGGCAGCAGAGTGAATGGAAGCTATACAGACCACCTCTCAGGACCAAACTGGAATTACAACTAATATAAAGACAACTCATTGGGAAAAACCAACAGAAAAGCAACTGGAGAGGACCCATATAACCATGGACAGAAAGAGGACATTAAATTGAGCCTTGTAGGAACTGTGGAGGCATGAGAGGGTGGGCTGGGAGCCCACAGACAGCAGCTGTTTTAGCTGTGATCAGCTCTCTTGAAATTGAAACCCAAGCCAGCTCCACAGTTCAGAGGGCCAGGACAGAGCACTAAATTAACTACAGCCACTCACCTTTGGCTCTGGCAGAGCAAGCAGAGACTGGACTGGAACTGTGTAGAGAGACTCGGGATTTGGAGAGCTGGGAAGGCAATGGGAGTTTTGTGCTGAATCATCCCTTATAGAACAAAGCCATCGTACTCAAAGAGCCCCTTCCCAGGGCCCTGGGGAGAAGCAACAGCCCCTTCCTCAGGAATTTAACACACTCTGGCCAGGCCAGAGAAATGCAAATTGAGGCTCATTAACAGCCAGTAAACATTTGCCCCACCTTCTGGAAATCCCCTTACCCTGAACACCTGAGGGAATTTTCATTCATTTGAGGGCTACAACCCAAGGCTCATCAACTGAGACTAATAGCCTCTAGGCAAAAAACTAGGGGATAACTGAACCTTTCCTGGGCTTGCAAATCTACCCAGGAAAGTAAGACTTGACAGTGGTGTTTTACGTGGGTCCTCCCACACTCATCCAAACCCAGTAGAGGGAGTCACAACCAGTGGAACACCAACACCCACAGGGAAAATTTAGTGGGCTCCAAAACCCACTGAGACAGCCAAAGTGATGAAACAAAGAAACAAATCCCAAATGAAAGAACAGGATAATTCGACAGAAGATGAAATAAATGAAAGGGAATTGAGCAAGATATCAGAGGGAGAGTTCAGAGTAATAATCATGAGGAAGCTCAACAGCATGAGTAAAGATATAGAGACATGGAAAACCAACCAACTGAAAATGAAGGATGACATAGTAGAAATAAAGAACACATTGGAAGGAATAACCAGCAGAGTAGAGGAGGCCGAGGATCAGATCAGTGAATTAGAAGACAGAATAGACAAAATCGCCCAATCAGAGAACCAAAAAGAAAAAAACAATTAAAAAACAGGACGACACCCTAAGAGAACTGTGGGACAACATGAAACATAACAATATCCGCATTACAGTCGTCCCTCGCCACTTCGCGCTTGAACTTTTGTAGCTTCACTCTATCGTGGTTTTTTCAAATATATTCATTAAAAAGTTGATCATAACAGTGAAAATGATACAGCGTGCACTCAGTTGTCTGAGTCAATTTTACATGCCTGTATTACAATTACAATTAAAATTAAAATTATTGTACGTATGGACTGTGGGCCTATCTAGTTGAGCACCCCAGGAATCCTTCAACATCAGGTATAACCACTGGAGTCTGGAATGGATTAACCATGATAAACAAAGGATGACTGTATAGGAATTCCAGAAAAAGAAGAAAATGAGCAAGGGTTAGAGTATATATTTGAAGAAATAGTGACAGAAAACTTCCCTGACTTAGTGAAGGAAAAAGGCATACAAGTAAAAGAAGCACAGAGAGCCCCAAGTAAGAAGAACCCAAAGAGGCCCACACCAAGACACATAATAATTAAAGTGGCAAAAATTAAAGACAAGGAGAGAATCCTAAAGGCAGCAGGATATAAGCAACAGGTTACCTACAAAGGAAGCCCCATAAGGCTATCAGCTGACTTCTCAACAGAAACACTACAGGCCAGAAGGGAGTGGCATGAAGTAATGAAGGTCATGAAAAACAAGGATCTGAATCCAAGACTACTCTAACCAGCAAGGCTATCATTTAAAATAGAAGGTGAAATAAAGAGCTTCCCAGACAAAAAAAAAAGAGGCTAAGGGAATATATTAGCACAAAACCAGCACTGCAAGAAATTTTAAAAGGACTGCTGTAATTAGTAGAAGAAATAGAAAGAAAAAATATAACCACAATAAACAAAAATGGCAATAAATAAGTACATATCAATAACCTTAAATATAAATGGCTTAAACACTCCAATCAAGACACAGAGTAGCTGATTGGATAAGAAAGCTTGACTCATATATATATATATTATTTACAAGAGACCCACCTCACAACAAAAGACTCACATAGATTAAAAGTGAAGGGATGGAAAAAAATCTTCCAAGCGAACAAAAAGGAAAAAAGAGCCGGGGTAACAATACTCATATCTGATAAAAATAGACTTCAAAATGAAGGCCATATGGAAGGACCTGGAGAGTATTATGCTAAGCAAAACAAGCCAAGCAGAGAAAGACAAATATCACATGAGCTCACTCATTTGTGGAATATAATGAACTAAACAAACTGCTGAACAAAATTAACCCAGAGACATAGAGGTCGGGTACAGACTAACAAGTCTCAGAGGTACGGGGGTTTGTGGGGGAAGAGATAAACCACAGAACTTACATGCACGTATGCATGATCAATGAACATAGACGACAAAGGTGGGGATGGGGTGGGGGTGGGGGGGAAGGGGAGGAGAGTGTCCATGGGGGAAAAATGAGAAACATTTGTAAAAAAAACAAATTAATAAATAAAAAATAAAAAAATAAAACTGTTTGAAATCCAAAAAAGACAAAACAAAACAAAATGAAGGCCATAACTAGAGACAAAGGCCACTATAAAATATTGAAAGGATCTATCCATCAAAGTAGGAGAGATCATAATACCAGATATCGGGTTATACTACTAAGCCATTATCATCAAAACATGGCACAAGAACAGACATATAGATCAATGGAACACAACAGAGAACCTGGAAATAGACCCAAGACATTATGCTCAATTAATATTTGACAAAGGTGGCAAGAGCATACAATGGAGTAAAAACAGCCTCTTTAATAAATGGTTTTGGGAAAATTGGACAGCTACATGCAAAAAAATGAAACTAGACCACCAACTTAAACCATACACAACAATAAACTCAAAATGGTTAAAAGACTTAAATGTGACTTGTGAATCCATAAAAATCCTAGAAGAAAATGTAGGCAACAAAATTTCTGACATCACACACAGCAGAATTTGCACTGATACAACGCCTAAGGCAAGAGAAATAAAGGAGAAAATGAACGCATGGGACTACATCAAACTCAAAAGCTTCTGCACAGCAAAAAAACAGTTATCAAAATGGAAAGGGAACCAATTCTATGGGAGAGCATAATTGCCAACGATACATCAAATAAGGGCTTAATTTCCAAAATATATAGAGTGCTCATACAACTCAACAAAAGGAAAACAAAGAACCCAGTTAAAAAATGGCAGAAGACCTAAATAGACACCTCTCCCAAAAGGATATACAAATGGCCGAGACATATGAAAAAATGCCCAATGTCACTAATCATCAGAGAGATGCAAATTAAAACAACTATGAGGTATCACCTCACACCTGTCAGAATGGCTGCCATCAACAAATCATCAAACAACAAGTGCTGGCGAGGGTGTGGAGAAAAGGGGACTCTAGTGCACTGCTGGTGGGAATGCAGACTGGTGCAGCCACTATGGAAAACAATATGGTGTTACCTCAAAAATTAAAAATGAAACTGCCATTTGACCCAGTGATCCCACTTCTAGGAATATACCCTAAGAAGCCTGAAACAGCAGACAGAAAGACTATATGTACCCCCATGTTCATAGCAGCACTATTTACAATAGCTCAGGTCTGGAAACAGTCCAAGTGTTCATCAATAGATGAGTGGATAAAAAAGCTGTGGTACATATATACAGTGGAACACCATGCAGCTGTAAGAAAGAAAGATCTCTTGTCCTTTGAGATGACATGGAGGGACCTGAAGAGTATTATGCTAAGCGAAATAAGCCAATCAGAGATAGACGAATACCACATGATCTTACTTATTTGTGGAATATAATGAACAAAATAAGCTGATGAACAAAATAGACCCAGAGACATAGAGAGGAATATGGTTCAGACTGCTAAACCTCAGAGGAGGGGGACTGTGGGGGGTTGGGGTGGGGAAGGGATGAGATAAACCAAAGAACTTATATGCATGTATGCATAACCAATGGGCATATAGAACACAGCTTGGGGGGGGGGGGTGGCAGGATCAGGAGGAGGGTGCCTAGGGGAAAAAAGCAGAAACATCTGTAACAAAAATAAATAAATTAATAATAATAAAAAGAAATATCTGTAAGAGCTCTGGCGCTAACAAGATTAACAATTTAATAGGAAAAAAATTCAGAATAGAATGGAGCAGCAAATAGATTGGTTGAAACTATCCAAGTGGTGAGCTGGGAGTAGAGAGAATGGGGTGAGGCGTTCCCAGAATCTTTGGGAGGTTGGCCGTGGGACAAGGCATCTGAGAGACAGGCCTGCAGTGACAGAAAGTGAAGGCAAGGATCTGTGGTGTTGCTACCAGGGGCCTCTCTGATTGTTGAAAACCAAACCCAGCTGAGCTGGTACCCCCAAATGGCCTGGGAGTGTAACCCAAGACTATTTAAGATGGCAGCTTCTTTATAGGATAAGCAATTTTCAAAAATTAACTTTAAATTTTAGAGTGGTTTTAGAGCTGCAAAACAGAGGGGTAGAGATTTCCCATACCCTGCCCCCAGCCCTATGCCCACACATAAACAGCCTCTTCCATCACCAACATCCCCCATCAGAGTGTACATTTGTCATAATGAACCTGTACTGACACATCATAAACACCCAAAGTTCAAAGTTTCTATTACGATCTCATTATACATTTGCCCAAACCTACAGAATGTACCACAAACTGAAATGTAAACTGTAACTTGTAAGCATTTTATAATCTTTTGAAGATTTATAAATAAACGTAAAAATGTTTAACAGAATCATCAAGCTCATAATATTTTTTCTTAATTTGTACATATTTGATATTTTCAGTACTTGCCATATTTAAGGGAAGTTGGCCCATTAGAGTAATTATTATCCTTTTAGTACCAATGTAAAATATGTAACTAAGAAATTAATTTAGTTTTGTGATTTTAAATTAAAAGACATTCTAAAACTATTATTAGTGCTGAAATATTTGAGAGTCTTTAAGTTTGTTATATTTTAAAGTTTAATTTCTTAGAGCTGTAAGAGATTTTTAGACAATTGACCTACTTGTAAGAGACATTAAATAGTTTAAATATATTAAATATTTTTGGGTGTCCCCAAAAATGTATACAAGGTGTCTGTGGATTCTATTACATTTTGAAAATGCAATGTATTTTAATAAACACCGGCTTTATAATTCAATGTGTGTATACATTTTTTGGGATACCCTATATAAACAATGAATGAGTTTCATAAACTAAATTTGTAAATGGAATCAAACATTAATTAAGAGGCCTCTTAAAATTGATTAACTTTTGCTACATTTATAAAGAGTAATAGTATCCCTAAATTGTACTTCAAAATGTAAGACAGACCTAGATTTTTAAGTTGGCAATTTTAACAAAATGAGGATTAAGTCTTAAAAATCAAAGCAGCTTTTATACTCTTTTCTATGCAAAGAAAGCGTCCTTGAGATTACCAAAAATGTCCTGTTACTCTCCCAAGGGCCCTGCACAGTTCCTGGGCATCTGGTCCCTCCGTGTGTTCAGTGGCTCCTACTTCCAGGCAGCCTGCCCTTGGAAGACGGCAGACTGAGGCAGGAGCCCATGGTCTGGTCATGGAGGAGCCAGAGGCAGCTTACTCTCTCCTGGCCCAGGGGCGTGCTGCTCCTGTGCCGGGAGATGGGGCAAAGGGACTGGGAGCTACCAAGACAATAGGGGAAGCAAAATGCCAGACTAGATTACAGAGTAACAGGAAACTCTCGAAAACCAACAGAGGAACCAAAGCCGGCAGAAGTTGAGAAAGACACCTTCAGAAGAGGGTTGTTACTTTTGCATGAAACTGGTGTAATTGTTGTCTCATTCTACAGATGAGAAAACTGAGACTCAAAGTGGTTGAATGACTTGCTGAGATGGAATCCTCTAACAACTCCTAGTTCAGGATTGTTTTTAGAGTGGGTTTTTGTTGTTGCTGTTTTGCATCACTCCGGGGCAAAGGGTTTTGAGGGTGAGGATCAAGTCAGAGCATGGGTTGGTGGTACAGGCTTTACAATTTGAATGAAGGGGCACTGACTGACTTCCAAAGTGTTGGGTAGAAATATGCTTAATTTTTAAATACACTTACTTCCTGCTGCAGACTTTTCAGTCTCTCCTGGATTCTGAGCCCGAATCCTGGGCCTTTCAAAGTAACTTAGTTCTAAGGGGTATGTCCTCAGGAGTAAGGTCTTTTATCCTCATAGAAGGCTTTGGAGGAACACAGCTTTGAGGCCCTCTCTGAGGCCCTGTGCAAAATCCCAGTGTTGCAGAATCCAGCTGGGGAGGTCAGGTGGGCATAGAAGTGGGGGTGGTGGGCGCAGTGATTACAGTTGAAGGGAGGGGGCCTGGTGAGGAATGAGGGCAAGTCAGTGTATCCTGGAAAATGGAAGAGTTCTGAGGAAGGGGTGGGGGATGGACGAAGAAGGTCTGCTTTAGCAAGGCTGCCCCTGGAAGTAAAGAAACAAGGAGAGGCACGAAGAGGTGTCCTTGAGTTTCCACCATTGTCAGTTCTCACAGGAAGGAGCTTTAGAGGGAGCTCTGAGAGAGTGACATCTCTAAAGAAGGAGGACAGTGATGCAATCCAGGATTGTGTGAAATATAAGACTCCCCCATTTTGCATGGTCTTCCCATGGTTCCTACCACATCTAATATGTTTAATAACATGCTTTACATCTGGGAAGCTTTGCTCAACTATTGCAGTAACCTCTCACGATAATCTCTCTAAAGAGACAGAACAGGTAGCACTATCCCCATTTTATGACTGAGGAATCTAAAGTCCCCAAAGGATAAAAACATGCCTATTATTAAAAAACTGCCCTGGCCGGTTTGGCTCAGCAGTTAGAGCGTCGGCCTGCGGTCCAGAGAGATCCGGGTTCGGTTCCCGCTAAGGGCACGTACCTCGGTTGCAGTTTGTCCCCGGCCCTGGTTGGCTGTGAGGGTGGCAGCCCCTCGATGTGTCCCTTTCACGTCAATGTTTCTCTCTGTCTTCCTCTCTCTCCCTCCCACTCTATCTGAACAAAAAAATGGAAAAATGTCCTCGGGTGAGGATAAAAAAAATAAAAAATAAAAATAAAAAACCTAGCAAGTGTTAGGGCCTGGTTTCTGAACTTGGATCTACTTTACCCTGTTTCTTTCTCTTTTCCTTCTCTTTTTTATTTTTATTATTTTTTGGTGGAGACAATATAGTATCTCTGTTACATGTTATTAAATATATTAAGGTAGAATATAACACCAATAATTCAAAGAAGATTTTAAAAGTAGAAAAAATTATAATTCTGTTACAGTGATTATCACTATTAACACCTTGGTGTACGTCATTCCAGAGTGTTTCCTGTGCATACAATAGATGTCATTATAAACATGATCTCATACTGCTCATAATTCTTATAATATACTTTTTCTTTTGCATTGATCCAAAGAGAAAAAATGACCCTTTACACTATACTCTTAAAAGTAACCAAAGTAATATATGTATGCACTTGTTGAGAAAGTCAAAATAGTACAAGTCTTATCTCAAAAAATATTTTCTGCTGTGCCTGTTCTGCCCCACACTTGATTCCACCTCAGAATCTTAAAACTTTCTAAATAGCATGCTTATGCTGCTATTTGTTGGTTTTTCATGTTTAGATATTATGCACTGACTTCCTGCTGTGTAAGACCAGGATTTAGTTGCTTAGGTCTGTGCCCCCAATTTTTCTCCCTCTTCTCTTTCTCCCCTTCTTTAAATACGGCTAGAAGAGTGTTTTGTGATGTGGATTAAGTAAATATTTGGTTTTTACATTCTGTGAATATGTAAATATCAGTATAGCCGAGCTGTGTAAAGTATTAGGATTGTCCTCCCTTTCTTATTTAACTCTTTAGCCCTGGAGTTAATACTTGAGTTCTTTGTGTTTTAATTGCTTAGTTGCTTGGTTTTCTACACAGAGCTCCCTCAGAGAATTGTAAATCACATCTTGATCTATGTGCAAACATTAGAATTACATTTTTCTCTAGAGAGAGGGCTCCTGTCCCCCTTCCTCTGTCAGGACTGGTAGCTGCTCAGGGCTGCTACATGATTTCTTTTTCATCATTCGGGAATTTTCCTACACCTCCCTACTGAGTTGGGTCCCCTGAGTCCTCTTATGTCTTGGTTCACTCTCTCGGTTCTGGTGTCTGTGCCATCTTGTGACCGGATATGCCTATGTGCTTATTACCCCACTGCATATAAGCCACACCCCTTTCATGGGTGAGGAAATAAATGTGGAGTTTGTTTTCGGATCAATGTGAACTAAGAAAAGGAAATCATTCATGGGGGGCCCAACAGCCTAGTCTCATTTTGCTTTGTAGACCCAGATTTATGGTCAAATTTGTTTTTCTTTTTTTTTCTAGATTCCGTAAACTTTTTACACTTAGAAACTCGATCTGATTTTCCTTGACCTTAATAACAGGACAATAGGAAAAGAAGAAGAAGACGAAAAAAAAGAACTTTATCTTAAAATCCAAGCTATGATTATTCAAGAACACAGTAACATGAAGTTAGCTCTGTTTAAAGAAAAGAACTCGAACTGGAGGCTTCAGCCCACCCACAGGTGCGCCCTGGAGACTCCTGGCAGGTAATGTGCAAACTGTCATGCGTCAGCCAGCTGGCTGCTTCTCAGGTCTCTGCCCTGCATGTGGTCCGCGGGCTCTCACATGTGACTTAGTGCTTCATTTGCCAGTTGCTTTCAGCACAAAGTACAGTCTTGGACAGGTGCTGGAAACTTTATGGTGGCTTCTGAAATGGTTTCCCAGAGGCTGTGATTCATCACAGGAAACACCTTTGTTTTCTCTCTGACCTCCCTTCAGCTTCCTGCTCCACCCATCTGTGCACGAATTTTCACATTTCTCATCAACAGACAGCAGCTTACCTCTAACTTGAGTCAATAGTGGTGACTGGAGATAGTTCTGGGAGAAAGAGGAACATGTCTTCCAAGAGTGGTGCCCGTGAGGGAAGCAGGCCTTTCTCAGCGCCCTGGCGTCTCCCTGCTGAGGGATGGATCAATTTCCATTCCAGGATTCCTAGAGCATCCTTTTTCTGATGTCCCTAACCAGAATGGATTGCCACATTGTCAAAGAGGTAGATTTGCTCTCTTTGCCCTTGATCTGACGAGAGACTGATTTTACACAACTCTGTTTCTAGAAAATATACATCACTATCCACTTAGAAATGAATGTTCAATTGTGTTGATTCATGTGAGCTACATCCTAGAGGGTGTTTGTGGTGTTGACCTACAGTATTTCAGATGTTGAAAGTCTTCTATGGATGGATTCCTATATATTCTGATTCTTGCTTAGAGTTAGAAGGGGTCTTACAGGACATCTAGTCTTGCTTTCCCATTTTATAAGCAAGGATCCTGAGACCCAAATTACTTTCTCGTGGTTGTCCAGCCGGGTCCTGGCCTCACTGGTTCTGGGCTTTCGAAGGCTGTCCGTGCGCTCGTGCCTGCCGCGCACTGCTGTGCAGGTGGACTCCAGACCCACTGCCTTCTGCAGCCCTCCTTCACTCTCTGTACCTGAGGCTGGAGCCCCCAGGCTGGGGAAGCCCCCTCTGCAAGGCTTCACCTTTCTTCTGTCACTGCTTTCCCCAAAGTCCCTCCATGGTTCCAGGCTTCTGTCTAAAATGCAGGCAAATTCAGTCTGGCCGGTGTGGCTCAGTGGTTGAGCACTGACCCATGCACCAAGAGGTCACTGGTTCGATTCCCAGTCTGGACACATGCCCAGGCTGTGGGCCCATCCCCAGTGGGGGGCATGCAGGAGGCGGCCAGTTGATTTTCTTTCTCATCGATGTTTCTATCTCTCTCTCCCTCTCACTTCCTCTTTCTCTAAAACCAATAAAGGGAAAATTTTTTTTTAAAAACAATGCAGGCAAATTCAGACTATTGGCTTTGGATTCCTTTGGCTGAGAGAGAATCACGACTTCCAACGAAGGGTGTGTTTCAAATGAAATTCGTTACACATTTAATAGCAAAAGACACGCTGAAGAAAATTTGAAGAAGACACAAATGGTTTTTAACTTTTTAAGTAGGATTTCTTTGCACATTTTCTCTCTAGACCCTCTTTAAGTAATAGATTGTTTATTCTAATCACCATCATACTCATTCGATTTTGCATCCTGCTATTTGCACCTGTGTTCTTTTAGTGGCACTTTATGACAGAAGGACTGGGAACCAACACCCGTCTGCCTTTTTCAAGAAATCTTTTCATGGCCCTGGCCGGTTTGGCTCAGCGGTTAAAGCGTCGGCCTGCGGTCCGGAGAGACCCGGGTTCGGTTCCCGCTAAGGGCATGTACTTCGATTGCAGTTTGTCCCCGGCCCTGGTTGGTCGTGTGGGTGGCAGCCACTCGATGTGTCCCTTTCACATCGATGTTTCTCTCTCTCTCTCTCCCTCCTGCTCTATCTGAACAAAGAATGAAAAAGTGTCCTCGGGTGAGGATAAAAAAAAAAAAAGAAATCTTTTCATGTTAGCCCACAGTCACCTATTTGGAAAAACAGACCCCTCTTCTTTTTGGTCAGGCAAACAATGATGGGCACATCCAAGGCTAGTTTTGAGGGACAGAAGATATGCTTCCTACATTCCCCACATCTTCCTGTCTTCCTAATGCCCCACATGGAAGAGTTGGGGTTGTTTCTGTCATGGTCAGTGGGACAGTGTGCTACCTGAGAGTCTGTGAGCCATTGCACTTCCTCTGCCACCACATCCCCATTCAGTCCTGTCTTCTTGTGTCCATGATGGTAACAGCTTGGCCCCAACTGCCACGTGGCCTGCCTGCCACCTCTGATCTCTTGCTTATTGTGAAGGAGTCTGTTGTAAAACCAACCAGCCTTTGAAGCCTGCACAACCTATCACTTCGTGAAAGGAGGAACCACGTCTTCCTATAAGCCCTTGGTGTGTCTCGGTATTTCCAGCATGAGACCCAGCATACAGAAAACACCTGGCATGTGCATGGTGAGTGAATGAATGAATGGACACATGAAAGATAACTGGTTGCAGCATATTCTCCCTTTCAGTGATTCCAAAAGCAAAATCTCATCTGTGATGGGCATCTTCTCTTCAGGCCATTTCCTACCACAAGGGAAGAAACTAGACAGAAAGTTGGGAGTCAGGATGGCCTGAAAACCATCTTGGGCCAGATGATGGTCTCGGGTCTCTTTCTCCTATTCCTCACAACCCACGGTCCTTGGATATTGCAACATCCTTTTTATCATTTAAGAATTTTAAATGGCTGAAATTTTTTTGTTACTCTCCATTTGAGGGGGAAAAAAAAAGGTTCATTTCTTAAGGTAGGAGCAGTAAGCTCCACGATTAGGAAAAGCCCAAATCTTCATAAATTTCTCTTAACACCTCAAAATCTTAGTCCCAGGGTAAAAGTCAGACCAAACAAGAGTATAAACTGTGTGATTCCATTTATAACGTTCTAGACAATGCACACGAATCGATAGTGACAGAACAGATTACTGGTTGCCTGTTGGTGGGGCTGGGAAGAGAGAGAGGCAGTGATAACGAAAGGGTACCAGGGCACTTTGGGTTGTGATGGTATGTTTACTACTGTGATTGTGGTCATGGTTTCACAGGTGTACACATATGTCAAGCTTGTCGAGTTGTAGGTCATAAATATGGAGAGTAAGTGTTTAGATGTTAATTATACACCAATAAAGCTGTTTTAGAAATTGTTTCTAGGGAATGGAGTTTCATCCCACGTCTGCTTCTTTTTCCAGCTTCCCCTGCCAATGCGTGATCGTGCTCAGTTCTGTTCCTAAAGTGCAGCTGGTCCTTTGTTATGGCAGACACTCAGACCTCTGTGTTCTCTCTGGAAGCAAACTGGGCCACCATTTTCTCCTGGTGAATTCCCAGACCCCCCTGAGTGCTGTAGACAAACTCACCCTCTTTTCTTGTTGGTAGCTGATTAGGGAATGCACCCCTGAAGGTTCCAGTGGCAAGTTTTTTCAATAGCAGCCGACTGGGTAGCCAGCACTTGCCTGGGCCAGCCTGGGTCATGACTCACTAGTCCCAGTGATAACAGTTCTTAGACTTTTGGCGTGTTTTCAGCATTCTTTGTATTTATTTATTTTTTGCTTTCATTTTTTATTTTATTTTATTTTTTTCACAGATGTTTCTCCTTTTTTACCCCATTGGCACCCTCCTCCCCATTTCCCCACCTCATCCCCAGCTTTGTTGAGCATGTCCATTGGGCATGCATACATGCGTATAAGTTCTGTGGCTTATCTCTTCCCACCCTCCACCACCCCCTCTTCTGAGGGTTGTCAGTCTGTACCCTACTTCCATGTTTCTGGGTCTACCCTATTCCTCAGACTGTTATGTTCATTATATTCCATATATAAGTGAGATCATGTGGTATTTGTCTTCTTCTGCTTGGCTTGTTTCACTTAGGATAATACTCTCCAGGTCCCTCCATGCCGTCTCAAAGGATAAGAGATCTTTCTTTCTTACAGCTGCATAGTACTCCATATGTATATGTATATGTACCACAGCTTTTTGATCCATTCGTCTACTGATGGACACTTGGGCTATTTCCAGATCTTAGCTATTGTAAATAGTGCTGCTATGAACATGGGCATACATATATTCTTCCTGATTGGTGTTTCAGGCTTCTGAGGGTAGCATGCTTTTTAAAATATGTATTAGTTCCATGTAGGAAGGATCAAGGTAGTGTTTGCCTATTCCTCTCTCATATATTTCTTTTTTTTGCTCTCCGAGGTACTGTCTCTAAAGTTAGGTAGCTCTAGGTCAGCAGTAAGAAGTGCAGACGAAGTCCCTTCTCAGGAAGTAGCATTGTCATAATGTTGGAAATATTTTCAAAACCTAAGGAAGAATCAGGAATGAGTCCCTGGAAAGTACAGATGTGGGGCATGACTGACTCGCTGAGAGGGTGCCTGTTCTCCCATCTGGCAGAGGCAACAGGTCCAGACTCAGAGGGGTGAAGTAAACAGCAGACAGGGCCACGCCAAGCGGTGCTGGTCTGGGAGCAAGGGAATGGAGAGTAAGTGTTTAGAAACTTGCCTAGCAATGTGCTAGAATAATTTTATGACTAATAAAAAAGTTGGGCTTGTATTTTCTATGCCTTTTATTTTAAATTATTTTTAGTAACTCATTTTTATTTTACAAAAGTTCCAGTTCATAATGGATTGGAAAGTATTTTAAAAAATGAACTGGCTCTTCACCACATATTGTTTGGAAAGCACCGAACTAGCTCCATGGCCTCTGAGGGCTGTTCTGGTTACCTTCCTGCCACCAGAAATGGTGATGATCTGTGGAGAGATAGTGATGGTGCCAGGGAGGAAGGGGGTGAACCACCCCCTCCCAGACCCCGTGTCCAGATTATTTTCCTTCTTGAATACAGAGCACACACACCCGTGGAGAAGTATTGCACCAAGAGTAACCAGAGTCATGATAAAATTGGAGGGGATTACAACTGGAGGAGGGGCTGGACGGGGCATGAGTAGCAAGAGAAACGTGTGGTTATCACCTAGGACTCCTGACATAGGGAAATGTTCTCTTTAATGGACCTTAGGAGCAGTGGAGGAAGCGGCTGAGAAATAAGGATTTGAAGGGAATCACAGCTCACACCTCACTAATCTAGAATGAAGCTGGACTTGTGGGTCCCACTTAAGAGAGTTACCTACATTTAAGATGCTCATATAACCAAGAAAAGGAGGAGAGAAGCTGGCAATCATTGCCCTGTGATGCATGAGACTACACTGACATGTTCCTTTTGAGTCACTGACCAAAAAAATTGTCCCTTCAGAAAGCAGAGAGGAACAGCACACTGGAAAGATAAGTTTTAATGAAAAGAGGTGGGATCAGAAAAGGGCTGAGCATAAGATGGCTTCATTATTTATCTTAAAATTGGGAGATCCAAGTAGGCAAGGACATCAGGAAGAGCCTTAAGTGAAGTCTTCACCATCTTACCTCAGAGCTGATCTCTGCTGTTTTTGGTAGTAAATCATGGTGTAAGGTGACATTCGGTTCTCAGGGGACATGGAACAGCCTACTGCCCTGCTCACCTCTGAAGCAGTTAGCTGGCAACCTCGTCACTACACCACATTCTGGAGACGTGATAGGACAGAGATGACACCTTCATCCTGTGGCTTTTCATACATGACTCAGTGTGTCCTGGTCACTGCTGTTGACATTGATGTTGACTGAGAGGAGAGAATCAGGTTGGGTGGGGTCAGATTCTTTAATATAAGAAAAGCTTTTGTATCTTAGCTTTGGGAAGGAAAGGAAACACCCAGCCTTCTTGTTTTTTTTTTTGTAAATTAGAGGGTGTTTTCAGCCTTGTAAATTCCCTGGAATCTATCTTGGCTTTGACTTGGTGATGATGCAGGCAGGTCTGAGTGTACCAGATGTGTGGCATTATTTCTAGTCTGAAGTGTTTGAAGCTCAGGAAAGGTTGAGATTAGACCTTGGGTCTCATGTTGGTTGGTGCCACACCAGGAGGAGGGGCCTGCAGTGTGGTGGGTTATAGTAAGGCAGAAGCAGGATTGAAAACTCAGCTTCCTTTCTTCCTGTGCCAATGTAGTCACAGCTACTTACATTGGGGAATGCTTTGCAATGTCTGGACTGAACTGAAAGGAGTTTTAGAGAGACTGACAAAGGAGGGCAAGAGGAACATGAAAGCCATTTCCAGCTAATGCTGTAGAAACTTGCAAAGCCAAACTGGCCCCTCTGGGGATGAAATGAGTGACCTACCCTGACTGGGGAGACCAGGCTGTGGTTCTAGGTCTTCGCCTCTCCCAGTTTTCCCATTCAGAAATACCCAGGGACAGCCCAAAATACAATTCCACCCACAGTTATTACTCCCTAAATTTACAGTCTGGTTGGCTAACAAGGCTGGTCCAGTATTAAACAATGTTAGTAAGCACTAGATTGTGGCAAAGATGACAAGTAATATAGATGTTCAAAAAAGAGGGAGTGATACAGATCTGAGCAATGGCTCTTAAAAAAGTTGGGCTTGGACTGGCACTAACTCCTTCCCTCCTTTGCAATCAGATAAGGTTTGAATCTGGATTTACTAGGACTTAAGTTGGGGAAGTATAAGATCTCTGGGCTTCAGTATTCTTGTCTATAAGATAGGAAAAATAACGACGACATCTGAGGCGGTCTATGAGTGTTAAATCCTAGCTGAGTAGGTGCTTAGTAATGTTTGATCCTTGCCTTCATTTCCATGGCTGCAAGGAGTTCCTTCCAGGATGAATCCCTGGGAATGGCTCACCGATTGGACACAGAGCTTAGATTTGCAAGGCTGCTGGCTTCTCCCTGTGGGGAGGCAGTGCTATAAACAACCGTGAGTCAGTAGCTGCTTTTCCTAACTTTACACCCAGCTCCCCAACTGGGCCAAGTTATGTCTTTCTTAAACCAGAAACTCCAAGGCATACCTTGTACCAAGAGATATACCTGATCCACCTACTCGCTTGGCTGAAAGCACCAGACTTCTCAGTGTTAATGCCGACGTCAAGTTCTGGAGCCGTTCAGCTTCCCTCCCCAGATTCTCCTAATTTATAAACATTTCCCAATTTTACTATACACAAAATCGGAAGTTACAAAATTGTAGCTCTGCACTGAAGTGCAGTTCATTGTGTAAAAACAGGCCTAGGAATATATCTTTAAAAAAATTTTTATCCGTAAGAAACTGGTCATGTTTCGAGAGGAACTACAGCATAATGGATAAGAGCATGGACTCCGGATCCAAACGACCTGGACTTGCTTCCTGGCTCTGCCACTGAATAGCTATGTGACCTCGGGGAAATTATTTAACCTCTCAGTGCCTCAGTGTACTCATCTATTAAATGGGAAAATAATTGTACACATAGGGTCGCTGTGATGAGTAAATGAGTTAAAATATATTTAAGTATTTAGAGCAGTAAGTGGCTGGTGTAAGTAATATATTTGTGTGGCCATGATTGATATTATTATGTCTCCCTAGTGGGGAGGTATCAGGCCTTGATGGATACTATATCTTAAAGAAGAGGGCACTAGCCAGGTCCAGACAGCTTCACAGGGGAGTTTTATCAAACATTCAAAGAAGAACTAATACCCGTTCTCCTCAAACTATTCCAAAAAATTCAAGCAGAAGGAAGACTTCCAAACTCGTTTTATGAGGCCAGCATAATTCTAATTCCAAAGCCAGATAAAGACACTACAAAGAAAGAAAACTACAGGCAGGACATACAAATGGCTAAGAGACATATGAAGAAATGCTCACCATCACTAATCATCAGAGAGATGCAAATTAAAACAACAATGAGGTATCACCTCACACCTGTCAGAATGGCTGCCATCAACAAATCATCAAACAAGTGTTGGCGAGGGAGTGGAGAAAAGGGGACTCTAGTACACTGCTGGTGGGAATGCAGACTGGTGCAGACACTATGGACAACAATATGGTGTTACCTCAAAAAATTCAAAATGGAACTGCCATTTGACCCAGTGATCCCACTTCTAGGAATATACCCTAAGAAGCCTGAAACACCAATCAGAAAGATTGTATGTACCCCCATGTTCATAGCAGCACTATTTACAATAGTTAACACCTAGAAACAGCCCAAATGTCCATCAGTAGACGAATGGATAAAAAAGCTGTGGTACATATACACAATGGAGTACTATGCAGCTGTAAGAAAGAAAGATCTCTTATCCTTTGAGACGACATGGAGGGACCTGGAAAGTATTATCCTAAGCAAAACAAGCCAAACAGAGAAAGACAAGTATGATATGATCTCACTTATTTGTGGAATATAACGAATATAACAGTCTGAGGAATGGGGTAGTCCCAGAGACATGGAAGTGGAGTTCAGACTCACAAATCTTAAAGGAGGGGGATGGGGAGGGGAGGGATGAGATAAACCAAAGATCTTATATGTACGTATGCGTAACCAATGGATATAGACAACAATGCTGGGTTGGGAGTGGGGTAGTGTCAGGATTGGGAGGAGGGTGTTTGGGGGGGGAAAAGGAGAAACATCTGCAATAAAAATAAATTTATAAAAATTACAAAAGGAAAAAAAAAGAGAGCACCAGGAAAGCCAGCACTGTGGGGCCTGGCAACAACAGGGGGCATAAAAAAGAATACTCTTAGGAAGGTATGCGCCCAGGTGGCAGATTCTAATGAAAAGGCCCGGGATTAACTACCGACAATGAAACTGCCATCAGAGAGCCCCTTTAAAATTTGATGGTCTTGGTTGTAGATTCTGGGATTCTTGGATACAGTTCCTCTGCCAGCCTGTTCCAAGACTTATTTTGGTGAGGATGACAATGCTAACACAGGCTGAGTCATAACAGGCTCCTTGTTCTGTCTCCTGGACCTCTGGTTGCCACTGCACGGACATGTCCAGCTTGGCAGGCAGCTGGCATCTTAAGGATCCAGGTCGTTATCAGATGGACACTCACTAAACAGAGCCCCTCCCTGCCTGATAGAGTGTGCTGCAGCGCACGTAGGCTGAAATACCTCGTATCTCTGCCTGGGCAATTACATCCCAACTACCCTTCATTCCAAGGCAGCCAGAGCCAGTTGGGACACAGTGCTTGGGGAGGAAGCCAGGTATTTCTCCTCCTTCCGTCTTTGATTCCACAGGCATTTTATTTTAAGCTTGGGCTCTAACTGCGATGTCCAGCATGGGAAAAAAACAACCTGAAAGGCAGGACCTAAGCTGCATCTGCTTGTGGAGCTGTCTTTTGTCTTTTGAAATGAAGCCAAATGACCCAGCTTCTGACCTCTAAGACAGAAAATCTAGAAGCAGCATGTCCCTCCCCAGCCACTGCCTGTCCGGTGAGCCTGTTGCATATACCTGTACTTTCGTGGTACAGTCTGCTCTGATGTTCGAATTGATATAAAAATACTAGTATGGGATTCAAAGTCTGAGTGTATAAAGTGCACATCTAGGCATGGTCTCTTGGCCAGGTCCCAGGGTTTTCAGCTCACCCAGCTGGTCCCCAAAGTTGGACTCTTGCATTAGAAATGATCCCACACAGTTCTGATGACATATGGTTTATGACAACTTACCTGGTTTGGGAAATCTCCAAGTTAATGTTCTCTTATCTGGGCAGAGAGAATCATGTTTGAATACTAACAATTGGTATCATTTCTTGAATACATGCCATGCTCCAGGCAGCCCGCTAGGGGTGCTTTGCACAGCGCTCTCTTGCAGTTTCCCCCAGCAGCATTCCAGGGAGGTGCTGTGGTCAGCTCCTCCTTACACCTGAGATACCATGATGTTAGGTAACTTGCTCAAGGCCACCCAGGTAGGAGGTGGTAATGCCAGTATTTGAACCAGGCAGTCTGATCCAGGGCACGCTCCTACCCCATAGTGCCCACGGATGTGGCATCTCTCTGCTTAATTCTCTTCAAGGATTGGACTGATGCCTGAGAATGATTGTCCTCTTTGTGTTTTTTTTTTTTATCAGTGATTAAAAAATTTTTTTCTTTATTGATTTTAGAGAGAGAGGAAGGAAAGAGGGAGAGAGGGATAGAAACATCAATGAGAGAGAACATTGATTGGCCACCTCCTGCATGCCCCCCACTGGGGATTTGGCCCACAACATGTACATGTGCCCTGACCGGGAATTGAACCGGCTACCTCTTGATGCATGGGTTGACATTCAACCACTGAGCCACGCTGACTGGGCATTGTCCTCTTTGCTATTATCAGTCATATCAGCCAGCAGAGGACAGAAGCTTCTACTTGTTGATGCTTTTGGCTAATTTGCTACATCCTTAATATTAGAGATAATAATGCAACAATTGGTTGTTTCTTCATTGATTTCTACTACTTTGATTCAATAAATATTTAGTGAGCATTTACTTTGTGTCAGGTATTATATTAGACATAGCAAATAGGGCCAATATAGGGTACTTGCTTTCACAGAACTTATACTCTAGAAAGAGAAATAATCTCCCCATGTTCCCAAAATGGCCCACAAGGCTCCTGAGATGAACCCTGTCTTCCTCTTCAGTCCCATCCCCCCTACCTTTGTGTTGAACTTCCTACCACCTCAGAGCCTTTGCACCTTCTATTCCATCAGCCTGAAATACTCCACACCTTTGCCTGGTTAAATGTTCCCCATCCTTCAGGTCTCAAATGAAATGTCTCTTCTCCAGGGAATTCTTCATAGTCCCACAGATTAGGCCAGGTTCCCTCTGTTACATCTCATCACAGCTCCCTCTGCTTTTAAGTTTTTTGTAATTATTAGATTAATCCACCAGCTCCTTCAGGGTATCAGTAATGCATTTGTCATTCACTACTATACTTCTAGCACACAGTAGGTGCTATCCTAATACTCTGACGTGAATGGAGATTATAAAGCAAAAACTGGGGCATGTTACTCCCCAGTCCTCCAAGAAGCAAACATCAAGATAGGAGTAAAAGTGCCAGGATTTTATTAGGGGGAAGACATATGAACATAAAATGGGGAGGAAGCTGGAGGAAGCGAGGTGGGTCTTCAGGCTGTGATGGAAGTCTGATCTTAGAGTGAAGGGAAGAAAGGAAATTGAGGAGAACTGTACTATACATTCTAGTGCAGCCTGGGGAAAGTTCAGCGAGGCCATCAAAGAGATCACCAGCCAGAGTGGAAGGTCAGAGGGGTGCCCTGTCTCCCAGGGCAGATGCTTCAGCATCCCTGCCGCACGCACTCATTGGCTGGGAGCGCCGCGGGGGCAATGGTCTGGCAGCTGCAGAGTGGAGTCCAGAGCGCAGCAGCAGGGGGCGCTCATCAATTTCGCTTCCTGAAGGTGGAAGCCTGGGAGGCCCCTTCTCCTGGCTGCCATGAGGCAGTTCAGGGGTAAGAGGAGTTGACTAATAGTTAATATGGAAGAGAAAAATTGCCAAAGGTATATCTTCCACAAAAGGGCTGGAAACCTTACAAGGCTCAGTAAGTATTTATTGAACACATACTTTTTTGAGACCTTGGAAGACACTGTAGGATTGACTGACTCTACAGGGGCCCTTCTCAAAGAGCCTATCAGCTGGTTAAGAAGCAAAGTAAACTCACGCGCATGCTCTGAAGCCTCGGTTTTCTCATTTTGAAAGTGAAGAAACTCAACCATGTGTGACACGTGACAGATCCAGTGGGCTCTGTGACTAGAGTTTAAAATAACGATGTGATGTCCTCCAGCTTTTCCAGTCACTTCAACAGGGCTGAGAGTTTTTTTTTTAAGTTTTCGAAGAAACTTTTGGCTTAGGACGTGTACTTTTCTTGCAG
The DNA here is from genome assembly GCF_014108415.1 of Molossus molossus. Lineage (NCBI taxonomy): Eukaryota > Metazoa > Chordata > Mammalia > Chiroptera > Molossidae > Molossus > Molossus molossus. The sequence goes on along the minus strand of NW_023425344.1, from coordinate 167,123,674 downwards.
TTACTCAGGTCAAGAGTCCCCTGAGACTTTTGCTTTAAGAATATCTCAAGTAAAAGGACGGCAGTTGAAATATGTGATCAGCACCAAGGGAAAATTTAGTACTGAGTTACCACATGTGGGGAAATCCCTGGGGAAGGGCTCTGTGGCGAGTGCGTGGCTCCTGTGCTCACTGTGGGGTCGGTTTCTGAGCTCCTAAGCCTACAGCGTTCAGTTTGCTGTAGCACAGGCATTGGGATGTTAATTGGTCAGGGTTCTTTCCATTGTTGTGGGTTGAGGATCCTGGAGGGAACTGGAGAGTTGGCCTGGCGTGGACATCCTTCCTCTCCCTCACCACCAAAGAAAGGGGGCACCCCCCTTCTTATTATATGTTCCTCTTTTTTTTTTTATCCTCACCCGAGGACATTTTTCCACTTTTTGTTCAGATAGAGCGGGAGGGAGAGAGAGGAAGAGAGAGAGAGAGAGGAAGAGAGAGAGAGAGAGAAAGAGAGAGAGAGAGAGAAACGTCGACGTGAAGGGACACATCGAGTGGCTGCCACCCGCACAACCAACCAGGGCCGGGGACAAACTGCAACCGGGGTACGTGCCCTTAGCGGGAACCGAACCTGGGTCTCTCTGTACCGCAGGCCGTCACTCCAACTGCTGAGCCAAACCGGCCAGGGCTATATGTTCCTCTTTTAATACATTTTACCCTTCTGTGCTGCCCCTGAAATGAATCTTATCCTGGTTCCACCTTTGAGTTGGTTTGTTCTTTCTAGGAGTTGCTTTTAATTCAGTAACTACTTCCTGAACAACTAACTAGTAAATGCAGATAATGTGTCCCAGTCGTCAAATACAGCGAATGAGGGGAGTGCACTGGCTAATGCATAAGGCGTGTACATGGAATCTAAATTTCATATCTGTATCTCAACGAACCATGGGGATGAAGTGGAAATAGGTTTCCCAGGTGTGGAGGCAGGATTCGATCCAGGACTCAGTGTTAATCATCAGAGAAAGAGGTTTCATACTGAGCGAATAGCATGAGCAACAGCCGATTGTGTTTATCATGCTCTCAGGAGACATGCAGTTTGTAATGGTTGGAAGATAAGGAGGGATCCATGGACAGATGAGAAGAAAAAAGTGGGGTGGCGAGTAAACCACAGCAGTCCTTGAAAAATGTGTGCAGGAGCATCATAGTTCAAAGAGAGCCATTGCTTTATAAGCAGGGGACAAAGTTAGAGCCATTTTAGGAAACAGTGCCCAGGTAAATGACAGAAATGAGACAGAGTGACTAGTGGCCAGACTCGGGCAGTAACTGAGGAGAGAGAGAATCATTTCTGTAGAAATAAATATAAGGGGCAGATCTGAGAGATGGAATGGATGTGGGAGTGGAGAAGAAGAAGGCTTTGAAAGTGACCCAAGATTTCAAGCCCTTACATACTGGGGACAGGGGATGGGGGGGATACTGCGGAGAGGGGAGACACTGTAGGAGGGTCTTCTAGGTTTGGAAAGGGGATCCTCACCTAGGTCACATTGCATTTGAGTGGCTGCAGGATGTACATCTTGACGTGTCCCTGGAAATTTAGGTCTGGAGCTCAAGCATATAGTCAGGGTTGAAGATGGAGATCCGGGTGTTGTTAGCATACCGGTAGTAGTGAAATGACAAATCGTTTAGCTTCCTTAATTACTTAAAGAAAGGCTTGGGTTTTTGGTTACATGGGTGATGGCAGCTGGACGGGTGTTTCTGGTGTCTGAATGAATAGTCCAGATCCTTCTTGGATCCTTGAGATTCCAAGAGAAAATCCTTCACCTCTTCTCCCTCAGTTGTCTAGCTTCTAATTCTGTAAATAACAGCTGGAGAGGGTGAGTGGGGGCCAACTCAACAGCTGTGTATTGGGAATCAAGAAGGCATCCAGAGCCCTGGCCGGTTTGGCTCAGCAGTTAGAGCGTCGGCCTGCGGTCCCGAGAGACCGGGGTTCGGTTCCTGCTAAGGGCATGTACCTTGGTTGCAGTTTGTCTCTGGCCCTGGTTGGGTTGTGCGGGTGGCAGCCAACTTGATGTGTCCCTTTCATGTTGATGTTTCTCTCTCTCCCTCCCACTCTATCTGAACAAAATGGAAAAATGTCCTTGGGTGAGGATAAAAAAAAAAAAAGAAGAAGACATCCAGAATAAAGATATTGTCTGGCTACAGCTGCTGCCAAGATATATGTGTGTGTGTGTTTGTGTGTGTGTGTGGGTGGGTGAGAGGAGCAGGTAAAATTGCTGCCCAACCTTTTTTTTTCTTTTTGGTTGTTGTTAATCTTCACTGAATGATATTTTTTCCATTAATTTTTTTAGAGAGAGTGGAGGGAGTGGTGGGGGAGAGAGAGAGAGAGGGAGAAAGAGAGAAACATTGATGTGAGAGAGACACAGCGATTGGTTGCCTCCTGCATGCACCCTGACTGGGGCCAGGGATCGAACCTGCAACCCAGGTATATGACCTTGACTGGGAATCGAACCTTGACCCTTTGGTGTGCTGGCCGATGCTCTAACCATTAAGCTACACCAGCCAGGGCTGGCCGACCTTTTTTAATGGTGGTAAATTAAATATCCGTTTAAAAGTTTTAATTCTGTACCAAAGATGATTTTACCTCATATTTTATTTCAATCCCTGGTGTTTAGAAAATCATAAATCTACGTTCAGAATTCTCCGCTTACCGGTGCCGACCCTGTGCACGCACGTCCTTCACGCAGGCAATGGAATGTGCTCAGAGACTCTGCTCGCTGCAAACTGCCCCAGGCCAGTGCCTCAAGGAGAAGCACTGGGATCTAGAAATACCTGAAAAGATGAAAAATTCAAGAAAAGGCTGCAGTTCCTAACCCCTGCTGAAGAGAGGCCTCTTCCTGGAAAGTGATCCGGGATTTGTCCGAGTAGTTTTGTCCCTGGCCAAACAAGCATAAGCCTTGGGCTAGATAATCTGTTTCTAATCGTATTTTGGATTACCCCTCACACTAACCAAATGTTGGTTTGTCTGGGGAGGCCAGTGCTCAGGCCCCAGAGAGACATGACAAACATCCACTGAGACCCAAGAGACTCCCGCTGGTTGGCTCTTCCTAGCGGCTGTCTCTGCCCCTGGGACAGGGCTGGAAGTTAAGAGCTTCTTCAGCCCGGGACTGTCCCCTTTGGCCACTCTTGGTTCTTAAGTATGCTCTGCCCACCCCCAGCCCCCGACCAGGGACATTTGGCAATGTTTGGACATTTTTGTCACCACAGAAGGGAGGGAAGAGTGTTACTGACATGTAGTAGGTTGAGGTCTCCGTGATGCTGCGAAACGCCCCACCATGCATTCGACAGCCCCCCACAGTAAACAGTTATCTGGCCCCACATGTCAGTGGTGCCCTGCAGTGCAGCCAAGTCTAGCAAAAACCCTCACCAATGATGTGTGTTTCCAACAGTGAGTTGATAAACCTCACAGTAGGTTGATGCTGATACACCAGCATCTTCAGGGGCATAAAAGTGGGCTTTGCCTGTTTTCTTGGTAAAAATACTCTTACTGTATTTGATAGCAAGCTACCAAGGTGATGTCATTAACATGGAGTTTGGAAAAGTTGCCTAGAATAGGCTCTAGCCAGTCCCAAACATTCACTTGGGACCCACTGAGTCTCAAATCTCAGGAAGAACAAGCACACCGGCACACTGTCCCACAAATGACTATGGCTGGCAGGGTCGGGCTAAGTCATACTGGGGCTTAAGGCAAAAGGAGAAATCAGTGATACTAATAGTGTCTTTATTAAATATTTTGAAATTTTGCTCATGATAGATTTTTTGCATTAATTTTGATTTTTAAAAATATTGCATTAGCCCTGGCCGGTTTGGCTCAGCTGTTAGAGAGTCGGCCTGCGGTCCTGAGAGACCCGGGTTCAGTTCCTGCTAAGGGCGTGTACCTCGGTTGCAGTTTGTCCCCAGCCCTGGCCCTGTTTGGGTCATGCGGGTGGCAGCCACTCGATGTGTCCCTTTCACATCGATGTTTCTCTCTCTCTCTCCCTCCTGCGCTGTCTGAACAAAAAGTGGGAAAATGTCCTTGGGTGAGGATTAAAAAAAAAAAAATATTGCCCTGGCCGGTTTGGCTCAGCGGTTAGAGCGTCCGCCTGTAGTCCAGAGAGGCCCGGGTTCGGTTCCCGCTAAGGGCATGTACCTCGGTTGCAGTTTGTCCCCGGCCCTGGTTGGGTCGTGCGGGTGGCAGCCACTCGATGTGTCCCTTTCACATCGATGTTCTCTCTCTCTCTCTCTCTCTCTCTCTCTCTCTCTCTCTCTCTCTCTCTCCCTTCCACTCTGTCTGTACAAAAAATGGAAAAATGTCCTCGGATGAGGATTAAAAAATAATAATAATAAAATAAATAAATAAATAAAAAATATTGCATTAAATGTTACTTATTTTATCTTTATTTCTCCCCTCTTCCTCCTATTTATTCTCCTCCCTTTCTTTTATTCTCACCAATCTTCTTTTTTCTATTTATGGTGGAATGGCTACGCTACCAGAGCCAAACTATATAGGTTCAAATGAGCAAATTGCTTTGTCACTTACTAACCATATGACTCTGAGCAGGTACCTGACATATAAGTGCTAGCTATTTTACATATGTGTGCTTTTTTGCATATATACAGGTTTTATACACTCACACACACACACACATGCTAACAAATATTGGCTTTTCTCTTTGTGTTGGGACTTTGCTAATCATTTTATAGACATCATCTCATTTAATTTACATACATGCACATTCCAGAACGTGAGGTTTATGGATGAGGAAACTGAGGCCTGAAGAGGTGAAGGAACATGCCCAAAGTCACACAGCTAACTGGTGGAGGGGCTGGGTACCTAATCGACTCTGTCTGATTCAAGTTGTACATATTTTGCGAGCCAAGCCCGTGTGCAGCTTCCTCACTGGCAGTGCCGTGGGTCTGCTTCAGGGCACCTGTTACTATGAAGGTCGTGAGAAACCACTGGCGAGCTCCTGCGAGCCACGCCCCGGCTCAGCACCCCGGCTCAGCACCCCGGCTCTGCACCCCGGCTCCGAACCCCGGCTCTGCACCCCGGCTCAGCACCCCGGCTCAGCGCCCCGGCTCTGCACCCCGGCTCTGCACCCCGGCTCAGCGCTCAGGCCCAGCGCCCCGGCTCTGCACCCAGGCCCAGCGCCCCGGCTCTGCACCCAGGCTCCGCACCCCGGCTCAGCACCCCGGCTCAGCCCCGGCTCAGCACCCAGGCTCAGCGCCCCGGCTCTGCACCCCGGCTCAGCGCCCAGGCCTGAGGTTTCCACTGAGGCCAGTGTCCACCATCACAAGGCAAAGCTGCAGTCTGGAGTTAATTGGGGGAATTTTATGCTTCCTACAGAGTTATTAAGGAGAGATGAAACCTCTATCTGCCTTTTAGAGAAGGAATAAGAGGGAAGCTTGAACATTCTTGCACCAAATTGGAACTCTTACTTAGAACATTCGGGATCAGTCATTCATTAACTACCTGGGTGTAGAACCCCAGAGGCTCCATTCATAGATTACAATGCGAATGGTGCCCTGGAGTTGAGTGACAGGTGATCCTGCTTCTGGAAGTTCCTTCAAGCTCTTTACAGTTCAAAGCAAAAGAGGATGCCAATCAGATTCCTCTCTGAGGCAAATCCTGAATGACAGGTGCTTTTCTTTTAAGGAGTCCTCGCCAGATTGGGAAGGCTGCTGTGAGAAGCATACTCTGGCTGTGGCCAGTCTCCTGTTCAGGACAGATGGCCCGACAAATGCTTTTGCACAAGTGTCCTCATTAGATCTGCCTGTCAGCCCCTTCCTGGCATTCTGTACTTTTCCAGAAGGCACGTATCACAACTCTGGAGTAATGCTGTTTGCTATTTGCCTGGTTGTTTACTATTTGTCTGCCTGTATCTTCAAGAGGGCAGAACCCATGTTTAGTTTGGTCATTACTATATTTCCAGCCCAAAGCCTGGCACACATTAAATTAGTAGTGTATTAGTCAGGTGGATGGATAAAAGAAAACCAATGATGCTCTGGCCAGTGTGGCTCAGTAGTTAGAACATTGGCCCTTGCATCAAAGAGTCGGGCTCAATTCCTGGTCAAGGGCACATACCTGGGTTGCAGGTTCGGTCCCTGGCCCCAGTCGGAGCATGTGAAGGAGGCAGCCAATTGATATGTCTCTCTCACATCAATGTTTCTCTCTCTTCCTCTCTCTAATCCCCTCCCTTCCACTCTCTCTAAAAATCAATGGAAAAAAGTATCCTCGGGTGAGGATTAACACAAAAATAAATAAATAAGGAAGGAAGGAGAGAAAGAAAGAAAAGAAAAAGAAAGAAGAGAAAAAAGAAAAGAAATAAAGAGAGAAAGAAAGAAAACAATGAGAGAGAATGCATATCCAAATGGATGGAGGGACACCCAGAGACCAAAAGTGAAGACTGGACAAGGTCCCAAAGTCCCACTCCACTTCCCTGAAAAGTTGGGGGCCGGAATTCTAGCATAATGCCTAAAGCAGGGTAGGAAAAACAAATCATGACTCTTCTAGAAAGGTAACTATGAAATACAGATGAGACCTAAATCTTATAGATCACAGTTGGAGTCAAAATCTGCTTTTAGATCTTCTGTTCACTGTGGAGGACGAGCTATGGAATGGTTTCCTGAGACGGCCAGGAAGCCACAGGTCTCGGCAATCTTCTGCCCTCACAGTCGGCCCCACAGCAAGACAGCTCCTCCTCTCAGGGACCACCTTGGAATGGCCTGGGGCTGCCCGTCAGGTCAGGCGGGCCGTTGGCGGGATGCCAGTTTGGAGATGGGTCTCCTAGAAGGAAGCCACAGCGAAGATGGAGACAGCAGCAGCTCCCAGGTTCTCTAACGTCTTATTTCACTCAACACGTCAGTTAGGAGAGAAACCAAAGAGAAGGAGCACAAGCTGAGCAAAAGTTAGCTAAAACTTAGCCTCTTAGATTGTTCATATTTATTGCCAATTACCCTGAGTTTGCTGTTCACTGCAAGGGCCAAACAGGTTTCATCGATGTTGAAAGGAGCCAACTTTTAAGAACCAATCCATCCAATTCTGGAATGAACAGTCCTTTATGGAGGAAGAACTGCGCTTCAGGACCATGAAAATGGCCAGGAGATGAGAAAAGGGTGGTTTAGCTAAGAGGTCGTTTTACTAAGTCAGGCTATGGGTGGCTCAGAGATGTTGAATTAATAAAAGGAGGCAGGGAACTTCACAAATGGAAATGAATTCTCATTGATTAATGATGTGCAGGAAAACTTTTTGTCATTATTAATGCATGTATGTACCGCTGACCTGGGATGGGAAGAATTTCTCTGTCTTGTCACTATTTGAAAAAGTCTCCCTCACTCCATAATGTGTGTGTGTGTGTGTATGTGCGCACGTGCATGTGTGAGTGTGTGTGTGTTTGGCTTAAGTGTTTCAAGAAAATGTTGGTAGTAGTTTAGAGGGTAAGACATATAATTGTTGTGTTTGTCTTTCAGCCCTTCGTAGGAAGTATATAAGAGATGATTGCTGTTTGAAAGTGCTCTGCGAGCCTCTGATGAAAGGTAATGAGAAGTTTGAGCCGTGATTCCTGGATGTGTGATTATAACGTGTGATTATATGTTAGAGTGCTGCTGGACTATTTCAAATACATTCCTCTCCTGCATCTCAAACAGGACAATATGCGCTGAGAGGGGCGGGGAGAAGGGCCAGAAGGAAGAGGAGATGTTGGAACACAGACTGTAGTATTTGATGTTAGCCAGGAGGAAGTTAGCCTGGGAACTTGGGGGTCTGTGCAGAAGTTGCACATCTTGAGTGGAACCAGGGGAGTTGGCCCCGCTCTACCCCTTGCACTCTGAATTCCGTTGACTTTTCTGGTGGTCTGTTTGTTCAAGTTTAGCAAGGACTTAGTGACTGTGGTATCATTACAGTGGAAACCATCTTCAGTTTTTCAAGAATTGTTTCTGTTGTAACATTGAGCATGAAAACCTTTGCTGTTTTCTGCATTTATGATGCTGCTTTTCTTAGAGAGCCCCACATAAGTTCTTCAGCCAAGTCTTAGTTTGAGAGGAAGGTGCTCTCTCTAACACCCAGTATATAGCCAGAGTGAGGCCACCTCTCAGACCAGCAGCAGCCTCTGATGGCAGGTGCCAGGGCAGCAGGCTGTGCTGATGAACCTTCCGACTCCAGAGCCAACTGGAATTCTGCATCTGCTGCTCCTACTCACAGGACCGAAGGCAAGCTAGTCAACCCCCGGAGTCGGCCTCCTCATTTGTGAAATGGGATAAGAACAGCATCTACCTCTTTGGGTTATTGTGAGCATGAAAAGAATGATTATATATAACGCTTCCAATAGGGCCTCGTAGGTAGGAGGCACCAAGAAGTGTTTGCTGCGGCTGCTTGTTACTCCCATTGCCACTACTGTTAGTGTTATTTCCTAAGACTCTATCGGTTGATTTAGAGCAAATTATTATGATTCTTATTGCCGTCATTAGTACAGTCTCCTAAAGAAATTAAGGTTGATTTAAAGCAAAATGCTCAAGTAGATAAAGTGGACACTCTTTCACTTTAAATAAAAAGTTTTTTAAAATCCTCACCTGAGGATATTTTTTCATTTATCTGCAGAGAGAGACACTTGATTGGTGGCCTCCCGCATGACTCGGACCAGGTCCAGGGACCAAACTGCAACCGAAGTACGTGCCCTTGACCAGAATCGAACCCGTGACTATTTGGTCCATGGGCTGACGCTTTAACCACTGAGCAAAACCTGCCAGGGCAGCAGTCTTTCATTTTTATTCTTAGTTTCTCCCTTTTCCTATTAGAACTCCCAATTTTTGACACATCACCATGGCTTAAGGTTTCAGTGATGTGTTCAACCAACATAGCAGTATGAGTGCAAGCTACTTAAGGCACAGATACCTACAAGGACCAAGTCACACTTTCAGAGGAGACCGACAGCCTGAACCTTTTCTGAAAAAAAGAGTAATAAATCCCACTGACTTCTGGAAATTTGGAACTGGACTTGGGTTAAGGTGGACAGTTAAGAACTATGAATGAATGAAACATGGTACAACTCCTTGTACAGCTGCTTCTCCTGGAATGCACTCTGGTGATATCAGTGTCCAGAAAGAAGGTCATAAGATTGCCCATAAAACTGTCTTTTATGCACTGAAGGTTTTGGTGCTGGATGTCATACTGATTCTCTTTAGGAAGACTCTTCAGGGGCCATATCTCTCAGCTCTAAGCACTGGGAATAGCTGGTGCCTTCTGGAACAACCATTTGTTTTCACTTATGAAGGCCACAAACTTCTCATGTGATCATTGATTATCTGATCAGTGCTTTTCGCATTGGCTGCTAGGAAGCTCAAGGACAAATTTACATTCTATCTCTGTGAATAAAAGTCGATAGTGACAACAAATAACAGATGTTCATTACAGCAGAAAACACTAGCATTCTATGGCACAGTGAATATTTCCTGGGTGGGGGGAGTGTGGGGTCCTTTTCATTGCACGCTTTACCTCCTTTTTGGATATTCATGGTATACATATTGGTATCTTAAAGGTTCTGAGAATTCTGACCGTTTGAAAGGAAAACAAAAGGAACTTTAAAAACTTTGTTTAGCTCTGTACTTATAAAACTTATTTGAACACAGAATCTTTAAAAAAATATATATCCCAGAAGCCTCTAGTTTTATAGAAAATAAGTATTAGGAAATACCACCTTTCGGTAATCTGTAATCAAATCCTGTTTACTGGATTCATGTTGGTACACAAGTTGGTTTTCCATAGGGCAAAACTTGTTTCTTCCTATTTCTGCGTAGCAGGGAGAGAGTCCCGGTGAGTGTATTGGAGCAAATGACTGACAAGGTCCCTTCAAACTCTAAAATTTAGTGATTTATGATTAAGAAAACAAAGAGAAATTTTTTCAAGGCTATCTGCTCATAGAGTTAGGAATATGAATTTATTAACATGAAGACTAAAGTTAGAAGTTAAAACATTGTATATAATTTCTGGTGCTGTTTATCCATGTCTAATGTAAACAATTGCTTTAAAAATCATGTTTAGACTGACATCCGTCAGAGGGGAGGGGGATTGTGGGGCTGGGTGAAAAAGCTGAAGGGATTAAGAAAACAACAATAACAACAAACTCATAGACACAGAAAACAGTATGGTGATTATCAGAAGGAATGGGGGAAGGTAGAGAGGGTGAAGGGGGGTAAATGGAAGGAGACTTAACTTCAATACAATACACAGATGGTGATTGTAGGGTTGTACACCTGAAACCTATATAATTTTAGTAACCAATGCCACTCCAATAAATCCAATTAGAAAACATCATGTTTATAAAAGCTCCCAGGAGTGTTTGCAAAGATACAGATTTTCATCTGATCTCCTATTTGGATATAGAATGTATACCCTCCCCCATCCTGCTTTGATAAAGGCTTGCATAATAGAGGTGATGCACCTTCATGGTGTATCTTGAGGGTGAGGGTGGTGCAATTAGATGTGTTCCTCAAGCACATGGCCCACTCAGAGACTGCATCGTTTATTCACTGGCACTTTGCCTTTAAGACCCCTTCCCCGCACCTCTCCACTAAAACTCAACAAACCAAAGACAACAGCCAGAACCTCAAACCCCAGACACATATGTGTTACTTGGGCAGAAGCCTGGGACTTGCCTCAGACAACACAGCCAGCTTCTGGAACTGTTCTGTCCCCTTGACCATTGAGCCAGACCCAAGGGGGAAGTAATAAGGTAAAATTATCTTCAAGGAGAGATGGCAGGTGCTCATGACTGAGTCCTTGGTTGACGTCCAACTTCTGCAGCGGCCAACTGGACATGTCACGGTGACTTCAGTGGCTTTCCTTGCCTTTCTCGTTGTGTAGCCCTAGTAAGTGGTGTGATTGGATTATTTCTGCCACTGTCTCTCTAGTTGTATTTCTGTGGTTTTCTCCTTGTTTGACTCTGCCTACTGTGTCAGGCATTGTGTCACAACATGCATGTGTCCCTGTCCTTGTCCTCGATGGGCATACAGTGCAGAAGGGCAGACGAGCACTGAAGTCAGTGTGACAAAGACCCCAGAGAGGCCTGCATAACGACCAGGAGGCAGGAATGAGGTGACATGTGAATGTATTGGCCACTGACTTTTCCAGTCACAGAATGACTTTCTCTGCTTAATGGCAACCAGCCAGCTAGAAGGGGAAGTATAAGCCAAGAACTCGTTTCAGATGAACTCAGGAGACTAATGGACAGAAGCTGTTAGCTGAAAGCTAGACTTTTATTTCAAGTAATTCAGTGACTGTTCAGGCCTCAATCGTGTCAGTGATTGGAGGACAAGACTATCTGGAAAGTGGACTCTCTAGAACTTACTCTCGGGTTCCCCTGAGGAAAAGATGTCCTAGAGATGGTCTTTGATTTTGAACATTCCTAGAATTAGCTTTGCTTTATGTTCAGAATGCCTCGTGTCCCAATCTCATGGCAGACAGGAAATAAATGGCCTGTTTAGAAATGGCATGTTTAAATCGCTGTGTAGATGAAAATAAAGATCATTACTGAAGAACGGGTTGTAATGTAAATTTCAGAAAGAAACTTACAACGTGCCGGTCCGCTGGCTCCTTGAGTTTGCTGTTCCTCAGAGAGCTGACGCTGGAAGGTGGTTGGCAGTCCTAGTGCTGGGCAGAATTTTGTAGGTTATTTTCAAGTTACTTTTATGACATAAAACCATGGGTGTCAACCATGTGACTTGGTACCCATCACTTCCCTGGTTGCACAAACAGTTCTTTAATTTTATGTTAATAGAAATTTTTTCCCTTTAGCAAATATTCTCTTTAGACTTAGCACTTCAGGTCTTCCCCCGAATAAAGTACATTTAATAATGTTTTGGCTATCTCTGATTATTACATCCAGGCCTCATAATACCTTTATTTTCTGCCACGGGGTTGAGGCGTTATTCATTCAGCTTGTTTCCAGACCCCGGACTTTAATACAACCCTTCACTACCCAAACCATGGGACTGGTGTGGCATTCGAAAGCAGCACTTTTGTTTCAGTTTCCAATTTGAAATTTCCAGACTTGAGAACTGTGCACCCCACTATATTTATTGTATACTCCCTCATGGGATTTCAGTAGGTTTGCATGGCTCCTACCAGACCTCAGACGCTCTTAAGGACTCCTCGTTTGTCTTTGTATTCCACAGTTCATTACATTAAGGAGGTACTTAAGAAATTTGTGCTATATACATGAAATATTTATCCTAAAAGTTTGTAAATTGGACTAGCAAATGCAGGTTTCCCTGTGCAAAAGGTGAGAAAGAGAAAATATCATGTACACAAGTCTCAAAACTGGACTTCTCATAATAATAATTTAAAAAGTAGATCAAGGAATCTTCTCATACATAGATTAAATGTGAATTGTTCCCCTGTGTAATTCAAGGATCCTGATTTACTTTGTGCTCAAATGGGGCTTTCTACATTAGGATCTTGTATTTGTGGATCAGTATGAGATCTGTAAAGTGGGAAGACGAGCCGCCTGCGACACGAAAGATGCATTTCAACGGAAAGACACGGCGAAGGTGGCTCCCACAGAGACAGGCGTTACTGCCGTGTCACTAAAAGTTCTTCAAAGCTTAGTTGATGATGGTGGGCTGACTGTGGGAGGACTGGAACGTCTCATTATTATCGGGCTTTTCCAAGTGAAGCTCTTCATGAGAGGAAACGTAAGTTGGAGCTTCGAGAGTCTCAGTTCTCGGAGGGAAACCAAGAGCACGAAAACCCACAGAAAAGCTTCGAGAAAGTGAAAACTGGCCCTCATGACACGGAAGAGTGGACCAGGCTAGCAAAAGAGCTTTCTTCACCGCGAGAACAAAGGGAACAGCTAAAGGCAGAAGTAACAAAATACAAAGAACGTGACCCGCAAATTGTGGAAGAAATAAAGTAGCCAAAGAAGCTGCTAACAGATGGACTGATAATATATTTCAATAACATTTTGGGCCAAATGAAAATCTGGGTTTGAAGGAAATAAAATTGATACCAATTTTGGGATTCCAGAAGACTTTGACTACATAGACTGAAATGCTTGATGTTGGTAAAGGATCTATGTGCTTGTGAATATGTAAATTCTTTATGTTATCCAACCAAATGTACAGAATTGTCATTTACCTGTAATTGTGTTTATTTTATTAATTTTAAATAAATATGGTGTAGATGTTTAAAAAAAGAAATAGAAAAAGAAGTGAAAAACCTCAATTCTCTGTGAAGGCCAAGGCAAAGTTGCCGCAGTATTTCTTGTCTAAAATCCTAATAACACACTAGGCACTATTTACTGAACGTGTGCTGTGTGCTAGGCATCAGGCACATGAGCTCACATAATCCTACAAAGATTTCAAGGCTTAGAGGGGTTAAATGGCTTCCTCAAAGCCACATAAGTAAACATGCCTAAAACTAAACCTACGAGCAAACCTCTCCCAAACTCCATTCTCCTAGCACCTCCAGTCTCAATGGATGAGAATGTTAGCATCTGTTTCCTCCAGTGAGAAATCCTCCCTCTGTATCCAGTTCTGAGTCCTGCTGATGGAGCATCCACATATCTGTAAACTCCCTGTACGACTTCCATTCCAGCCCCAGCCACCATCCGCTCTCTGGGGACAGCCCGAGTTTCAGTAATCTACCTTGTCCCTCTCAAATCTATTCCCCACATTGAAAGCTTGAGCAGTCTTCTCAAAAGTCACATATGATCATGTCATTTTTTTGATTACAAATCCTCCATTGAGCCCAGCCGTGGTTCAGCAGTTGAGCGTCAACCCACGCAGCAAGAGGTCACCGGTTCGATTCCGCGTCAGGGCACATGCCCAGGTTGTGGGCCTGATCCCCAGTAGGGGGTGTGCAGGAGGCGGCAGTCGATGTTCTCTCTTATCAATGTTTCTATCTCTCTCTCCCTCTCCCTTCCTCTCTATAATCAATAAAGAAAAAAAAAATTAAAAAACAAAAAAACAAATCCTCCATTGATTTTTCTGTTCACCCTTAAAGCCTGAAGTCTTTAACCAGGCCCATCAAGTCCTGTCTGGTCTGGTCCCGGATAACTGCTCAGTGTCTTCTCTTTTTCTGGGCTGTCACTACACCAGCTATTCATTCAGCCTAGAATATTCTTTCCTTCTCTTTCATAGTCTAGGTTGATGCCCACTTAGCTGACAGAGCTCAACTCAATAGTGTCTTCCTCAAGAGAATTTTATGTACTTTTATGGCAGCATGTGCTTCTCTTTCATAGTTTTAAGTTTATATTTGTTTGTTTAATTACTTAGTTACTATCTGGCTCTCCTACGAGCCCTAAGTTCATGAGGGCAGGAACCATGTCTGTCTTCATTCACCAGACCCTAGCTCAGCCTGAAAGGTAGTAAATAGTTGATATGTTTTTGTTGCATAAATTTATGCACTAGCATCTGACAAGCGGAAGAAGAGATTTTAACTCAAAAGTTCAGTGCCCCCTGTCTTTGGTTTGTCCAGGCCCCCAGATGGTCACTCTTATCAGGTGATCTCAGGTGTGAAGACCGAGGAAGGTAGAGGTTGGGGGTTCAGCTCACACCTTCCTCTGGGCCTGGGATATACAGGAAAGGCTGTCTACTGAACTTGTGATCATTGAACACTTTGCCCCAGCACCATCCTAGGCACTTTGCCTAGATTCTCCTGAAGGCAATGAACAAGTCTTCAGGAAGTTAAGTCCCCTGGAAATTAAGTATGGAGTCTGGGTTCAAGCCCAGGGCATTTGGCGATCCACATTTGTAACCCTTTTGCTATCTATCCCTGGCTTACCTTGTCTGATGATTTTTTTTTTCTTTCAAATCAGTTCCTCTCTGATCTTGATTGCTGTTCTTTCTCTTTTAAATCTGCACTAATTTTTTTCTCCTTTAATTTATTGTCTGCCTTTTCTTCCTCTATCTCTTTTCTCCCTCCCTCTATTTTTTCTTCCTCTCTTCCTCCTAATTCCATTAGTGATTAGACCTATGACATAATTTACCTGAAATTTATATTTTAGGAAGTTTTATACCATCAGCCAGGAGGAGCGTCCTGCACACGATGCAACTTTGTAGAACAAAATGCAGATGGGAATTATAAATCTCTATGCTTGCAGGTCTTACTTTTATGACTGGTTAAGATTCAGTTTTAAAATCACCTCTTGGATATATGAAGAAATGCTCAACATCACTAATCATCAGAGAGATGCAAATTAAAACAACAATTAGGTATCACTTCACACCCATCAGAATGGCCGCCATCAACAAATCATCAAACAACAAGTGTTGGCGAGGGTGTGGAGAAAAGGGGACTCTAGTACACTGCTGGTGGGAATGCAGACTGGTGCAGCCACTGTGGAAAACAATATGGTGTTACCTCAAAAAATTAAAAATGGAACTGCCATTTGACCCAGTGATCCCACTTCTAGAAATATACCCTAAGAAGCCCGAAACACCAATCAGAAAGAATATATGTACCCCCATGTTCATAGCAACACTATTTACAATAACTAAGATCTGGAAATAGCCCAAATGTCCATCAGTAGACAAATGGATAAAAAAGCAGTGGTACATATACACAATGGAGTACTATGCAGCTGTAAGAAAGAAAGAACTCTTATCCTTTGAGACCACATGGAGGGACCTGGAAAGTATTATCCTAAGTGAAATAAGCCAAACAGAGAAAGACAAGTATCATATTATCTCATTTATTGGTGGAATATAATGAATATAACAGTCTGAGGAATGGGGTAGTCCCAGAGACGTGGAAGTGGGGTACAGACTGACAATCCCCAGAAGTGATGGGGGAGAGATAAACCACGGAACTTATATGCATGAACAGTGGACATGGACAACAAACTGGGGACAGTGTGGGGAGGGGAGAATCAGTGGGGGAAAAAGGAGAAACATCTATAACAAAAATTAATTAATAAAAATAAAAAATAAAATCACCTCTTGGGTTGACCTTTGAATTTGGACTAGTAAAGGTGTAGCAGCAATATAAAGAAAGGGAAATAAACTTCAAAACTGCCTTTCCCCCCCTACTGAAGTCCACTATACATTATGAAGATGCTTCTCAAATAAAATGAGATACCGCTGCTGCTTGCTGTTTCTCTCCACTTCTCACCTCTTTTTCGCCAAGTCACCGAAGCCTCTCTTGGGACACTAGGTAATCTGAAGAAAGAACAGAGTGTTCAGGCTCCACGAGCTCTACAGAGCATTAGCTTGCATTTCTGGGTAAGCGTGATTTCACTTTCATTTACCCCTTGTCCTAACCCTTGTTTGTCCCCAGTTTGGCTCCTCTGTGTCTGAAAGCATGCGATGTGCTTGACATGCAGACAGCAAGGGTTCCCCCAGCAACCAAAAATATGCAAACCACCCCAAACCTCCCAATTCTAGGTTCCCAGCATCACCAATGTCCTTTCAGTGAGGAGCTGGCCAACATTTTAGGTGTCTCTGAGTGCTGATTTTATTCCCACTTAATAATGTAGTTTTGTGTGTTAATGGAAAATAAAATGAACGTTGGAAATCATGGGCTTAGGACTACTGGTCAAGATGGTAGAGTAGCCCTGACCTGTTTGGCTCAGCGGTTAAAGCATCCACCTGCAGTCCAGAGAGACCTGGGTTCGGTTCCTGCTAAGGGCATGTACCTCGGTTGCAGTTTGTCCCCGGCCCTGGTTGGTCGTGCGGGTGGCGACTACTCGATGTGTCCCTTTTGTGTCAATGTTTCTCTCTCTCTCTCTCTTTCTCTTTCTCTCCCTCCCACTCTGTCTGAACAAAAAAATGGAAGAATGTCCTCAGGTGAGGATAAAAAAAACGATGGTAGATAGGTAAATGCTGTGCTCGCTTCCTCCCACGTCCACATCAAAATTACAACTAAATTACAGAGCACGCACCCTTGAGAACCACCTGAAGACAAGTTGAACAGAACTCTTGTAACTAAGGCTATAAAGAAGCCATGTGGAGACTGCTAGGAGGGGCGGAGATGGGAATGGGATGGTCCCACATCCCATATATGTTGGTTAAATACCAATGGCATGTTTCACAGAACTAGAACAAATAATCCTACAATTTATAGGGAACCCCCCAAATCACGAGTAGCCAAAGAAATCCTAAAAGAAGAACAAAGTATATCAAAGTATACCGAAATCAAAGTTTACAACAAGGTATAGTAATTATAACAGCATGGTTCTGGCACAAAAACAGACACATAGATCAGTTGAACAGAACAGGGAGCCCAGAAATAAAACCATATGTATATGGTTAATTAATCTATGCCAAAGGAGGCAAGAACATACAATGAGATCAAGACAGTCTCTTCAATGTGGTATGAAAACTGGATAGATACATGCCAAAGAAGAGAAATTACTTTCTTATACCACATACAAGAATAAACTCAAAATACATTAGACTTAAATGTGCCTGGCCAGTGTGGCTCAGTGGATTGAGCGTCGTCCGGTACATCAAGAGGTCACTGGTTCAATTTCTGGTCAGGACACCTGCCTGGGTTTCAGGCTTGATCCCCAGTAGGTGGCATGCAGGAGGCAACCAATTGATGTTTCTCTTTCATCAATGTTTCTATCTCCTTCTCCCTCTAAAAAAAATCAATAAAAACATTTAAAAAAAGACTTAAATGCAATACTTGAAACAATAAAACTAGAAGAAAACATAGGCAGTAAATTCTTTTACATTGTTCATAGCAATATTTATTTTTGGATATATCTTCTAGGGCCAGGGGAAAAAAGAAAATAAATAAACGGGACTACATCAAACTAAAACGTTTGTGCACAGCAAAGCAAACCATCAATAAACAAAAGGACAACCTATTGAATGGAAGAAGATATTCACCAATGAAACATCCATAAAGGATTAATATCCAAAATATATAAAGGACTCTTAGAACTTAACACCATAAAAGCAAACAATCCAATTAAAAAATGGGCAGAGGACCTGAATAGACACTTCTCCAAAGAGTACATATATATGGCCAATAGACATATGAAAAGATGCTCAATGTCACTAATCATCAGAGAGATGCAAATTAAAATCACAATGAGATATCACCTCACACCTGTCAGTAAGTCAATAAACAAGTGTTGGTGAGGATGTGGAGAAAAGGGAACCCTTTTTGACTCCTTAGATTCTTAAAGAAGTTAAACATTCTTTCAAATGATTATTGGCCATTTAAAAATTATTTATGTCATAATTTTTTACCATTTTTCTTACGTGGTCTTTATCTTCTTGTTAATTTGTAAGACTTAATAAAACTCAAAAAAGTTCATTAATTTTTTTATCATCCCTTTGAGATAAAAAAAAAAAACACACCCCAAAACAAATTTAAAAAAGTACCAAAATGAAAGTCATACAGATGTTTCCTTAGAAGATCAGTCCAGGGGAAATTGGTTACAGAAGCAAAGTCTGTTCCTGACTGCATATGCTTGGTGTGTGTTTGGGTTTGCTGATTTAGGGTACCTCTTAGTTGTTTCCTAGCAAATGCTCTGAAATCAATTGCCAGAAAGTATCATCTTGACAAATAGATGTGGTTTCATTTTGAGATAAATTATTACTTTAAGTTAAGTCAAAGAAAATTATAAACAGTTTTGAGCATTAGCCAATTGTATATTTATAGCATCCATTCCCAAAGAATTTTAGTTCAAAATATTTTTAAAGGACAGTTTATGTTTTCTTTTAATTTAGCTGCTTCATGGGTGGGATAGTTTTTCCCTCTATTTTAGTAGTAATTAAATCAGGACATACATAGGACAGAAGTCCAAGATAGACAAAAGGAATGCCTAAGATAAATGATCTGCTGAACTGGATATTTAAAAATAATTTGATGGTTGATTCTACCAACTTCCTTCCTTCCTTCCTTCCTTCCTTCCTTCCTTCCTTTCTTCCTTCCTTCCTTCCTTCCTTCCTTCCTTCCTTCCTTCCTTCCTTCCTCTCTCTCTCTCTCTACTTGGCTGCAAGATCTTAATAACTCTCTCCCTTGCTCCTACCCAGAAAGAATAATCATGTCTCTACCTGCCTGAGGCAATGGTGTTGGGTGAGATAGCTGAGCTGTCAATGAGAATCTTCCTTCCTCCTCCTCCTCCTCCTCCTTCTCCTCCTCCTCCTCCTCCTCCTCCTCCTCCTCCTCCTCCTCCTCCTCCCCCCTTCTTCCTCTTCCTCCTTCTTCTTCTGAATGCCAATGAGATCCCTTAAGCAAATAAATATGCTTGATCATTTCAATGTAAAATTTTTTTCCTATCCCTTAAAACATGTAAATGTGCTCAGGTGTACACACACTCATCACATGTGTATCATGCACAAATATTTTGTTGCCCAATCACTCATCATTAAAATATTTTTTCATTTGACCTTTCAGAATTGTGAAATATATATGTCATTAAAATTTTTTCTAATAAGATTGTAATTTTTTTAATGACTGGCAGTAACTCTGCATTAAGTAATGGAGATAGTGATGGCTATATCATAACCCATAGAGGGGTGTAAGGGTAATTAAATGGGTCTGGTAAGTTGCCCCTCCTCTGGAAAAGGACTGCTGTCTTTGAATAGAGCCAGATCATTGCCTGCTTCCAGATTGTGGGGTGGGAGTGGGGATAGTACTTTAAGTGTTGAAGTTGGCATTTCCCATCTGTTGTGCTTCAAACACAGGCCGCCTTCTCTCTACAATCCCAAATACAAGAACTCTGCTGATGGTCTGACCATCTGGATTTCCCAGCATACCCTGTTTTCACACCTGGAGATTCAGAGCAGATCTTTGATTGATGTTTTTCAAAATTGCCTCATAAAATCAGAGGAGAGATGAACAATATTTTTCTGAAATTGTAAATGTCATAGAACCAACATTTGTAACTGCCGCTACTGCTTTTAAAATTGTTCATCTTAGTCTTGGGTTTTTTCAAAAATGCTCTTTAAAAAAAAAAAAAAAATCCTCACCAGAGGACATTTTTCCATTGATGTTTAGATAGAATGAGAGGGAGGGAGAGAGAGAGAGAGAAATGTCTATGTGAGAGAGAGACACATCGATTGGTTGCCTCCCGCAAAACCTGAACCGGGGCTGGAGACGGAACCCACAACCGAGCAACATGCTCTTGACCAGGAATTGAACCCACAACTCTTCAGTCCACAGACCGACGCTCTAACCACTGAGCCAAACCGGCCAGGGCCAAAAATGCTTCTTTTAAGCAAACATTCTCACTAGCTGCTTATGTTGAACAGGGTCAGAGCTAAGAGTAAAGCAGTGGGTGATAGTAGTTCCAAGTTTAATATTAAGCACAGTGAGTTCCACATTAAACTTTAATTGAAATATTTACATGCTCATGGTTTGCCTTCTCACAGGGAGCCAGATACAAGAGATGTTTCGTCAGCTGGCAGGCTCTGCTAATTGAACAGCCATTTAAAATACCACTTGGAATCTGTCTAAGGAAATGGCATTATTCTGAATTATTACTAAATTAGCAATTCTACACACCTTTCTGCCTCTGTCTGCCTTGGTACCGAGCCCAGTTTGGGATCCAGAAGCTGCCTTCGAATTAAGCGCTGAGCCCCCGATTTCCTTTCCTCTTTAGTCATTTTTCCAGCAGCAATTTGCGTACTTTAGCTGTTTCCTAATTTTTAAGAGGGATGACAGACAAGGTATTAAGCCTTGGTTTCTCTCTAGAGCCTATCGGTTTCCTCAAACAGGGTAATCTCCTGCTAGCCCCTGCCTGGCCGGGGATTACTGGCCCCCACTGGCCAGCTGCTGCCTCTCCCCTGCAGAGCTATTTGCTTTTAGGGAGCAGGGAATTAATTTGGGTAAGTGTTACACACTTGGAAACCCTTTAGCATGAACAACAGTGTAGAAACAGAAGCTCTCATCTCTTTCCTGGCATCAGACAAAAGGACGTGGCCACTGAACTCTCAGTTTTTACTTCCTTTGAGGTTCAGATGAAGGAGCAGGTGCAGTCTTGAGGCAGAAGGAAGCTGACTCTGGCTAGGATCATTTTGTCTGCTAAGTCTGCCCCCGTGAGATTTTAAAACAATTATTAATACGTGTGAAGGTCCTGGGTGCTGGGAAACCATTGAATACATACCTGGACCATCCACTTTTATCTATGTAGCATTACAAACACGTGTGACACAGAGAATGTTCATCTGGTTGAGAATGTGGTGTTGCAAACACGTTGCTGCCTCACTGGTAGGTTTACTTCCTTCTCTGTTTGAGAAGCTTTGCAGTATGTGGCCCCAGCCCCATGTGAAACTGGAACTCTGGTGTGGGGAAAGAGGACGGGTGGAGGAACCGTCGTGTTATTAAGTGATTGCAAATGGAGTGACTGGTGGTTTCACACGTACGCATTCCACACTACAGGAAGCTGGCTCTCTGGACGCCGTGCCCTGTTGGCCCCTCACAGCCAAATTTTCCACTGCCTACCTCTAAAATCTCATCTTCCCACATGCTTGCTTATTTTAGGATGTCAATTGCTTTTCTGTGGTGAATATGCTCACTTGAATTTCAAGAGTAAAAAAGCAATCTACATGAATCAATAAAATCTAAAGGACAAAAGAGATTTTTTTTCCCCAGTCACTTGCAGATTATAGTACGGTCCTCCTTCTCTCCACAATACTTCCTTTGAGATGTTTTTCTTTTTTTTAATGAAAACAAAATAATCTTGCCAGCAGGGTCATGGAAAATTTTACCAACTCCATTTGTTCATAATTGCCCATCCCTTCTCATTTCTTTTCCTTAATTGTAAACCTTTTTTTTTTTAAACAAAAAAACTTATTTGATTTATTTTTTATTAGAAAATTAATTTCTAAATAAAAGCTTATAAACATTTGAACAACATAAAGGCGCATACATCTAAAAACACTCTCTCCCCCAACCCCATTTCTTTTGGTCACATTTTCGTTTTACCTGTTCATAGAGCCAGAGTCACTTAGGGTTTCTACAAATCCTTGACAAGTGTAGTGAAGGAACCGAATATCAACAAGACTGTTTCCAAAAGAAGCACACAGTAAAGGGGAAGGGAGCGAAGAGTCAAACTGGACCAAAGAGAAACGAGAAGAAAGACACAGCCCCTTTCTCCACTTTTAGAGGTCAGCTTCTTGACAGTAGGGTTTCTGTCTTAACAATCTTTATAAACCGGTTTATCAGACTAGGAAAATGTCTTCCAAGTAGTGGTGCTGAATAAATAAATAAGAATGAAGAGCAGGAGCTAACTGACTAGGGTTAGGCAGAGTTCATTGAAATCATTTAGGCCTTTATAGTGTATCAAAAGCTTCCTTGCATGTATTTTTTTATCTCTACCTTGGGTTTTTCGTCTGTAAGCAGCCAGCGTGTGCTACTTTGAGGGTTAGCACTACTGGGTAGTTGCTGCTAAATTGAACTAATATTAAAGGTAAAAGCCTGTTTGGAACAAATTCCTACTCGAAAGAGGAAGTTTTGAACCATTTTACCATCAACTCATTGGAGGATTTGTACTCAAAAGGTCATTAGGTCTCAAAGTAGCTTTCAGGCCTACTGCTTCTTTTAGGGAAAAAGGGGCCACAGGGAATTCCTAGGCTGAGTGCCCGCCTCCCCTACCACTTTGGCCCCAACTGACTGAGCCAGGAAGCAACACCTGACCAAAAGACAGCCGGCTGTCGGCTCCCCAGCCTCCTACGGGGTGGCCTGGATTGTTACTGTCTGAACCAATCAAAGCCTCTCTCGGGAAGTTAGAACTTGAGATAGAGGATGAGAAGACCCCGAAAGAAAAAAGAAAGAAAAGACAACAAACAAAGCAGTCCAGTGTCCGTGCAGAAAACTAGAGATGTGCCCCAGGTGGTGTGGCTCGGTGGTTGAGTATTGACCCACGCACCAAGAGGTTGCTGGTTCGATTCCTGGTTGGGGCACGTGCCCAGGTTGCAGACCAAATCCCCAGTGGGGGCATGCAGGAGGTGGACAATCGATTTTCTCTCTCATCGATGTTCTCTCTCATTGATGTTTCTCTCTCTCCCTCTCCCTCCTTTTCTGTTTTTTTTTTTTTTTAATCCTCACCCGAGGACATTTTTCCATTTTTTGTTCAGGTAGAGTGGGAGGGAGAGAGAGGAACAGAGAGAGAGAGAGAGAGAGAGAAACATCGATGTGAAAGGGACACATCGAGTGGCTGCCACCCTCACAACCAACCAGGGCCGGGGACAAACTGCAACCGAGGCATGCGCCCTTAGTGGGAACTGAACCCGGGTCTCTCAGGACCACAGGCCAACGCTCTAACCGCTGAGCCAAACCGGCCAGGGCCCTCCTTTTCTAAAAATCAATAAAAAAAGAAAAAAATTTTAAAAAGAAAACTAGAGATGTGGAAAGAGAAGGCAGTAAGCAGAAACTATGAGGCAATCGACGACTTTAGTAAATAGAAGCTATGAAAAAAGGCATCAAAAGCCTACAGTTAGAAGATGAACAAGAAGCAGCAAGTAGAGAAGGGGATAGAATGCAGGAGGTACTTCAGGAACGGCAGGCTGCCAGAGAAACTGCTGTTTCATTCTGAGCAATGTTCCAGTTCTCCATGAGGCCAGGCATGTCGCGCTGGGAGCTGTTCAACTCGCTTCCTCAACCCTCCCAAGTATCCCTACAATGGAAACTCTGACCCCAAGGTAAATGCGTGGGCCTTCATATTTTGCAACTTGAAAAATCCCCATTTGTGAAGAGAGTAGGTTGTTTAGAGAAAATCATGAACACCCTTCCGTTGCAGTTTGAGAGAGACGTTCTAGAAAAACATATAGACGCCTCGAGGAGAACTCTACATGTTGGCCAATGCTTTGCTAGGGTCATCATTTTTCAAGATCTTGGTTCCATATTGTAGATCTCAAAATTTGAGTTCAACTGTGCAGCCACTGTTCACTGACACCAACTGGGATTTCGGTCATCCAATGTATGGATTCACAGTGTGAGATAGAACTTTTCAGAGACAGGGATCCCTCTTTTTTTTTTTGGTACGGGAACCGAACCCGGGACTCTCTGGTCCGCAAGCTGACGCTCCAATTGCTGAGTCAAACCAGCCAGGGCGACAAGGATCCCTCTTAAAAAAAAAAAAAAAAAAAAAAAAAAAAAAAATATATATATATATATATATATATATATATATATATATATATATGGTTTTTAGCACTGGCGAACATCTCTATATCAAATCTCTCTTTAGGGTCTTCACTCTTTTGTCAGAGCATCACTTCTCTTTTGGTTCTGTAAATGCATCTGCTTCTTGTGGTTTGCCTTTGATGTCTCTGTTTTCACTCACTGCCCTTTGTGGGAATGCCCTCCATCGCCACGGTTCTCCTTTACCACCACACTAACACCTTCCTACATTTCCAAATCTGTGTGGGGTACTTGTCCCTGAAAATCTCACCAACATCTCAAATTGAATGAGTTCGAAAAGGAAATCATTTTCTTTCCCCACCAAAGTTCTTCCCTCTGTGTTCCATTCCCTTCTCTAAAATGGAACTTTAGTGAGCTGTGCACAAAGCTCAGAATCACTTTTACTTCTCCTTTTTTTCTTTATCCTCACCCGAGGACATTTTTACATTTTTGTTAAGATTGAGTAGGAGGGAGAGAGAGGAAGAGAGAGAGACAGAGAGAAACATCAATGTGAAAGAGACACATCAAGTGGCTGCCTCCCACACGACCCAACCAGGCCCGGGGATGAATCACAACCGAGTACGTGCTCTTGGCCGAAATCGAACCCACGACTCATTGGTCCACGGGCTGACTCTCTACCTGCTGAGCCAAACCAGCCAGGGCACGTTTACTTCTTTTTTCTCCCCTGTCCTCAATAGCTATCATTGCAAAGTCCTAGCAATTCTACCGATGTAATGCTCATGTCATCAGTTCCCCTCTGTATTCATTCTTTAATGCTGCACAACAAATTCTGCCAGAATTCAGCAGCTTAAAACAACATATTTATTATTTCACACAGTTTCTGAGGATTAGGAATCAGGGAGTGGCTTAACTTAGCTGGTTTCTTCTGGAGCTGTCGGCAAGCTGTTACTGCAACTGCAGACGTCTCGTTAGAGCTGAAGAATCTGCTTCTAAGATCACTCCTGTGATGGTTAGCGGGCCTCTGTTTCATGCTGGCTGTTGGCTGGAGGCTTCAGTACCTCACCAAGTCGGTCACTCCGTAGGGTTGTGTACAGCACAACAGTTCGCTTCTCCCCAGAGGCAGAGAGATAGGGAGGGAGGGAGGAAAATGCGGGGAGAAGGGACTTAAGATGAAACCCAGTCCGGGAAGTCACACACCATCGATTTTGCTATAGTCTATTCGTTAGAAGCAAATCATTAAGTAGAGCACACACTTAAAAGGAAGGGAGTTAAGGGAGAAGTGTCAAAGAATGTGGGGTTATATTTTAAAAACCACCACCCCTTCTTTACTTCCACTTTCATGGTCCTAGATCAGGCTCCCATCACTCCCCGACAGATTTGTCTTTAAGATAAAGGTCAAAATATGAAACATGGTCTACCTGGCTCATGTCCCTGAGCTGCACCTGACTGCATTCTATTTATGTCAGTCTACTTTTCTGTCTTCTCTGGGTCTTTCTCTCCGTCTCAAACTCCCCAAGAGAAGCTCTGGTTGCTTCAGGTCGTTGGTATCTGGTGTCACTCCAGTTCACCTCCTAGGGGGCTGGAGAGCCCAACAGAGTGTCTTGTGGCCAGCTGTTGGCTCCTGGCTCAACCAGTTGTGCCCAAGTAGGTGGGTGACTTAACGCTGCCTCGTGCTTCCTTATGCCACAGTCCCCCACTCCGCTGTGCTCGGCCTCCGCTGGCCTCTTTCAGAAGGTCTTGAGGGCCATTTTCCTCCTGCCACAGAGCCCTTGCTTTCCTCCTCCTGGCAGGCTCTTCTCTCCGGTACCCATCGGGCTCGCTCCCGTGCATCTTCGTGTCTCAGTAGGTGTCGCCGCTTCCCAGCAGACTTCTCACCCTCCATCGAGGTTGGGTTCCTATGAGCTCCAGAACACCCTGTACTTTTTCATCATATTTGCATGGCTATTGGTTTAACGTCTCATTCTTCCCCTAGACTTAGCCTGCACAAGGGCGAGGACCTTTCTGTTCACAATGTTTGACACTTGCTGTGAACACGGTGATTGTTTACTATGGTAAGTCTCCCTCCTCTGGCTGCTCTGTCATATACATGGTGACATCAGTAATCCTTCCCCAACATCCATGCTTCTCTCTTGCTCAGACACTTGTCGTGGTCCTCAGTGGCCTGCAGAGCAGAGCCATCACCCTTTAGCCTGGCATTCCAAGCCTTTTGTAAGGGGGACTCATCTCTTCTTAGTGGTTTTGTTTCTTAGCAATCCTTTTAATGGACCCAGAAGTTCTACCCACAGTGAATGACTTGCTATTCCATGTCGTGCCTTATTCTCTGCATCTTTGATCCTATCATTCCCTATATCCTGGAATATAGTCTTCCCACTGGGATTACAGCAAAATCTCTTTTTAGAAAAACTTTTAGTTTGTATCTGTGGGTTGCTTTCATATATATATATAATATATATAGTGTCCCAAAAAATGGATACACAACTTTGAATAATTATAAAGCCAGTGTTTATTAAAATACATTTCATTTTCAAAATGTAATAGAATCTACAGACACCCTGTATACATTTTTTGGAAATACACACACACACAAATATATACATATGCATATGTGTACTTAATAGGTGCTAGGCAATAGTCAAATAACTTTTTGTCTAATTCATTTAATGATTATGACAACCCTACAAAATAACTCTATTTACTATTCCTAGTGGGCACAGAAAGCTTAAGGAATTATTACAAAGACACACCTAGTGTCAGAGCTGGAGCTGGAACCCGCGGTCTGGCTCCAGATGCAGCTCTGTGGAGTCTGGTTCTCTGCCACTAAGATGTTCCTCTTTGAGGCTGTGGAGATAGATGTCCTGTTTCTCACCTTTGTTTATCTCCCCAGCACCTTCCACCCAGCAGATCCTGATTAGTGTTTAAGGAGCTGGTGGCTCAGCAGGAAGTGAAGGAGGAAAGTTCCTCCTTGAAAGACTTCACAGACAACAATCTCATGTTTTCACTTCTTTTGTCCCAAATCCTCAGTTATTTCTCCCTGGACTAATGGGTCCCATCTGGATTTCTTAGCCCGGTATCCCAGCTAATAGTCAGACATTTTGGAAATTCCTATGATTTGGCTTTTCCCCAAAATCCATTCATTCCTGTGTACATTCATTCATTCCTGTGCTGGTTTGCTAGATTTAGAGGACAAAAGAAAGAAAGAAGAAGGAAGGAAGGAAGGAAGGAAGGAAGGAAGGAAGGAAGGAAGGAAGGAAGGAAAGAAAGAAAGAAAAGAAAGACAAAATACCCAGCTAAATTTGAATTTCATGTAAATAATGATATTTTTTAGTATAAGTATGTCTTTTTTTTTTTTTTAATCCTCACCCGAGGACATTTTTCCATTTTTTGTTCAGGTAGAGTGGGGGGGAGAGAGAGGAACAGAGAGAGAGAGAAACATCGATGTGAAAGGGACACATCGAGTGGCTGCCACCCACACAACCGACCAGGGCCGGGGACAAACTGCAACCGAGGTACATGCCCTTAGCAGGAACCGAACCCGGGTCTCTCAGGACCGCAGGCCGACACTCTAACCGCTGAGCCAAACCGGCCAGGGCAGTATAAGTATGTCTTAAATATTGCATGGGACATACTTATATTAAAAAATGATTCTGGCCCTGGCCAGTTTGGCTCAGCAGTTAGAGCGTCGGCCTGCGGTCCAGACAGACTTGGGTTTGGTTCTTGCTAAGGGCACATACCTTGGCTGCAGTTTGTCCCTGGCCCTGGTTGGGTCATGCAGGTGGCAACCACTCAATGTGTCCCTTTCATGTTGATGTTTCTCTCTTTCCCTCCCACTCTATCTTAAAAAGAAAAATATGATTCTTTGCTTAGCTGAAATTCAAGTGGAACTGGGCATCTTGTATTATATCTGGCAACCCCATTCCTGTGGTTTGTAGGCCCGGGGGCTCTCAGGCTACCCTGAATGCAGTCGTGGGATGGTGATCTCTTCTTTGACTCCATGGACATTTCATGCTGGGTGACTGTTCCACACCATCCAAGCCTCATCCACTGTGAGCACATTGTTTGTCAGTCTTGGAATAAAGAATGAGCTGACATCAAGATCACCAAAGAGTACCAATCAAATGTCCTTTCCTGAGCTGTAGTTAGTTCCCTAAGGCATGAAAATGCCCAAATACAATTGATGCAATTACTGTTAGGGAGAATCAGTGCAAATACTAGTTTTCAAGGGTTGGAACCAAATAAACTTTTGAGTGCTCTGCACTGGACAGAAAATCTCTAGGTCAATGCACATTGTTCATGTAAAGGGGGGCATCACAGGTGCAGAGTAGGTGCTCAATTAAGTAGTTGAAAAAATAAGCAAATAAGCAATTATTCTCACTTTTAAGAGCTTTATTAGTATGAACTGAATTTTCACAGACCAATGAACAAAAAATATAAAAAATAAGTTAAAAAGGAAAATGCATGTTTTTAATTCATGTCCTTTGCCTTTGGCCAGATGGTTGGTTCCAGGCTTACTCTTCCCAGGACAAATGCCACCAAGCCAGCTTGATGACTAATTGTATTTTTTTTCCTTTTCATGTTTTAATATTTTATTATGAATATTTTCAAATAAAATAAAAGTGAAGAGAACAATTTAATTAACTCCCATATATATGTTACCTAGTAGAACAATCACTAACATTTTGCTGTAAATTTCTCCTGAAAATTCTGCTGAATTAATTTAAATTAATTATGACATAAATTATTGTGACATAATAAATTAACATAGACATTATGACATTTCACTTCTAAATACTCAAAAATTGAGGACATTTTCTCCCTCAACCACAATACTATTTTTGTGCTTACAAATTAACAATAATTTCTATATATCATCTAAAGCATTGTATTTCCTCAATGTCCCCCAAATATCTATTTATAGTTGATTTTGTCAAATCGGGATTCAAACCAGATCCACACACTGCCTTTGATGCTTATACTCTCTTTTTTTTATCCTCACCTGAGGACATTTTTCCATTTTTTGTTCAGATAGAGTGGGGGGGAAAGAGAGAGAGAAACATCAACGTGAAAGGGACACATTGAGTGATTGCCACCCACACAACCCAAACAGGGCCGGGGACAAACTGCAACCGAGGTACGCGCCCTTAGCGGGATCCAAACCCTGGTCCCTCTGGACCACAGGCCGACGCTCCAACCGCTGAGCCAAACCGGCCAGGGCGGTGCTTATTCTCTTGATTGTTCATTACTTGTAGCTTTGGCCTAGTATCTCTTAGCCTGGCTTCTGGGGTGCAGATCTGATGGGTTTAAGCACACCCAGCCTGAGAACCCCGAGAAGGCCGTGGGGTCAGAATTTTGACTGCTCTGGGGACAAGCTAAGATGACCCAGATGCTTCTTCTTAAACCCTTCCAGAGTAGAATCTGGCCTGATTTCTGCTCCCCTCCCCTCTACTGGCCATGCTCCATCCACATCGACCTGCTTGCCCCAGTCTCTGTTCCCAGGGCCTTCGCTTGCTTATCTGGCTGCCCAGATTCCCTAACTCCCACCCTCCCGCCCTCCCCCCCCAGCCCTCCCACACATACCATTTGTCTGATGAATTCCTACTCATCCTTTTAGAATCAGCACAAACGTTACTTCCTCAGAGAAGCTTTCCTTGGCCTCCCCCACCTCATGCCCAGAAACCTTTGTTAAATTAGCTCAGTGCACCATGCTCCTCCTCCAGAGGAGCACTGACCCAGTTGCAATTAAATAATCATGTGTGGAATGACCTTCTGAATGTATCTTTTTCCAGCTGAGATTTTAAACTCCATGAAAGAGCCATATTGGTCTTGCTCATACTTGTATATCCCAGCATCTGGCAGAGGGCCTCATGAACATGGGCAATCAATTAAATATTAATGAGTGGATGGATGATGGATGGAAGTAGATAGAAACCACTCAAGTTTCTGAGGAGCTTTGAGCGGTGGAATGATTGGGCCATTTGGATACTTTGGGGCCTCCTATGAGTCCGGATGGACAGTTCTGGAGAATGGTCAGGGATAGAGAGACTGGTTTTGGATGAGAGAAGGTGAAAGGAAGGACCTAGATAAATTTGAGAAATTTGTTCAATGTCATCAACTTGGCCAAGGTTGTCTCTACTTTATTTGCATTCACTCCTGACCTGTACAGAGATTTCTCAAATCCATTCATCCTCCATGAGAAAGCACAAGGGAATTTGAAAATGCCTGAGATTTCTGGCTTCCGGAATTTTTTATTTTAGATGAATAGCTCAGAGGCTGATATTAAAGGAAGACAAAGCCTCGGATTCCACACATTTCCCTGAAAAATTCTACATTCAACATAACAACAAGCCTGTCACAAAGCAATGTTAATCGTACGTAGGATTTTACAAGATCATTTCCTATAGAGATGTCAGTGGTTCCTTCCATAACGTTCTGAGCAAATGTGTTGGAGCCACTTACGCCAGTTCTTCCTCGTGATGGCAGAGCCCACAGACACTATTTACACGCACCAGTGCCGTTTAGATCTTAACTATAAATTACTGCATAAAGGTTAATAGAACCGAGCCAAGCTTTAGGAAAGGCCTTATGCACAAAATTGCCTCCTATATTGGTAGATGATAATAGAAATAAACATCGGAAAGAGCAAGAGGTATGGCAGGGACAAAAGAGCAAAGTTCTTTGAATATCACTGGGAATCCCTATCAATGGAAGAGCAGGGCAGAGATGTTAATTTCTAGGGAACCCTTTTATTCCACAGCGGAAAATTCATTTTATGGTCATTTGTTTCCTATTGCCCTTTCGGCCTTCAATTGGTAAAATGGCCCATTTAAATGCCTCCTGAATTAGCTCCAAGATTGTCCCTTGGTGCTGATAAAGTCTGCCTCCTGACAGACAGCCCATAATGTTGGTCAGAGAAACCCTCCACTCCCCCAAATGTATAAATGTCCAGTGAATCTTGAAGTGAGAAAAGGCACACCTTAGATGACAGCCACATGATGTCAAGGGGTTCTATTTCAGCCCCATGTGTGTTGGTTATACTTCTTACCTGCTTTTTGAACAACTCCTGGGAAACTAAAACATTTCTAAGTTCACCACCCTCTAAAGGAAGTACGACAGTTACAACTGATTCTGCAGTCACTCCGACAATTTATACAGAAAAGCAAACGGATTAGGCTGGTGACTTAAGTTCTATTTTTTTTTTTTTGAGTCTTGTCAGACTCGAGATCAGAAGGTGTCTACCATATGCAGTTCCCACATCTTACTGCTTAAAGACCTCAGTGAACTCGCTTTTAGCCCAGGAGACGGAAAGGGTGAGTAATGCTCAGCCCTTGGTCTTTGGGCCTCCTCCTTAACTCTGCTCAGTTGCAGTGGCACCCCCACCCAGCTTCCTTCCTCAGTGCCCTGGTGTCAGCCTCCTGGGCTGGCAGACCAGTTTTCTCCTGTGACAGGCTTGAAGTGATTCCATGGACGCCATCCATGCAAATGTGGGTCTTGGTTCTGGAAGATGCAAGAACCAGCAAGAGTTGGCAGGTTTTATAGGCGTCACTTCACTCACCACTGTCTAGCTCCTGGGGAGTGCAGCACTGTGACAGCTCGGAGGAGGGTACTCCAGCAGGAAGGATAGAACATAGTCTGAGGGGGAGGATTCCTGTGGGAGAGTCGTCATATGTCTGTGCAGCGAGAGAACGACTGTGACTAATGCTCCCACAGTTAGGAAAGATGCTAGGAGCTGCTCAGGACTTCAGATTTCAACTCCATCCCTAAGAGAGCACATGAGGACCTTTCTTGTTTGCTGTTTTGGGACCAGAAAAACAGACCCATTATAGTATGAGGGGAGAGGAACACTTAAGCCAACTGTGTTATTTTCCCAGGAATCCTCAAACCAAGGATAAGAATGGAAATCGCCATACTGTGTCAGCTCTAAGTCGCTGGTCTATCTCCGACAGGCTGTGTGTAGAAACTCAGTCTGGAGGAAAGCAAGTTGTTTCTATGATCAAGGTTCCACTCTCATCCCAAACATCTTGTTTTCCCTGACTCATTTTGGATCTGGCATCCTGGAATGCATCTGAAAATTTTAAAGCTTTTCATATTTTTAGTTTCTGCTCCTTCCTTCCTTCCTTCCTTCCTTCCTTCCTTCCTTCCTTCCTTCCTTCCTTCCTTCCTTCCTTCCTTCCTTCCTCCCTCCCTCCCTCCCTCCCTCCCTCCTTCCCTCCCTCCCTTCCTTCCTTTTTGCTCTCTTCATCGTTCTTTTTCATCTCTCCATTTTCCTCCCTCCCTTCCTCCTTCCCTCTTTTCCATCTATCTGTCCATCCATCCATCCATCCATCCACTCATCCATCCATCCTAAAGCTACCCCTTCCAGGGAGGTGCTCCCTGGTTGCGGTAATCTGGAATTTAGCACACAAATCCATGCTTCCTTGATGGTTTTATATATCTGATTAATATCCCTTCTCAGTTTTTATCTTTCTACATTTATCCCATAAATTATGAAAAGAACAATCTAAACTCGCACTCATTCAAAGTCATTTTTTCTAATAACTTTAGTCAGTACTGCTCTCTCTCCCATTCCTAATTTAATTTCTGATAATACTAATCTAGATTTTATTACATGTTATATTAGTTTTCTGGGGCTGGTATAATAAATTACCACAAACTTAGTGGCTTGAAACAACACAAATATATTATCTTGCAGTACTGTTGGTTAGAAGTTCCATAGGGTCTCCTTGGGCTAAAATCAAGATGTTGGTAGGGCTTTGTTCCTTCTGGAAACTCTAGGGGACAGTTTGCTTCCTTATTTTTTCTAGCTTCGGAAGGCTGTCTGCATTCCTTGGCCCATGTCTCCTTTCCTTCCTTTTCAAAGACAGCAACAGAGCAGCGCTCTGCCCCTACTTCTGCCAGCACATCTTCTCTAACACTCTGCTGCCTCTCTCTTCCACTATTTGAAAAAAATTTTTCCTTTGTTGATTTTAGAGAGAGAGGAAATGAGAGGGAGAGAGACATAGAAACATCGATGAGAGAGAACATCGATGGGCCACCTCCTGCATGCCCCCACTGGGGATCGGGCCCACAATCTGGGCATGTGTCCTGACCAGGAATCGAACTGTGACCTCTTGGTTCATGGGTCAGCACTCAACTACTGAGCCCCACTCTCTCTTCCACTTTTACTTTTAAGTACACTTGTGTTTGCATTTGACCCAACCAGAAAAATCTAGAATAATCTCCCTATTTTAAGGTCAGCAGATTAACAATTTTAATTACATCTACAACTTTAATTTTCTTTTGCCATGTAACCAGGTCCTGGAATTAGGATGTGGACATCTTTACCCTGCCTGCCATTGATTTTAGTCCTTTATAATGTTTTTCCCATTTTGATATATGGAGATTTTGATCTAAGTAGACGGTGAACTTACTGAAGGCAAATTTGTGACAAAATAGTTTGCTTTTCTGTATTTTTGGTCTTCCCTGTAGCATTTTTCAAAATGCCAGAATTTAGGATCGTGGTAAATGCTTCCTAGCAGCTCTGAATTGCTTTGGTTACTTCGGTCCTTCTTCCAGTTTAAGAGGTCTGTCCTGGACGCATGCACAGCTAGCATCCTCAGGGGCTGGCGTGCTGCGTGGGCTGACTAGTGATGGCTGGAAGGAGGCGTCGGGAGTGCCATCCCGAATGCAGTCGTTAGCCTCTTCGCAAGTCTATTTTGATTTTATAGTAGGTAGAAATGTCAAATTCGAAATGGTGGATGTGTGTAGTGGGGAGAGGATGGAGAAGGACGGAGATATCTGTGGCTCCTCCACCAGCTCCTGGAGATGTGAAAGATGGTTTCTTTCCCATGACAGTGGGAGCCAAATTGTAGACTCAGCTGGAGACTGAGAGCCTTTCCTTCCTGGAAAGTCCCAGACCCTCCTACGCGAGAAAACCACCCACTGTTTCCGGCACATTCCGAGGAGAATGCTGCCACTGGCTTGCGATTGACCAAGGCTGTCACATTTTATTTGTAAGACTTACGAATTTTTCCAACAAAGAGTTCAAAGATGAAAAGGGCCATTTTATCCTTGCTGATCTGCTCTCTCTTTATGTTTTGGCCCAATTACAAATATAAGCTTAACCATGGGCACTGCAACTTATTAATTCATTAAACTAAAACCAACTGTCAAGCACCGTATTAGCCCAATAATAATTTTAAAAAATTTTTATTTTTCAATTACAGTTTACATTCAATATTATTCTGTGTTAGTTTCAGGTGTACAGCATAGAGGTTTGACAATCGTGTACTTTACACAATGCACCCCCCACATCAATATTTCCAGTACCCACCTGGCACCATACATAGTTATTACAATATTGTTGACTATATTCCCTAGGCTGTACTTTACATCCCTGTTACTAGGTTGTAACTACCAATTTGTACTTCTAAATGCCTTTACTTTTTTCCCACACCCCCACCCTAACCTGCCCCTCCTCTGGCATCCATCAGTCTGTTCTCTGTATTTATAAGTCTGTTTCTATTTTGTTTGTTCATTTTGTTCTTTAGATTCCACATGTAAGTGGAGTCATATGGTATTTGTCTTTGTCTGGCCTATTTCATTTAGCATAACAACCTTTAGGTTTATTCATGCTGTCACAAATGGTAGGATTTCTTTTTTTTTTTTTCATGGCCAAGTAATATGTCATTTTATATATGTACCACAGCTTTTTTTTTATCCACTCGTCTATTGCTGAGCACTTGGGTTGCTTCCATATCTTGGCTGTTGTAAACAATGCTGCAACGAACATAGGGGTGCATATATTCTTTCAAATTAGTGTTTTGAGTTTCTTCAAATATATACCCAGAAGTGGAATTGCTGGTTGATAAGGCAGTTCCATTTTTAATTTTTTTATGAATCTTCACACTGTTTTCCACAGTGGCTGCACCAATCTGCATTCCCACCAACAGTGCACAAGGGTTCCTTTTTCTTCACATTCTCATCAACACTTGTTGTTTGTTGATTTATTGATGATAGCCATTCTGACAGCTGTGAGGTGATATCTCACTGTGGTTTTAATTTGCATCTCTCTGATAATTATTGACATTGAGCATCTTTTCATATGTCTATTGGCCATCTGCATGTCCTCTTTGGAAAAGTGTTTATTCAGGTCCTCTCCCTATTTATTTACTTGGATTAAATTAATTTTTTTGGTTGCTATTTGTATGAGTTCTTTATAAATTTTGGATATTAACCCCTTACCAGATGTATCATTGGGGAAAATGTTCTTTCATTTAGTGGGTTGTCTTTTTATTTTGTTGATGGTTTCCTTTGCTGTGCAAAGGTTTCCTTTTTAGTTTGATGTAGTCCCATTTGTTTATTTTTTTTTCTTTTGTTTCCCTTGCCTGAGGAGATATGTTAGAAAAAATATTGCTAGAAGAAATGTCAGATATTTTATTGCCTGTTTTTTTCTAGGAGTTTTATGATTTAGAGTCTTACATGTAAGCCTTTAATCCATCTTGAGTTCATTCTTGTATATGGTGGTTTAGTTTCATGTTCTTGCCCCTACCTTTCCAATTTTTCCAACACTATTGATTGAAGAGACTGTTTTTACACCATTGTATGTTCTTGCCTCTTTTGTCTTATATTAATTGACCATATAGGCATGGAATTATTTCTGTCAGAAAACATTTCTTTAACATAGATTTTTATAGGACTTACTGTGTACCAAGTATGTGTCAAGTGACCAAACCATACTACTTATTTAATCCTTGTAACAGCCCTCAAAAGAAGGTACTATGATTATGCCCATTTTATACTCAGTGGGGGAACTGAGGTTCAGAGCAATGAAGGGATTTGGTGAAGTGGGGGAGCCAGGATTCTCTCCTAGTTCTCTGGCTCTGGAGTTACAGCTCTTGACCACTACATTACACTGCCTCTGCTGAGCCAGTCTCTGCTTCCAGAGAAGTTACATGATGGGGAAGGTTAAATTATAGGTTAAGGCAGGGTAGACGAAGAATATTCAAAGAAAACAACAAATACAAGTTAAATCACTAGTTGTTTTATATACTGTTGTATTTCCAACACCTAAAACAATGCCTGGCACATAAATAGGGACTGAATAAGTATTTACAGAATGTTGTTGAAAGACTTTGTGATACATGCTGTGAATTAAACACACTGGATGAGATGACAGACTCTCGTGGAAACCTACTTAATTAATATGGGTAGTAAGGAAGGGCCTGTTTGAGGAGGTGGCATTTAAGCCGAGATCTGAAGGATGAAAAAGGGGCAACCTTGAAAAGAGCATGGAAGGACCGGGGTGGTCAGAGGCTCACAGTGGGAGAGAGCCTGGCAGATGTGGAAAATGGAAGGAGCCGGGTGTGGGAAGCAGGTGTGCATAGACAGCTGTGGAATGAGATGAGGCTAGGTGGGCGTGGCTGGGTAACCAGGGCCTTAGAATTCCCTCTGGCAGAATACTGTGTAAGTGCCGTGGAGGTTCTCAAAAGCGGGGCACATGGGCCTGGACCTCAGGAGTTTTCAATCCTGTTAGGAAGACAAGGCAAGCAGGAAAAAGAAAAAGAAAAAAATATTTCAATCACTACACCTTATTTGTTCATAGACGTTTTCATCGGTGTTTTTGTTTCTTTCTTTGGTTTTTGGTGACTTCATAGCTGCTCTTGCATTCTCTTCTGATCATTAAAAGACTGTCTCAGATCAGAGACTGGCTTTTCACGTGTGCATACCTGGAAACTGGAACATCTGCTTTGTAATCTGGTTAGATTCTGGTCCATCCACAATAACTTTGGTTGGGTCTCAATAGCTCATGAGGCCCTAAAGCTAATATTTTCACTTTTGCAGTATTTTTTGCAAGGTCTAAATTTGATTTGCTAGTTTGTTCAGCCTTCTGACCTTTGGTTGTTTTTTTATTACGTTTTTATTGATTTTTTTTTTAGAGAGAGAGAAACATGGATGTGAGATAGAAACATCGATCAGCTGCCTCCTGCACGCCCACCCACTGGGGATCGAGCCTGCAACCCAGGCTTGTGCCCTGACCAGGAATCGAACTGGGACCTCTCAGTCCATGGGGTGATGCTCAATCCACTGAGCCACACCGGTAGGGGGTGGTCTTTGTTTTAAAGCTCTGACTCAGAGCTGAATATTGTACTGAAAGACTACACACTATTTCTGCAGCTGTGTCTTGGTTCTGAAGCTATATTTAGGAACTATTACAACAGGCGTGATTTTAGTCAGAGAAATTCAGAAAGTTGAAGTGGACTTGTAAAAATATAATCTTCCTTTTTCTAAAACAGAATTATTGAACTATAATTTACATCTGTTTAACGTGTACAGTGTGCACTGCAAAGGGTTTTAGTATACTCAGAGTTGTGTAACCATCACCACAATTAATTTTAGAGCATTTCATAATCCCTCCCCAAACCCCTGCCCACAGGCAGCCTCCCTCCTGTCCCGGCTGACAGCCTCCCAGTCACTAACCTACTTTCTGTTTCTATACATCAGCCTATTCTGAGCATGTCATATAATCAGATCATGCAATATGTGGTCTTTTGGGACTGGATTCCTTTACTTAGCATGTTTTCAAGGTTTATCTACATTACAACATGTCAATATTCCATTCTTTTTTGTTGAGCAATATTCCATTGTATGAATATTATGTTTTTGTTTATCAGTTGATAGGTATTTAAATCATTTCTACGATCTGGCTATATGAGTAATGCTACCATGAATGTTTGTGTACAAGTTTTTGTGTGGACATAAGTTTTCATTTCTCTTGCGTATATACCTAGGAGTGGAATTGCTGGGTCATGTGATAACTCCATGTTTAACATTTTCAGACCGCCAAACTATTTTTCAGACTGGTTGCATCATTATACATTCCCACCAACATTCCCACCAGTGTAGTGTGTATGAGGGGCCCACTTTCTCCATTTTCCCACCCGTATTTCTTATTGTATCTTTGATTCTAGTCATCCTAGTGGGTATGAAGTGGTATCTCATTATGGTATTAATTTGCTTTTATAATTCTCCCTTTCCTTTTACTTTATAAAATGCACAAATCTCCAAAATTTTGTTTTCTGAATCATTGTGGTATACACAATGCCAGTGTGAAGAAAGTAAAGTTGTGACATAACTGCTTTGTGAATGTTTGGAAATAATAGCTGAGTGATGAACCCTATGTAGACCAGAGTTGTTTGTTTGTTTGTTTTTAATCCTCACCCGAGGACATTTTTCCATTTTTTGTTCAGGAAGAGTGGGAGGGAGAGAGAGGAACAGAGAGAGAGAGAAACATCGATGTGAAAGGAACACATCGAGTGGCTGCCACCCGCACAACCGACCAGGGCCGGGTACAAACTGCAACCGAGGTACGTGCCCTTAGCGGGAACTGAACCCGGGTCTCTCAGGACCACAGGCCGACGCTCTAACCGCTGAGCCAAACCGGCCAGGGCTGTTTGTTTGTTTTTGAATTTATCTTCAGATAGAGTGGAAGGGAGAGAGGGAGGAAGAGAGAGAGAGAAACATCGACTGATTGCCACCCACACAACCCCAACTGGGGCCGGGGAAAAACTGCAACCAAGGTACATGCCCTTAGCGGGAACCAGACCCGGGACTCTCCATTCCGTGGGCCGATGCTCTAACCGCTGAGCCAAACCAGCCAGGGCCAGAGTTTTTAAAGTATTTGTAATCCTGGCTGGAGTTGAAGACATTCATTAGGATTCTAATGTTATAGATGATGCTGTAGCCCTGAGTATTACATTAGATAATTTACAACAAATGACTTCATTTATCTACTAAATATGATCCAAATACTTCAGAAACATTCTCTGAATCTCATCTGTCAAGTTTACATTAATCTAAGTCAGTGTTATGTCTCCTATTTTAGAAAGGACTAAAGGACTCTCAGAAGGGAATTGAGTTGCTCAATAGTATGTGGTGGATGAGTGATTCTTTTTGTTGTTGTTACCCCTCACCCAAGGATATTTTTCCATTGATTTTTAGAGAGAGTGGGAGGGAGGGAGGGCAAGAGAGAGAAAGAAAGAGAAACATCAGTGTAAGAGAGATGGGATTAGTTGCTTCCTGCATGACCCCGATTGGGTAGGGGATGGAACCTGCAACCCAGCAACATGCCCTTGACCGGAATCAAACCTGAGACCCTTAGGTCTGTGGGCTGACCTTCTAACCACCTAGCCAAACAGGCCAGGGCTAGATGAGTGGTGATTCTTAATGTTAATTTGGAAAGTAACAGATTCTCAGAATCAGCAAGCTCGTGGAAGTCATGTATCTATTATTCAGCACAAGAATCCCCACATTAACATACATGATTGAACACTTCCTGTGACATGGAAGTCCTTCACTATAGAGAGTAGCTCATTCTGTTGCTGGCAGTTCTGACATTTCTGTTTTATACGAAGGTACTTCTGTCTTCCTGTCCCTTCTACGCACTGCTACTTGTTGTCCTCTAGAACCATGAAGAATAAAAGCACATAATAGGCACTCAATAAATATTTATTGAATAATTAAAATCATTATCTGAATTATTTAACATAAATGTTCCTGTACAGCAGATCCTCTAATGTCCTTTGTTTAACGTCATTTCATTATAAAGTTGATGAGAGAACAAAAAGGATTCTGGCTGAGGCCATGGATGGAGTGGAGTTTGCACATTTTCCCCGTGTCTACATGGGTTTCGCTGGGCACTCTGGTTTCCTCACACATCCCAAAGGTGAACTGGCGTGTCTGAACTGTCCCGGTTTGAGTGAGTGTGGGTGTTTGTGAGTGGCCCTGTGACAGAAGACCCTGTCCAGGGAGGTTCCCACCTGGTGCCCTGAGCTGCCAGGATGGGCTCCGGCCACCATGACACTGGACTGGAATAATTAGTTGGAAAATAATCTTACTTGTTATTAATCTTCTTTATTTTTTATTTTTAAAAAAATCTTTATTGTTGAATGTAAAATGTATTACAGATATTCCATATTTTCCCCCCATTGACCCTCTCCTCCCTACTCCTGCCCCCTTCCCGCCTTTTCCCACACTATTGTCTGTGTCCATTGGTTATGCATATAAGTTCTTTGTTTATTTCTTCCCACCCACCCCCAACCCCTTTCCCTTTGAGGTTTGTCAGTCTAGCAATGAATTTGTACATCTTAATCTCTTCACCTTTTTCACCCATTCCCCAAAACTCCCTCCCATCTGGCAACCAACAAAATGTTCTCTGTATCTATGAGAATGTTTCTGTTCTACCTGTTCATTTTGTTTGTAGATTCCATTGTCGATAGATGTGTATTTATTGCCATTGTTTGTTCATATTTTTGATCTTCTTTTTTTTCAAGAAGACCCTTCAACATTTCATATAATAACGGTTTGGTGGTGATGAACTCGTTTAACTTTTTCTTGTCTGGGAAAGTCTTTATATGGCCATCGATTCTAAATGACAGCTTTGCAGGATAGAGTAATCTTGGTTGTAGGTTCTTGCTTTTCATCACTCTGAATATTTCTTGCACTCCCTTCTGGCCTGCAAAGTTTATTTTGAGAAATCAGCTGACAGCCTTATGGGAACTCCCTTGTAGGTAACTAGCTGCCTTTCTCTTCCTGCTTTTAAGATTCTCTCTTTGTCTTGAACCTTTGCATTTTGATGAGGATGTGTCTTGGTGTGGGCCTCTTAGGGTTCATCTTGTTTGGGACTCTCTGTGCTTCCTGGACTTGTATGTCTGTTTCTTTCACCAAGTTAGGAAAGTTTTCTGCCATTATTGTTTCAAACAGGTTTTCAATTTCTTGTTCCCACTCTTCTCCTTCTGGCACCCTCAAGATGCGAATGTTGGCACGCTTGAAGTTGTCCCAGAGGCTCCTTACTCTCCTCATTTTTTTTGGATTCTTTTTTCTTTTTGTTGTTCTGATTGGGCGTTTTTTGCTTCCTTATATTCTAAATCGATGGTTTGCTTCTTGGATTTACGTACTCTACTATTGAATCTGTGTAAATTATTCTTTATTTCAGTTAATGCCTCCTTCATTTCTGACTGTGCATCCATCATTTTGGACTGGTTCTTTTTTATGCTCTTGAGGCCCTCACTAAGTTCACTGAGGTTCTCACTAAGTTCATTGAGCTTCTCACTAAGTTCATTGAGCATCCTTATAAGCGGTATTTTGAACTCAGCATCTGTTAGGTTGCTTATCTCCATTTCGCTTAGTTCTTTCTTGGGGTTTTGTTCTGTTCTTTCATTTGGGACCTGTTTCTTTGTCTCCTCATTTTGGCTGGCTCCCTGTGTTTGTTTCTGTATATTACATAACAAGCCGTATGGGGCTAGCTGAGACCAGATGCTGCTTGTTTGAAAGAATTTAGGAAAAACCTGAAGCAGGATCCAAGACAGGCCAATCCTATGGTTAAGCAACTGGCAACAGCTTGGGTGGGCCTGGAAGTTGGGTGGGGCGGGGCCTCAAGGGGTCAGCAGGGCGGGGCTACCAGTGTGAACCAGGTTGCTGGAGTCCCAGATATGGCGGCTGTCTGCCACCCCAGGAAAGGGCTCACCAAAGGAACAAAGGCCTCTGACAGCACGTTTGTCCCGGAGAAAGCCCCCTCTCCAGCCCTCGCTCCAGTGCCAAACAGCTCAGTTCTTCCCTGTGTGTCTCTGGTGCCCCTCGAGCTGCCTCCCCTCCGAGCTTAGAGGGAGAGAGTCCGATAAGTCCGTGCACGGGCCCTTTAAGGAGCTGCCTGGGGCTCCAGCCACCTCAGCCTCCCTGAGCCTCAGTTCCCGCTGGTTTTTCCAGCCAGAAGTTATGGGGATTCTCTTCCTGGCACTGGAACCCTGAGCGGGGCACTTGGTGTGCGACGGGGACCCCTCAGTCCTCAGGAAGGACCTTCCCAGCCGAGGTGTCCTCCTGATTTTTATCCGCCACACGTGGGTGTGGGACCAGCCCGTCGCGCCACCGGTCCTCGCGCCCCTGCCCCTCCGCCCCTCCTACCAGTCTGGATGTGGCTGCTGCTTTAATTCCGTAGTTGTAGGACTTCCATTCAGCTTGATTTCAGGCAGTTTTGAATGATGGTTGTTCTGTAGTTTAGTTGTAACTTTGATGTGGTTGTGGGAGGACGAGAGACCGTGTTTACCTACCCGCCATCTTGACCGGAAGTCATTAATTTTTTTTTTTTTTTTAATCCTCACCCGAGGATATTTTTCCATTTTTTGTACAGATAGAGTGGGAGGGAGAGAGAGGAAAGGAGAGAGAGAGAGAAACATCGATGTGAAGGGCCACATCGAGTGGCTGCCACCCGCACGACCGACCAGGGCTGGGGACAAACTGCAACCGAGGTACGCGCCCTCAGCGGGAACCGAACCCGGGTCTCTCAGGACCGCAGGCCGACGCTCTAACCGCTGAGCCAAACTGGCCAGAGCGTCATTAATCTTTTTTAAATGTACGTATAGCTCACATTTATTTCAATGTTTGCTATTAGAAGTGTTTTGGGTCTTTATTTAGAAATTTGGTGATATTCTTGTGACCAGAAACATGCCACAGGAAGTTAATTCTTGTTTTTTGTCAATTAGCTTATGGTAGAACTGGTTTCCTTAAACGTTGTTTGGCTAAAGTCGCAGTTTCCAAGAACCTATTGATGACATTAAGTGACGACTTAATGTATTGCTTTTATAATGTAAAGAAAATGAAGAGAGAAAAAGTAAAAAACTAATCTCTCTCTCTCTACACACACACACACACACACACACACACCTCCATTCTGACTTTCTTTTCCTCTTTCTCTTTTGTCCGTATATTTATTGATTTTAATATGATTACAGAAGCACTGTTCATTGTAGATAAGCCATAAAATTAAAGAAGAAAAATTATATATTTAAGCCAATTTGTTTCAGACTCTCTCTCTTCATTTGTTCTTTGAATGTGAGGTTTCAGTGGCTGTGTTCCACATTACGACACACCACAATTATATTGAAATAGTTTCCTTTTGATAAACATTTAGGTGCTTTCAAATTTACAAAGAGAGTAACACCTCTCTTTCAGTCTTCTTTTCTTCAAATGAAGCACACCTGTTACCTAAAGCCTCCTGAGGTGCCCTTTGGCCTCTGGCTTGTTTACTGTTGGATGTACCCTAACTTGCCAATCTCCCTCTTTAAATGAGGACCCCAGAGCTGAGCACTCTGTCCATACAGAAGATGACAAATTTGGAGTTCAGGCGAACCATTACATTCTTTTGAACATTGCACTTTTATCCATACAGACCAAAAATGGCAAGAATTTTCTTATTGCCTTTTACTAGGCTTCTAGGAGCACAGATCTACTGGCTTCCCGCGGTTTAACTTCTGCTCTTTATTTCCAGTGTCTCTGGTATACCTTGGTGGCCTCTCCATTTAAATTCTGCCATCTCCTTTTCTGCCCTAGTGGATGATTTGTCCCCAGCAGTGGTCAGCCACTCCACTTGGTCTGGCAGACTTTTTTTTTAACACCAACAATTTGTATTTTAATCACCTTAAAAATACTCTAGATAGCCCTGGCCAGTTTAGCTCAGTGGTTAGAGCATTGGCCCATGGACCAAAGGGTTGCGGGTTTGATTTCCAGTCAAGGGCACATGTGTGGGTTGCAGGTTTGATCCCCAACTCTGACTGTGGCTATGTGGGAGGCAACCAATGCGTGTGTCTCTCTCACATTAATGTTTCTCTCTCTCTCCCTCCCTCTCTTCCACTCTACCTAAAAATTAATGGAAAAATATCCTCAGGTGAGGATTAACAACAACAACAATAAAATATTCTAGATATAAGTCTATATGATAAAGGCAAACAGCCTTTCATACTTGAAAAGACTTTACTTCCGCATGGATAAAGTAAAGAAGCTAAATGATTTATGAGGTTTCATAACTCATTTGTCTTCCTCCCACTTTGCAACTTATGGGCTAATATTGGAGATTCAATAATGGACTTTGTTGACTTCAGTGCACCTGATGCCGAATGTGTAAACTCATCGTTTCTCATATAGTCACACGTGACCTGCTAAGCAGCTTCCAAAGTAAAAGTGGGGACATGAATAATTCTGCCTGGCAATAAGGTCAACCTTGCTCTCCTGAGATCGGCACTGTGAGCAAACAGCATGAAGCTATATCAACTTGTTCCTTGAAGAACCCTGGGGATTTGTTCTCCTTCCTTCCTAACACCTAAGAAGTGAAAACACCCCAGAAACAAAATATAACAGTAGAGTTTTGTTTTATTATTTTTTAAAATCTGGGTTTTATGGAAAGAAGGAGCATAAGAAGTAAAAGATGGTTTCCATGTAAAACTATTCTTACAAAAACTAGGAATTAGATGAATGCGTAAAATCAGGATATACACAAACAAAAGTGTTTACATTGATTGGATAAGTGGGTTGTTTTTTTTTTTTTCTTTTTCATTTATATTAATACTTTTTTGATAGCTCTGACTGGTTTGCTCAGTGGTTAGAGCATTGGATTGCAGTTCTATCTCCAGCCCTGGTCAGGGTCATGGGGGAGGCAACCAATCAATGTGTCTCTATCACATTGATGTTTTTCCCTCTCTCCCTCCCACTCTATCAAAAAAAATAAAATAAAAAATATTTCAATGGAAAAATATCCTCAAGTGGGTGAGGATTAACAAAAAAATTTTTTAAGAGTAAATATATATTGTAATATAAAATGTTTCTTATACTTTTATTAACTGGAAAGGCACAGATTTTTTCCTACCTTGTGATAAATTATTTGGATGAAAAGTCAGTTTGGGTGGGAAACTGGACAAAATTACTTCTGTTGATGTAAGAATATCCAAACCTATAGGTAATTTTATAAGTTTACTTGAGTCAAACTGAAGACATGCCTGGAAGCATCTCAAAAATGCTTCAGAGAACAGCGGTTTACAGTTCTTTGTATCCATTTGGCATCCAAGGAAGGAACATCGGGAAGATTACATGACAGTAATTGGTGATAGATT
Organism: Molossus molossus; assembly: GCF_014108415.1. NCBI lineage: Eukaryota > Metazoa > Chordata > Mammalia > Chiroptera > Molossidae > Molossus > Molossus molossus. Next base: position 167,078,730 of record NW_023425344.1, on the reverse strand, counting down.
AAGGAGGTGGGAGCAAGTAAACTTGGAGAGATATTTCTTTTACATTGATAGGTACAAGACACTTAACATTTAATGTGGGGATAAACAGGGATGGTATGGGAACAGTAAGATCATGTACGTGCTTCCTCGAGGGTGGTTACACCTCCAAGGGGTCTGGCATTTCCAAGGTGCGTTAACTTAGATGCACACAAACAATGGGCAGGGCTTGCTTAAGGCAAAGATAAACCTTTTACTAAGGAAGTTGTAGGCCAGGGACCTAACGGCGCACTAGGACCTGCCCAGTTAGGAATTTATAATCAGACCACTCTTTGAGGTTACTTTCCTTCACTGAGCTTGTCAGATTCACTACCTAGCTCGCTTTTTATTCATCCTTCAAAGTTTGTTCTAGTCCCTAAGACTTTATGAAGTTACCATCAAATTCAGTCAGCAAAATCGATGGCTAACAGTGATACAGCAGAAAACATTCCAACTAGCTGAGGTGAAAAAGTAACATTTCTTTTAAGGATACAGAGAGGGCTGAGAGTCAGCTGGTTGCACTTATGTACTGAGTCTGGTTATTTACATTTAAAAATACTTCTGTTCCTGTTGCTCTGAGAGCCCCCAAATGCCTCAACCATTCCCCCTTTCCCCTGGGGGTTTCTCAGGACTCTACGCTTCACAACAAAGGGGGTGGTGCCTGGCATCGCAGCACTTGTTCAGGACTGTGTACCAGCTGTCTGGCCCTGTCCTGGATTTTTTCCCTGTGCTGTTGTTAAATACTTTGAAAGTCACTGCTACCTAGGATACACGAGTGTCTCCTGGAGCCCAAGGACAAAGGTTTAGCTGGGCCTCAGGAAGGCAGCAGACCCAGGGCCTGGGAAACTGTCAGGACTTTCCCACAACGTCTCATCTCTGTGCCTCCGCTCCACCGTCCTCCTTCCTGCCTTCAAGTTCATGTGCTGAAAGTGTGAGCTTCAATAGCTCTCAGAATTTTTATTTGATGGGTCTGGTCATGTGGAGAGAGATGGATCTTTCTCCGCTACCCCTTTATTTCCTTCCCGTTTCTAAGGTCCAGGGAAGGAATTGAATGGCTAGTCGTCAGTCACTTGCTCACTCCTGTTGCAAATATTTATGGTCTCATGAGGGGAGAGGATCATATTGTTCAACCATGGCATTTCCAATGATAACCGCACAGATGGAGGGGTGGGTGCTTCCAGATACAATGGGGGAGTTTTCCAGGAATCAAGAAGTGGGGCATAAAACACAAGGTCCCTGGCACACAACTATTTCCCATCCTTCCCTTAATTAGGGATTCTTTAAAAAAAAAATGTTTTTTTTCTTTATTGATTTGAGAGAGAGAGAGAAGAAGTGAGAGGGAGAGAGAGAAAACATCAATTGGCCGCCTTCTGCATGCCCTCCACTGGGGATCAGGCCCACAACCTAGGCATGTGTCCTTACCGGGAATCGAACCGGCGACCTCTTGGTGCATGGGTTGACACTTAACTGCTGAGCCACACTGGCCAGATTAATTAGGGATTCTTTATCTAACAGTTTCATGTCTCCATAAAAGAGCCTGTAAATAGCCATATACCAAAACTTACAATTTTGCATATATAAAAGCACCTAACTCAAAAGTTTTTAACTCTTATTTTATACACATTTCTAACAAATTTGCTTACTAGTTTCTATGGTCAAGGTAAATTAGAAATTAAGAAGGGGCAGTCAGAGAGTAGGCAGGCTCACCAGAATGAAATATAAATGTGTGTGTGTGCACATGTGTGCATGCATGTACAAGCACGTATGTGTGTATACACATATATTCAGACCTGGGGACATTTTTCTATTAAAATTATTATAAATTTAAATATTCTAAGTAGTCTTTACTTCAAGAATGTTAATATGTAATTACTGATATTCATATTAATTACTAAAGCCTTCAATTTTATTTTAAACTTTTCTTTATTGTTGAATGTATTGCAAATGTTCCTCCTTTTCCCCCCTTGACCCCCTCCTCCCCACTGCACCCCACTCTTGCCTTTCCCCACACTGTTGTCTGTGTCCATTGGTTATGCATATAAGTTCTTTGGTCTATTTCTTCCCACCCCCCCAACCTTCTTCCCTTTGAGGTTCCTCAGTCTAACAACCAATTTATACTTCTTAATCCCTTCACCTTTTTCACCCATCCCCCCAACCCCCCTCACATCTGGCAACCAACAAAATGTTCTCTGTATCTATGAGAATGTTTCTGTTCTACCTGTTCATTTTGTTTGTAGATTCCATTGTCGATAGATGTGTATTTATTGCCATTGTTTGTTCATATTTTTGATCTTCTTTTTCTTCAAGAAGACCCTTCAACATTTCATATAATAACAGTTTGGTGGTGATGAACTCCTTTAACTTTTTCTTGTCTGGGAAACTATTCATATGGCCATCGATTCTAAATGGCAGCTTTGCAGGATAGAGTAATCTTGGTTGTAGGTTCTTGCTTTTCATCACTCTGAATATTTCTTGCACTCCCTTCTGGCCTGCAAAGTTTCTTTTGAGAAATCAACTGACAGCCTTATGGGAACTCCCTTGTAGGTAACTAACTGCCTTTCTCTTGCTGCTTTTAAGATTCTCTCTTTGTCTTGAACCTTTGCATTTTGATGATGATGTGTCTTGGTGTGGGACTCTTGGGGTTCACCTTGTTTGGGACTCTCTGTGCTTCCTGGACTTATATGTCTGTTTCCTTCACTAAGTTAGGGAAGTTTTCTGCCATTATTGTTTCAAACAGGTTTTCGATTTCTTGTTCTCTCTCTTCTCCTCCCCGCTCCCCCCCCCCCCCCCCCCGCCGTGATGCATGTTGGTATGCTTGAAATTGTCCCAGAGGCTCCTTTGGGATTTTTTTTTCTTTTTGCTGTTCTGAGTGGGTGTTTTTTGCTTCCTTATATTCCAAATCAATGGTTTGTTTCTTGGTTTTACCTACTCTACTCTTGGTCTCTGTAAATTATTTTTTATTTCAGTTAGTGCCTCCTTCATTTCTGACTGGTCTGATTTTATGCTCTCGAGGTCCTCACTAAGTTCATTGAGCATCCTTATAAGCAGTGTTTTGAACTCTACATCTGTTAGATTTCTTATCTCTATTTCACTTTGTTCTTTTCCTGGAGTTTTGTTCTGTTCTTTCATTTGGAACATGTTTCTTTGTCTCCTCATTTTGGCTGCCTCCCTGTGTTTGTTTCTATGTTTTCGATAGAGTTGCTATGTCTCCTGTGCTTCCTAGGGTGGCCTATTGCAGTAGGTGTCCCGTAGGTACAGACTCCCTGGTCTCCCAGCTGTTGTAATTGAGTTTTGATTGCTGTTGGCACATCAGTGAGAGGGTTTTACTCAGGCTGATCAGCTGCAAGGACGGGTTGTGACCACTATCCACCAACCTCTGACTACCTTGGATGATCAGCGGTGTAGGGGCCCACCACATAGAGTAAGACTTACTTCAGCAGGGCTCTGGTACCCACTGAGTCCATTACTTGAGTGTGTCACTTGTGGAGGTGGTTGGGTGGTGGTGCTTCACAGTGTTCTGAAGCTGTCCACTGGGTGTACTGGCTTTGGAGCCAGGTCAGCCACTGCCTGTGTTCTACTCAGGGCCACCAGGCATAAGCTACAAAGCAGTCTGCCAATGGCTGCTTCTTAGCTGGGCTTGGAGGTGTCCAGGCAAAGCCCAGTTGTGAACCAAGGCTGGCTGCTCCCAGTGCCAGATCTGGGGCCACTTAATGAGAGGTATGAGGCTCACTGAGACCAGATGCTGCTTGTCTGAGAGAATTCAGGGAAATTTGAAGCAGGATCCAAGACAGGCTATTCCTATGGTAAAGCCTTTGGAAACAGCTTGGGTGGGCCTAAAAGTTGGGTGGGGTGGGGCCTCAGGGAATCACCTGGGTGGGGCAAACAGTGTGAGTCAGGATGCTGGAGTCCCAGATATGGTGGCTGTCTGCTGGCCTTGTGGGGAAAGGGCTCACCAAAGGAACAACAGCCTCTGACAGCACGTCTGTCCAGCAGAAAGCTCCCCCTCCAGTCCTCGCCTGAAGCCAAATGACTCAGTTCTTCCCTGTATGTCTCTGGTGCATTTTGAGCTGCCTCCCCTGCACACTGGAGCTCAGGGAGAGTGGGTCTGAGTAAGTCTGTGCTCGGGCCCTTTAAGAGGAAGTGGCTGGGGTCCAGCAGCTTCAGCCTCAGTTCCCGCTGGTTTTTCCAGCCAGAAACTATGGGGACTTCTCTTCCTGCAACTGCAATCCTGAGCTGGAGCCTGGTGTGGGATGGAGATCCCTCACTCCTCAGGGAGGACCTTCCCAGCCGAGGTGTCCTTCTGATTTTTATCCGCCACACGTGGGTGTGGGACCCGCCTGTCTGAGCCTCCGCTCCTCCTACCAGTCTCGATGTGGCGGCTTCTTTAATATCGTAGTTGTAGGACTTCCATTCAGCTGGATTTCAGGTGGTTCTGAATGATGGTTGTAATTTTGATGTTGTTGTGGGAGGAGGTGATACCGCAATTACCTACGCCGCCATCTTCCTAAAGCCCTCAATTCTAACTTATGTTCAATATATCCTATTTAAGAAGGCAGAAAAAATTTTAATGCATTGATGAAAGAGAATAATCCTAAATGTAGGAGTAGAAGGTCCTTGATGTCTAAAGACATGGGCTTCAGTTGCCTGGAAGACTATTATTCCGCAATAGTAGATGAGTACAGAATGCTGGGCAGTTGATATTATTAATTAAATAGCCAAAAGTCTAACTATATTTTTCACTTGAATTTTTGGGAGTGGGTTATCTTAGACAGGTCTTTACCAAATCCTCCTTCCTAAGATGGGACTGATAATTACTATCCAATTGTTAGGACCAAGAAGCTTGCTATATGTAAAAACTCTTTCAATTCTTTGAAGAGGTCAAGATGTTATTAAATAGAAATTACAGAGAAATCTATTTTGGTTTTTGCAAGAACCATAGTATTGGTAACAAATTTACTTCCAATGAAAGAAAGATGAAGGTAAATGGAATCTGCTTTGGGTCTTTATGAGTTCATTTTAAAGCATCATTGACTTATTTATATCAGATCTTTATTGGTCACCTGTCCTATAGTTCCTATTAATTATTTAAAATTTTAGTAATTTGCAACTCTAGATTCTGTATCTTTTATGAAGTTGGATCGATGGCTTTATTTGTTCAAATTATGTTTTCTCCTTCTTCTATTATGAAATAAAATCATGCCTCACAAATTTTAAATTATAGAGCAAATTGTCACTTATAATCCTATTTTCTAACAACTGTGATCATTTTTCATATGAAGATATATTTTGGTGAAATTTCACTGGTTGTATTCAGTATTGTCGTCCTCTTTTCCATGTTGCTACTTGTTATTCTTGTTGTTCATAATTGTCATCTCTAAAATGTGAATAAAATTACATTGAACAAATGTACTAAAATAATAGAATGATCTTTTCAGTATTTTTAGATATTTATATTGTGTTGTTTCTCTCTCTCTCTCTCTCTCTCTCTCTCTCTCTCTCTCTCTGTCTGTAGTAAAAAGTGCACCCCTGCCCCCTCCCAAACTGTGTAGTTCTGGACAGTGCATGGAATTCCAGGTGCTGTGGCTATAGCCTGCCTCTGAGGAACTAGCCCCCGGCAGCTCTTTCTTCACAAAGTTGTCACACTCTATCCCATGTGACTTTTCCAACCCTACTGATAGATACTAATGGGCCAGAAGATCTGTGCCTGGGCCACAAGGCAGACATATTTGGGCTAGATATCAGAAAGGCCCATGAAGTGGCTTCTGCAAGGGACTCTGCTCAATAGCAGGATGCCGTGTCCGATGGGATCACACTGATCCAGTGATCTCCTCTGTCTTGGTAAATATAAACGTGAGATTATACAGAGAAGTCTGGATGCTCTGTATGCTCCTCTGAAGATGGAAAAAGATTACCAGAACATAAAAGTCATTAACTTACCAAAGAGACTAGTATATTCTTTTTTCAAAATCTTTATTGTTGAAAGTATTACAGATGTTCCCCCTTTTTTCTCCCATTGATATTCCTAGGAATGATTGACTGTTTCTTGCTTGGCATGAGTCACGGTGTACTTGCCAGTGTCAGAGGGCTGGACTCAGGGTCATCGTCCAGCTTCTGAGGCTGTCCTCCATGCCCATCTCACTTTCTCATGGCAGGAAACTCCTGTTACCTAATATAATTGTTTTTTCTTCTTTTGGATGCCTTTCTTGGAATGAATTATTCAAAATAGGATTAAGGAATATAAATATTTTTATGGCTCTAGCCACATATTGCTAAATTACTCAGTATTATTATTTCTGAGAATTTTCCCCTGGATCTTTTGCTCTTTTTATTCTATATTCCCTCTCTGAATCATCTCACCTATCTATATCACTATGAACACTGTCAAGTTCAAGACACTATTCAATTGTAAGATTCACCACAATTTTATGAATGGCAGAAGTAAAACATGGTGTTAATAAGGTGCTCACAATGCTTTCTTACCACTTATAATTTTTAGTTCATAACCTTTGAAAAAGCTCTTTTAGATTTCGTGCATGTATAAAAAGGAAATAAAACATACTATATTGATTAATGTATTATTTAGAATTTTTCAGAAACAACTCTTCAGAGCTACCTTTTGACTCAAATTCATCTACGTCTTTTTTTTTTCCATCACTGTGCTATCTCTTGTTCCATCAAGACTATGGCTAAATCAGCATTACTTACAAGAATTCTTTAGTAACTTTTCTAAGATTTTCTCTGGAGTCACTGACATCATTCTGAAAGTTCTTCTTTTGGCCCTTTCTTGATCTTGCCAAATGTATTAACAGAAAATCTTCAGATAACAAACAGGAATCACATGCCTTTCTCAAATAGTCCTTGTGTTTTGTTGACTGAAATGTCCAGGGGTCACGTTTGTCCAGTGTGGTCACCTGACCTGGACATGTACAGGCATTATATCTGTTGCCTAACAATAACAATTATAAGATATTATCGACTGTAAGATGCATCCTGACTTTAGAGATGTTAGCATACAATTAGCATGTGCTAATCACTCCCAAATCTATACTTCCATCCGAGGTCTCTACTTGGATAACTCCTATGTACTTCAAAGTCTAATGTGTCTATATTAGTTTTCCATTGCTGGAGTAAAAAATGTTCACAAACTTAGTGGCTTAAAACAACAGAAAGGTATTATTTTATATTTCTGAAGGTCAGGAGTCCAACACAGGTTTCACTAGGCTAATACCAAGGTGTCAGCAGGTCTGTGTTTCTTTTGATGCTCTAGGGGAGAATCCGTTTCTTGCCTTTTCCAGCTTGTGGAGGCTGCCCACATTCCTTGGCTTGTAGCCCCCTTCTATGCTTAAAGCCAGCAATGGCCCATCTTTCTCACATCACGTCATGTCACGTCACGTCACGTCACGTCACATCACATCACATCACATCACATCACATCACATCACATCACATCACTCTGACTCTCACTCTCTTGCCTCCCTCTCTCATTTTTAAGGACATTTGTGATTACAATGGGCCTACCCAGACAGTCCAGGATAATCTCATCTCAAATCCTTAATTGAACCACATCTGCAAAGCCCCCCATTACATGGAAGGTAACATATTCACAGGTTCTGGGAATTAGGATATGACCATCTCTGGGTGAGGGCGGTGGGGGCATTATTCTGCCTCCCACAAAGTTAATGATATTCCTTCCTGATCAGATGTGCTCCTCTTCCCATTTTTTCTATCTCAGTGATTGAGACCACACTCTACCAGTTTCCCAGGAACCTGGATGTCATCCTAGAGTCCTCCCTCTTACTCATTTTCCACATCCAAGCAGTCGGTAAGCCCTGTTATTTCTTTGTCCTAAACAGCATGTAATTCTGTTTAATTTTCCTCGTGCTGCCACTGCCTTGGGCCGGAGCCTCGTCACCGCCTCCCACCTGCCGCACTGCCGGGCCTCCCAGCCTGTCCCTGCCACCGAAGTGATGCATCTCAGCACATTCCGGAGGGAAATTTACGAGGAGTTTTACACCCTCTTCAGCGGCATGTGCAGCTGGCAAAGAGAGGCACACACAGTAAAATGCCAAAGGCATACATTTGGATAGCACTTGACGAAATACTTTCACATTCTTACCACAGTGAATCAGCTCCGAGCCGCGCGAGTCAGGCACCCTTCTCCCGGTGGGCGGAGTTAAATGCCTTGGACTCAGCCTCCTACAGTGCTACCTTCTTGCCATTTCCAATTACACCTGTTCAAAGACAGTTCCTCCTCCATCTTCCCACTGCCTCCCATTTATCCACTTTCAAATTTACCGTTGACTTACTCCAGCCTTATCCCACAGCTAGCCAGACACCAAGACTGGTTGACTTTTTTTTTTTTTTTTGAAATACCCCTTGCCTCTGAACCCCCAGCCCCACCATAGCCAGAGGGCCCCATTTTTGCCAGTCTGCCAAGCTGGTTCCGCTGCCTTGTCTCCACTCTTACTTCATCCCATCTATTATTGCTAGGAATAGAATGAAGACACCATTTTATAATGTCACTCCCTAGGTCAAAATCCTTCAGTGGCTCCTTGTTTTCTAATATATTTAACTATATGACTTTCACTGTAGCTTTAAAGGTCCATCATAATTGGACGCTTCCTGTCAAGTTTACATAATCCCCTTGGCTCTTCAGCCCCCTGTTGCAGATAGGCGGGCCCCTGCACTGACCACGCTGCTTATTCTCTCTGTGCATTTGGTCCTGTTGACACCTCACTGGGGAAGCCTGCCCTTCTCCCTCTGCCTTTCCGAACCTGTTCTCCTTTAACACCGGACTCAGTTCACCTGGTCTCTGAAGCCTTCAATCATGAACCAGTCTCGGGGATCATTCCCCCACCCCCCAACTTACAGAGCACAGTTAGGACTTAGTAACTAAATGATTCACGTGATACGTGTTGTCTTGCAAGGGTGAGTCGTCCTTTTCAACCAAACTGCAGCCCACTTGAAAGCAGTGCCTAAGTTTTCTTCTTAGCCCAAGTAAGTAATAGTTCCTTTTTTTTTGTTTGGTACGTGCCCCTAGCAGGAACCAAACCTGGAACTCTCTGGTCTGCAGGCCGATGCTCCAACTGCTGAGCCAAACCGGCTGGGGCAAGTAATCATTCTTTTTTACTGATTCCTTTTTTGACTGATCTCTGGTTTGGGAATCGTTTATTACTTTAATTACTTTTTGTTATTTCAAACCATTAAGATATTGAAAGCTGCTTGACAAGTCAAGGAATTGTATAGATTGATGGCTAACTGATGGGAGCAGAAAACCCCAGCGGAACCCTCCCCAGTTTTGAAGGGGGACAGGATATAAGTAATTAATGTAAACTTAACACGACCCTCATGAGAGTCGATCCCCAGACTCTCCAGCGAGGGCTTCCTTCTGTGACTGCATGAGACCAGAAGGCTGGAGGAGGAGAAAGAAGTCGGAAGAGTGCCTGCCTCACCCTCTCAATCCCGGGGAACTGAGCAAATGTAGGAAGGGTGGTGTGCAGAACAGAGTCGAATGATCAAATCAAGGTAATAGGCAGAAAATGAAGAAATATGAAGACAGTGTAAAAGTAAAATCTTTTGATCATGAAATCTTTTGATCAAGCTAAGTTGATGCTCAGAAGATACTTGTCACAACACTGCTTGACAAACTGCAGCATCACCCAAATCAACACGAACGTAGGCACGTCTGTAACCAGAGCTCCGAAGTGCAAGAGCACCCGTGCTGGGAAGCCTTTTCTTGTCAGGATTCCTCTCTACAAACGTACAGTCAAACACATGATCAATTTACTAGTTTTTACATTCAGTTTTACAATCCAGCCAAATAAGGGTTTTTTCCTAGGTCTTTACAATGAGAAGACATTGTTGTTTTCCATACAGTGATCCTCAAGGCACTCTCTGGTCCCTCCCCTCCAACACACACACACACACACACACACACACACACACACACAGCAAAGTGTCAAAGTCATTAGCTATTTGTACCCTAAATGTGGAACAAGAAATTCCCCAGAGATTTTTAAATTCCGGGGCAATTACTACATACAGTTTCAAGAGCCAGAAGGAGGAATCAATCTGCCAAGCAACTATTAGGGATGGAATTGCTTCTGCTTCAAAGTATATGCTGGATTAACTTCTAAAGTAGTTAATTACTTTTCAGATCATGCTGGAGTGTTATATAGCCTAAAGAGAAAACCGCAGCCATCCAGACCTAAGTTGGTGGAAGAAAAGGAAGGTCACGATTTCTGTTATCTTTTAGACTGTGTCTAATGGGACTGGCTTAAAAGCAAAAGAATCTAAAAGCATTTTCTGTTTTAGCCAAAACAATATTAAATCACCAGGTTTTTTTTTTTTTTTTTAATTCTCCCTTTAAATAGTTTAGTTGTTTAAGTGAATCAACTGATGGTTATTTGATCATTACAAAGTTGTAACCTAATTGAAGCTGCTTGTCAAAGACTCAATAGCTAAATGTTTTCATTGAATGACCTTCAGAGCCATTACTACTTTGCCAATGGACTAAATCTTTCTGGTGGAAAGTGGTAGAGTGTCATCCTAATAAGCCAAGGTTGCGGGTTTGATCTCAGGTCAGGGCACATACAAGAAGCAACCAGTGATGCATCAACAAGTCCCAGGGACAACAAATGGATTCCCTCTCTCTCTCTCTCCTAAATCAATTTTAAAAAATTGAATAAAGAAAATAGTACCTAATGGGAGATGAAGGAAAAATTAGTCTAAATAAAAAGATTGTGTTCAGGGACGGGACATGAGAAACATCTTTGCTATTCAACCCCTTTTAGCCCCAACACCATCACCGCTTACGGCGTAAGTCCCACCAAGCTTGCACGTGGCATCAGGAACCTTCTCAGCACGATGCTCTGGGAGGCCGCTGCTCATCGAGTGAGACTGGACCTGAAGATGAAATGTATTTACAACACCTGATTTAGAAGGAATAGCAACTCAGAAAAAGGAACCTAGAAATATACACTCATTCTCAGAGTTTGTCAATATCTGACAAACCAAGGGGAAAGAACCCATTCTTTGAACCTATTTGGTTCATTGACACCACTGATGGTTTCAGTGTCAAGATACCTGATCAAATATTAAAGTTGAAGGGGCCAAAGCCACCCTGTCCTATGACCTCATTCTCATGTTTCAGGAAATTGCATCAGACTTGCACAGTGTCAAGCTGAGCACCAGGCTTCCTGCTCGTGTTCCTCCATTCATCTCATGCTGTCCCTCTATTGACAATATGACTGGGCATAACCACTCTTTATCATTTTGTTTACATCATCTGTGTGTTTACAGATGCACTTGTATGGATGAAGTAATACTCATGACATTGATTCATTAGTAAACTAGCCATTTTATCAATCTGTAAACTTCTGCTTACAGCTTCCTTCAGAGGTCAACATAGTGGTCTAAAACTACATGAACTCGATGTCTGTTGATTTTTGAATAGCAGTAAATTTAGTATCTGTTTCTGAGAATAGATACAGATCTAATATAGATAGAAAAAATTGAACCAGATATCACAATGTATAATACCACTTTATATAGATTCAAAACATAGCAGAGATGATTAAAGGATCCATTACAACCTCCTAGGATTTCAGCATGTCCTATACTTACTTATGTTCCTAATTAAAAAGAAAGAATCCCTAGTGTACGGGTTCAAAAAGTAGTGTTGAAGGTTCTCTTCTGGACCCACAGAGGAGGCAGAGCACAGAATTCTTCTCTTCTGCCTTCCCGATTTCACTAAGGAAATCATCGTGACTTTACTACTGACTTCTTCCCCCCACTTTTTTTTAAATTCTCACCCGAGGACATTTTTGATTTATCTTCAGATAGAGCGGAAGGGAGAGAGGAAAGAAGAGAGAGAGAGAAACATCAACTGGTTGCTACCCACATGACCCCAACAGGGGCTGGGGTCGAACTGCAACCAAGGTACATGCCCCTAGGGCCTAGTGGGAACTGAACCCAGGACTCTCTGGTTTGTGGGCCAATGCTCTAACCACTGAGCCAAACCAGCCAGGGCTGACTTCTTCCCTTTTCGGCTAAGCCATGTAGGTTGACTTTTCCTCTTTATGCCAAAACCAAAACTAATAATAACAATCCACTGTCATATTAATAAGAGATTTATTACTTTAAACCAGTGTTTTTATTTTTGTTTTAACCTTGGCTGTACATTAAAATGATCTACGTTTAACACTCCCAGCCCAGATCAACCGAGTCAGAATCTTTGGGGGTGGGACCGAGACATTGCTAGTTTCTAAAACTCCCCACGTTTCCAATGTGCAGTCAAGTTGACCAGTAACTGACTTGAACCAAAAGGATGAACTGTTACTGCAGGAGCATTGGATCGGGCGAAAGCAAGGCCCCAGTTGCAGCTCAAGGATCATCAGAACCACCCCAGCATTGTCTTCACTGTTTCTGCCCCATATCACTGTAAATTTAGCATCCTCCTCAATAGTGTAGCCAAGACAGGACATCAGAAGCAGGCCCAGGTTAAGGTAACTGATGGATAGATCCCAATGTTCTGAAACCAGCTAGTATTAGCTTGCAAGGTCAACTGTGAACATTTCTTCCTGACCTTATGTTCAGTGACATCAGATTGCTAGCTTGAAATCGGCCATAATGGGAGCATTTATATCATGGCATTTGGGGCTTGTGTTTCCCGAATAAGTCAGAGGTTGAACATTTATTGGCCTCAAACTAAATAGCTCTCTTAATTCCTAACTCTGATCAAACTTGAGAGAAGGAAACTTAAAATCGTCCTTAGCCCATTAGAAGTCTGAGCTTATGATACTATTGCTCCTTTAATTATTGGAAAATAAGGAGCGAGGGTAAAGACAAATAGCAAAAAAGAATTAGGAGTTTGCTTCTGCCACTACGATCCTGGTAGCTTCATGGGTAAGGAGGAGAAGAAAGCAAGTCTTTAACATGGCCCAGTACATCCCTTTTCCTTAACACGTTAGCCAAGGCACCTGTATATTATTTCTTTGGGTAGAGAACCAAGATAAAGGAGAGGTGGATATATAATTACAGTACTTAAGATATAGTATAAACGGCTGTAATATAGAGACTCTGAAACTCAGTGGCTTACGCAAGAAAGAAGTGTATAACAATCATGGAAATTTCCAGAGGTAGACGGTCCAAGGCTATTATGGGAGCTTTCATCTCTGAAGGAGTAAGGGAAGCACATTTCCCATTAAGGACACAAGTAGGAATGACTTACATCACTTCTACTCATACACCATTGGCCAAAATTTAGTCTAAATGGCTGCACCTAACTGTAAGGAAGGCTGGGAAATGTAGTCTTAACTGGGCAACGTGGCCAGCTAAACTTCAGAAAGTTTACTGCTGAAAGAAGAAGGCGAGGGTGAATATTGATGGATAACTGGAAGACTTTGCCACACCATCCTCTCGTTTACATGCTAGTTTGTGTGTTGTCATGGCTGAAGTTGGAGGCTTAGTGGGGCTTTAAAACACTTTACAGACAATGGTATCTTCTCAGGGTTTTCAAGTTCTGATTCTCCCAGGAGCCTCCTATGTTGGTAGAAAACATCATCTCTGAAATACACTAAAAATAACTCTTAGAGTTTATTTCAGTGTACACACGCAAAAATTTGTGTGTTATAATATTTGGTTATAGACTTTTCAATGTAGGATTTTACTTGATATATATATATAATTCTATAATATGTATTATAATATATATGCCCAATTATTTGAAAGATGATTTTATTAGGACTTATGAAAACCCATAGGATGTCTTTATAATAACAAAATATCAAACTCTAGATCATAATATTTTTTTATAATTATCTAATTATAAACAAATAGGAATTAAGATAATTTCGTCTTTCTCTCTAATCCATTTATAGTAATCACACTAATCTTTCTTTAAAATCACTTCTGTCATAGCCCTCTCTTGCTCAAAAATCTTAGTACCTATTTTTTTTTTTTTTAATGTGAAAATACTTTTGCTTGGCATTGTGGGGCACCCTGTGTTTGTGCTGGTGACCTAAACAAGCATCACGTACAACAGAAAATAGAGGACTAATCACGAACTTAGGAGACTTGGATTCTGGTTAAACTTCTCCTGCTATCCAGTGGGGTGAGGTTGGACTCACCCACACTCTGACTCTAGATAGTGTTGACCCTGAAGTTAAGATTCAAAATGGACTAGACCAGCTAGGCAAAGAGACTTCTTTTATTTTCACCCTCACCTGAGGATCTTTTTCCATTGCTTTCTAGATAGAGTGGAAGGGAGAGAGGGAGAGAGAGAGAAACATCGATGTGAGAGAGAGACATTGATTGATTGCTTCCCATACAACCCCCACCAGGGCCGGGAATCAAACCTGCAACCTAGTCATACACCCTTGACCAGAAATCAATTCTGAGACCCCTCAGTCCAAGGGCCAATGCTCCAACCACTGAGCAAAACTGCCCAGAGCACAAGGAGACTTCTTTTGTTTTTGTTTCTTTTTATTTTTTTTCTTTATTGATTTTAGAGAGAGAGGAAGGGAGAGGGAGAGAGAGAGAGAAAAACATTGATAAGAGAGAACATCTCATCTATTGGCCACCTCTTGCATGCCCCCCACTGGGGATCAGGCCCACAACCTGGGCATGTGTCCTGACCGGGAATCAAACTGGTGACCTCTTGCTGCATGGATCCACGCTCAACCACTGAGCCACATGGAGACTTCTTCAAAGTAGTCACAGAGAGCAAATTCTCAGTTTATTCTCAATGACCCCCGCCTCCTGATATGCATCCCCTTGTCTAGTCCTCTCACCCTGAGTGCAGGCTTTACCTAATGACTTGCTTCCAATAAATAGAATACAGCAAAAATGGTAGGATGTCAACTTTTGAGATTAGATTACAAAAGACTGGGTTCTTGGCTCGCACTCTCTCTCTGGCTTTTCTTGCTTTCTCTCTGATTAAGGAAGATGTCATGCTGTGAGCTGTTCCATGTGGAGGCCCGATGTGGCGAGGAACTGAGGGTAGCCGGCAGCCAGCCCCATGTTGAGAGCAGCACGACAAAGGGGCCTCCATGGCAAAGGACTGATGCCTCTAGCAACAGTCAGCCAGCACCTGAGACCACCAACAGCCATAGGAGGGAGCTGGTCAAGCCTTGAGCTGACTGCAATCTTGGCTGACACCTTGACAACAGCCTCATGAGAGACTGAGCCAGGAAACCCAGATAAGCTGTGCCCTGATTCCCGACCCCAGAAACTCCATGATAAAAAATTAGATAAAAGGCCCAGCTGGTGTGGCTCAGTGGTTGAACCTCGACCCATGCACCAAGAGGTCGCTGGTTCGATTCCTAGTGAGGATACATGCCCAGGTTATGGGCCAGAACCCCAGTGAGGGGAGTGCAGGAGGCGTTCAGTTGATGTTCTCTCTCATCAATGTTGCTATCTCTCTCTCCCTCCCCCTCCCTCTCTCTCTAAAATCAATAAAGAAAAAAAAATTCTTCTAAAATTAGATAAAAGATATGAGGAAAACTATTGGTATGTAGGCCAAAAATGGTACGTTTCCAACAAATTCCCGTTAATTGTGACAAAGGGGAAGAGGAACCGTTCTTAGAATATATATATGTGTGTGTAAAAGTATATACACTCTATATATATACTTTTTTTTTTTTGGTATGCGCCCCTAGTGGGAACTGAACCTGGGGCTCTCTGATCCGCAGGCCGATGCTCCAACTGCTGAGCCAACCAGCCACGGTCACTCTATATATATAGAAAGAGGGAGAGAGAGAGTCTAGTACAGTATCCATTAGCCACCTGTGATGATTTATGTATAAGTTAAAATTAATTTGAATTAGATAAAATAAAAAATTCAGTTCCTCAGTCATACTTGCCACACCTCTAGGTCTCAATAGGCCCCATCCAGTCCCCACAGTACTGGACAGTGCCAATATGGAACCCTTTTCTAAAACTGCGTAAGGTGCTATGGGCAGCGCTGCTACAAAGTGCCTTCGTGATCCTAATACCAGTGTTTCTGAAGTTTGTTTCTCGGTTCTTCTGTTCACGTACAGTTAACAGTGTGAACTGTCGGGTGTCCCGGAAACTCTGTCAGCCTAAAGGCAGAAGAGCATTCACACTAAGGGGTTGGGGGGAGGGGGGGTTGTGTTCTGAAAAGCATCAGAAGGCTGGTACCATAAAGACCAGCAAGGATCCGATCTTAAGATGAGCCAGTGGGAATCAGCACCTCCAATGCTGCCTCTCAGGGCATCGGCCACTCACTCTGTTGCCCTGGGCTTCCGTTTCCACAGTTGTTAAATGAGAGCAGAGGGCCAATCTTTCAGATTCCTTCAAGCTCTGAAACTCAACGACTCTATATATCATTCTGATGAGAAAGCTGTTGCATGTCTAAATTATTTGATGAATCACAGATGCAGGGTAGGAGTCCTAAGGCTGATTGAAAACTAGCTCCTTCAGGGTTTCTTCCACGGTCCAGGCTCCCTTCTTCTCCCTGGATGACATCAGGCACAGGCAGGAGATGGGGAAGAGAGTAGGCCTGTGCCCAGGAGGTCCAGCCGTCTCCCCCTAAAGATCAGGCCATTCCTAATTCCCCATCGCCTTGCATAGTCCTCACTAGGTCACGTGGGATTTGGGGATTTCTTTCACATCATGTGACCAACGTGGGCGGTTAGGCCTGGGGTTTCTCAGCGCTTCCTCTGCTGTCATTTCCATGTCCGTGGTTACACCATGTTGTTTTGGGACTAAGATGCTTGAAATTTTCCTGAGCTACTATTTCCTGGGGGCAAGAAACAAGTCCTTGTGTTCTGGATTCTCCCAAATTTTCTTTTAATTTTTTTTCTTTATTGATTTTAGAGAGAGAGGAAGGGAGAGGGAGAGAGAGATAGAAACATCGATGAGAGAGAACATCAATTAGCTGCCTCCTGCATGTCCCCCACTGGGGTTCAGGCCCACAACCTGGGCAAGTGCCCTGACTGGGAATTGAACGTGTGACCTCTTGGTGCATGGGTCGATGCTCAACTACTGAGCCACTCCAGCCGGGCGATTCTCCCAAATTTTCTATTCATTGCTAATACTCCCTACTCCCCACTGGCTCTTGGATCTTTACGTTTGCCCCAGGGTGTGGGCAGGACAGCTCCCACCTTCACGTCTGACCCCTGGTTCACCTCTCCTCCCCTTCTTCCTTCACCCGCATGTCCAATCAGAAATGCCTGTCCACCCCATCCTGCGTCTCTGCACTGCTTTTCAGCAAACCCTTTCCTTTCGGATTGTTTAAGAGAATTCTGAAAAACCTGAACAGTTTTGTTGACACCTACATTTTTTTTTAATCATAAGTTTAATGGTTGCAAAAGATGTGATGGCTGGTATATTTTGTATTGAATATATGCTCTAAGCATATTTTTTATGAAAACCTCAGAACATTAGATTTTGCTCATTTCATGTATGGAAAACATTCGCACAGAACCTAACTGGCAAAGTCAGTTTTTATTGTCTAACCAATCAGCCAAATCAGTTGTACTTTCTGTCAGGGTAAGTCTCGATTTTATTTCTCAATTTAAGTCAACGTTTCAATACAAGTCCTCATGGCAACCACATCACTTCTGAATTCTAATGCGTAGCAACAAAGATGAATAGCTGGGCAGTGAGTTGCGCCTGGCGGAGCCTGGCTGACAGGAGTGCTTTCCTGTGAGCTCACCTGGCGCTCCTCGAAGAACCACCTGTGCAGTCACTTGCTGACCCAGAGGCTTTTGTACCCTGGGGCAATGCACCAGTATAGGATCCTGGACAGTAAGAGGTACGATTTTCTCGTATAAAGCAGGAGGAACAATTTGAAAAGGCAGGTTAACCTGCAAATTCTAAAGGTCGATTAATTTTACGAAAGAATACACATGGAGTTGACAGCCTCAAAATGTGTCCCCTTAACATTCCCAGTGACCCAGCGCCGCGTAGAAAGTCTTCATGCACTGCCAGGGGTATCCACGTGCCAACGCGAAGGCCATCGCTTTCTTATAAAGCTCTGTGCTCAGACCCCAGAGCTTTGCTCGTTAGATGTTGAAAAAGAAAACTTTTAGAGTTTAGGAAAACCCTCTTCCCTTTTAACAAAGCCTGGAATTATCTTGCTGTGAAATGAAGAGATTTACTTTGACAATCTAAGCTGAGCGATGACTTTGTTCTAGTTAGGCATTCAGCCTTCCCCTGAAGTACTGAACCCCCTGATCCAGTGAGTGAGGGGGTCATAGGACACCACTTAGGGGGAGTGAAATTACTTTGGTTTACTATTTCAAGGGTATCATCTCTCCTTTATCTTGCATTCGGAACAGGGATTAAACGGACTGTGTTGTCACCGGGCAGGACCGAAGGAATGGAGATACACAGAAGCAGATTGTGAGTGGCCACGAGGCAGAAGGAGAGCTGCGAATCAATAGAGGATCAGCCCGTGTGACCCAGATGTCACCCGGGCCTCTGCCTGTGGAAATCCACGTCAAATGGACTTACCCTCATCCGCTGGTGGGGGTCCCGAGCCGTGCCCAGGCCGGCAGAGGCTCTCCCTGCGGTTAACGCCGACCCTCGGGGTCTGCTTTCAGTGGTGCTCTGTCTGTTTGGCAGCACGTCGGTCACCCCAACTTTGATTTTCACACCAAAAAATTAAAGTAGGAGAAAGCAAAGTGGAAGGAGCTGTTAATATCACAGGAAAAATAACCAAAAAACAAAAAAACCCTCCTTAGAGCTGAAAACAGAAGGACGTCCTGCCAACCGCTCTCGGAGATGGCTGCACCGGCCGAGCATCTCCCCCTCTCGCTAACGGCTCAGTGCAAACCTCTCCTCATCGCTCTCTGCAAACCTCTCCTCCCGTCCTGCCGGAGGAACCAAACTGTTCTCTGTCTCATACTGAACGCTTGAGCATGGGCACGCACGGTGCTCGGGGCTCACCACACCCCAGCGCCCCCAAAGTAGACTGTATTTCTCCAGCTTCTATTCCTGTCGTAAGTGGAATTCTGCTTCATCAGAATCATTGTGTTATCTTTGGAAAGTAATCAGTTCCTTCGGAATGAGGTCTGAGTGACTGCCAGGCGCTCCCAGAGGGGATGCGGGCATGGCGGTGGGCGGGTGGCAGCGAAGGGAGGTGGGGTGGGGGAGCCTCTACCGTCCCTTCCACACTAAAACCCTTCAACTCTACCCGTCAGAGGTAAAAAGATTTTTTTCAAAATGAAAATAGTATTACCACATGTTCTAATTATGAAGGTAATATGTCTGCATTGTAAAAAAACAACACCCAGATAATAAACAAATATAGACATTAAAATAGTTCACCCATATCTCCTTCACCTGAAGGAAAGGACTGTCATTCACACTTTGCAGACATCGTCTGAAATGGCAGATTCAGGCAGCATATGTGCGTGTACGTATGTTTGTATGTATTTACTTACTTTACAAAAATGGGATTGAAACCTGCTGCTTTATAACCTGTTTTCCCCTCACTGACTATATTTCCATATCAGCAGTTATACGCCTAGATCATCATTTTAAGGAGCCCATAGAATCCTGCAATTTACGTAACCAATATCTGATTGTTGGACATTTAGGTTGTTTCCAAGTTTTAGATAAGGCGGCAATAAGTATTCTAGCACATATATCTTTTAAGGAGAGTTTTAAAAGTTTCCCTTTCCTGCCCTGGCTGGTTTGGCTCAGCAGTTAGAGCGTCGGCCTGCGGACCAGGTAGTCCTGGGTTCGATTCTGACCAAGGGCATGTACCTTGGTTGCGGTTTGTCCCCGGCCCCGGTTGGGGTCTTGCGGGTGGCAACCAATTGATGTGTTTCTCTCACGTCGATGTTTATCTCTCTCCTTTCCACTCTGTCTAAAGATAAATGTAAAAATATCCCCGGGTGAGGATTTAAAAATAAATAAATAAATAAATAAATAAATAAATAAATAATAAATAAATAAAATAAAAGTTTCCCTTTCCTGAACACTTTTGAAATTAACTCCTCTGTCACACATCTTATACTTATGGGAATCTATTTTTCTTTACATTTTAAAGCTCTTTAACATGCAGTTGTATAGTGATTTTAGAAAATGATGGTTATCAAAATAATGCTATATTGTTGCATCATTAGGTAAAGGCAGCTCCTTAAAAAAATTAAACAAAGGCTTATTTGCATATATTCCAATGTAATGTGCCATGTTAGAAATATTTTCTATAATTATTATTGGGAAACCTCATAAAGGTAATTTTTATCAATTTGTAGCTCATTCTATCGCTCCAGGAAAAGTTGGAATAATCTCAGTCTCCTGTAGAGAAGTCCAATTTACATAAAGTTATGTATCCATAAAGAAACAGCTGGCCTGTGATTCAAATGACTGTAGTGAAGCCAGTATGATATTTAACAATACGATTTTCTGTAGTCAAATTGAGCTCCAAAAATTCTACCCAGAAAAAAATGATCAGATGCCCTCAAACGAGTTCTAATAGCAGGATTTCCTCTGTCTGGAGAAGAGAACCCCCTTTGGTAGTGCTTTGGGATTGATTAATTGGAGTTTACAATATGACCTAGTGGCTCTATCTACCAGTTGGTTAGAAGCACTTTTCTGGTTATAAGTATAGAAACCAGTTCACGCTAACTTAAGCTAAAATGAGAGATTTGTTAAGCAAATGCAGAGGTGTCTTGCCAATGGGTTCTTGGAAAGGTTCCGTTCTCATGGTGGCTCATCCCCGCTTCTCTTTGCACATGAGCTCATTCTTCCCTTTCCCTGCACCCTGGCCTCTCCTGGTTCATGCTCTGCGGGGGGAGAGGCTCCCATTTACAGTTCTCTGAGGAGGGAAAGTCTATTGCTCCGTTCCCTCTCTCTCCCAATTCCAAATTTATAGCAGCAGAGACTGTCATTGACCCAGCCTTGGTGAGATAACTTCTCTTGACCCAACCGACCGTGGCTGGGAGGCAAGAGCACAGGACACAAGATGCTGCTGGGAAGGAGGCAGCTGGAGTGGTCTGGGAGCTAGGGAGAAGCTCAGGTTTCTTATGGATATGAAGCTTGAGAGAGAGAGGTGAGCCCTAGAGATAGAGAGAGCCGAGCGCCATTAAATATAGGTGTTGATTATAACCATGGGAATAGATAAGTAGTGTGGAGTAGGGAGGGGAGAATAAGGACAGAATCCTGAGGGCTAGGACTTAAGGGCTGAGCAAAGGAAGAGGAGTCATTTCTCCCAAAATGAACCCGACTTGTCAGTGAGGAGAACTCCAGGAATGTGTCAAGAACTGCCAAAAAGGCATTTGCTTATCATTTCTGTAATTTATCAAGTTCATTGCTCATTTCCCTCAAGGGGGTTTTCCAGATGCTCTGTCCACTCCCCTTCCCACCTGGCACGGGCTCGATGCCTGTGCTTCTTGATGGACGGTCACTCAGCTGCATTTCCTGTTCTGGCATTTCTCCACACAGGGATGAACCAGGTCTGAATGACACCTCAGGGTTCACTTAATAGTGGGGATGATTTTAAGAAAAAGAATACAAAATTCTCAATACAAATTAAGGTACAAAAACAAATATTTGTTTAGAATGAGACAAGAAATGACAATAAGTGCAAATTTTTAAAAGTTGGCAAATACCACAAGCATCACAAAATCTAAAAAGTCACAGAATTTAAAAAAATGTAACTCTTTTCAATATTTCTAACATATTTTCCCCCTAAATTGTTGACTTCCTAGTTTTTTGTTTTTTTTTTTAAATCCTCACCTGAAGATATTTTTCCATTTATCTTCAGATAGAGTGGGAGGGAGGGAGGGAGAAAGTGAGAAAGAGGGAGAGAGAGAGAGAAACATCGATGTGAGAGAGACACATCAATTGGTTGCCTCCCCCACGTCCCCACCAGGGCTGGGGACAAACCACAACTGAGATAGGTGCCCTTGGTAGTAATTAAATCCGCGACACTTTTGTCCAAGGGCCAATGCTCTAACCGCTGAGCCAAATCAGCCAGGGACGACTTCTTAGTTTTTAATCACCTCTTCATAGGACAATGATTTTTTTATTAACTATCACTTTCCATAGAGTAAACAAGAAGGTAATCCAATCTTTCCTCTAGCATAATTGTTTGCACTTATAAAAACTGATAGTTTAGAAAAGGGTTCTTTTTTTTTTTTCTCCTCACCCAAGGACATTTTTCCATTTTTTGTTCAGATAGAGTGGGAGGGAGAGAGAGGAAGAGAGAGAGAGAGAGAAACATCGATGTGAAAGGGACACATCGAGTGGCTGCCACCCCCACGACCAACCAGGGCCGGGGACAAACTGCAACCGAGGTACGTGCCCTTAGCGGGAACCGAACCCGGGTCTCTCCGGACCGCAGGCCAACGCTCCAACTGCTGAGCCAAACTGGCCAGGGCGAAAAGGGTTCTTTTAACATCAGAATAATTATTGATGATGCCATGTAAGTATTTCAGATTGTCGTCAAATTTGGTGAAGCCATCAGGTTTCTCTCCTCCCTGAGCTGTAAAATTCGGAAGAGTTCTTCCACAGACTGGCTTCTGGTTCCATTCACCTCAAACTGCTTCTCGTCCACTCCACGCATGCATCCCGGTGCTGGCTGCTGCTGGGTGCATTCGTGCTACGGTACTGCCTCTGGCTGTGCACTTTGGTGTCAGGACATCTCACACAGGTGGCCAGGGAAGGGGCAGTTGAGAGCTCAGCGGGGAGGCTGGGCTTGAACAGGCTACTCACTGCGGTGGGAGAGAGACAGGTAACAGGTCACTGGTATCCTAAGGCAGGTACGTTTGAAGAAGAGACAGCAGGAAGTTGAGGGAGTTCTTGTTAAAGACTCCCTCATGAGAAAAAGTTGGAGTCGAGTTGACAGATTTAGCAAATACAAATATAGGACATGTTAAATATTGCATGGGACTTATACACTTAAGATTCTCTACTGTTTACCTGAAATTCAAATTTTACTGGGCATTCTGTATTTTGTCTCACAATCCTTAGGTGGGTCCTTCCAAAGAAAAGTGAAGCTTGTGCATAGTCATGGAGAGAATGAGAGAGCTAATGGAAGATTAATACAACAAGAGCCCAACTGAGATTAGAAAGCAGAAAACTGGTGGCGGTGGTGGTACAGTGTTTCTCTAGTGGGGCTCAGGTGCTCAGGTGCGTTGGCGTTCATGAGCCTGTGATTACAGAAATGAGGCTTAAAATATATGATCAAAGATGGGATTCAACTAGGCTTCTCTTCCTTTTTATGCTTACTATTTGTGCTTTCAATAAAACCGAGGCAGCAGAAATTTTAAAAAGAAAGATGTACTGATTATGGATTGGAATCCGAATCACAGAATATGTTAACATAAGAATATTTTATTCTACACTTCCCAAACATGCCATAATATATTCACTCAAAGCAATAAATCCCAAGCTGCACAAGCAAATTATAAACAAATGATAGAAGCTGAAGTTTCCTCTCAAAAGAGGCTAAAGAACAGATAATTTAGAAAGAACAGATTTTATTGGAACGTCAATAGTTTTCATGACACAGATACTTAAACTACTCGTTTTCAACATTCCCATATAAAAAAATTATAAAAGGTTTTTTGTTTTTTTTTAAAGAAGATAATTTGACAGATGGAGTCTTTTTATGGGATCAGTAGAAGTGATAAAAATTGCATAAATTACCAAGATTTTATCTCCATTTCTGTAATTCTCCCTCAAGATTTAGAGATGGCAGATTGAATCAACTGGAAAATAAATTTGCATGTTTATAACAAGTCTAAAAGAGGAATTAAAGACAAAAGCTCCGAACTTGTTTTCGAAAGTGGTTTGTCTTGAGGAAACCTGCTCTTCTGAGGGTTTACATTTTCAAACCAAGTGTCAAGGTTCATCAAATGGAGATGCTTGGCAAAAGTTACACAAATGTAGGTTCGGCAGACAGTTTACCGTCTATTATCACCATTAATGTCAAAGGACAAATACAAATAATTGTGAACTAAAAAAAAAAGTGGGCAACTAAAAAAAAAAAAAAGAATTAAATTCTAGATGATTTTATATATAGGATGATTTCCTTATGACTAGGCTAGGGTAGATTTTGAATAAAATTATAGCTATACTTTATGTGCCCATTGATAAGAAAAGAAAGCCATGGTATTTTTACTTATTTATTTTTTATCCTCACCCGAGCTCATTTTTTGATACTTTGTTCAGATAGAGTGGGAGGGAGAGAGGAAGAGAGAGAGAGAAACGTCAACATGAAGGGAACACATCGAGTGGTTGCCACCCACATGACCCAACCAGGGCCGGGGACAAACTGCAACCGAGATACACGCCCTTAGAGGGAACCGAACCCGGGTCTCTCTGGACCACAGGTCGACGCTCTAACCACTGAGACAAACCGGTCAAGGCAGCCATGGTATTTTGATTCATGAGATAATTAAGTTTTATGATATCTGAGTCAGATGATCATATCACAAAGCCAATGATCCTGCCTGCCCCTTAAGGAGAACGTGAAGGACCCCTGCCTGGGTGGTGGTGGGGTATTTCATGCCTGGAGCGTGTGTGTATTACTTCAAGAAAAGCACAGAGACCAGATGCTTCCTTCTCCTACAGAGTCCTAGCATTACTCACAAACCCACCAGCTCTGGCTTAGACCATAAAATGAATGGGAAGAGGCAGTGGGATGTGCAGTTTGCTTTGAACCATGGGAGGTGGTATGTCAAGAACCTAATGAATCTGTGCCTCTCACTGGATAGGTGAGCATCCGGAGACCCAGGGAGGGGCTGGGACTTAACTCCAAGTCTCACACACTTACCGGTGAGTGGCACCGCTGGGGCTATGACAACTAATAGGGAGCGAGACGAAATGCTCTGCCTTAAGAGTGGAAACTTCTTTGAGGGCCTAGCCATAAGTCAGCGGGCACTCTCATCTTCGACTGCCTTTTGGCATCTCTAATTCAGGACTTGCATACCGAGCAGTCTCTGTGTGCTGTATGTTTCCTTTGTTCAAACTTGTTCCACAATAACAGCTTTATAGACAGACTTTATGTGCCCACTGATAAGAAAAACATGGCAGGCAAGGACTCGTGTGGAATGGAGTCATCAATTTCTTAAAAAGCAGAAAACAAACTCCTGCTTTCATACATTTATACATGTTTGCCTTTGTTCTTGTATTCAATATGTTTTGTAATATAAACAGTGAGCAAATTATAAAATATAAACAATGGACATGGACAACAAAGCTGGGGACAGGGCAGGGAGGGGCGGGGAGGGGGGACTCAGTGGGGAAAAAAGGAGAAACATCTGTAACAAAAATAAATTAATAAAAAAAATAAATTTAAAAAAATTATAAAATATAGGGTTCTCTGTGCTGTGTGTCTAGTTGTATGGCAATGTGTTTGAAGCAGGTCCTCTCCCATCTCCAACTATATCCATGGTGGGTTAAAAAAAGCATTTTATTTTTAAATTATTATTTTTAAAAATATTTTTTTTATTTTTATTTTTTTAATCCTCAGTTGAGGATATTTTTCTATTTATATTCAGATAGAGTGGGAGGAAGAGAGAGGGAGAGAGAGAAACACTGATGTGAGAGGAACACATCGACTGTTTGCCTCCCGCAAGGCCTGACCAGGGCTGAGGACCAACTGCAATTGAGGTACGTGCCCTTGACAGGAATCAAACCTGCAACTCTTTGGTCCATGGGCCAACGCTCCAACCGCTGAGCCAAACCAGCCAGGGCAATTTTTTTATTTTTCAATTATAGTTTATGTATAGTACTGTATTTGTTTCAGGTTTTAAAAAAAAGGGCATTTTAGGATTTATTTTTTTATTGGGTGCTTCCCTCTTTGTGTAAGATTCCAATTCCAAATTAGTGTGGTTGCTCCCTGTAGAAGGAGATGTATCAAGAGAATGTGGCCCCAGGATTATTAGAAATTGGAAATTAATCAGTGCATCCAAACTAAGTACCTAGATATCTTCCTTTGAGGAAACAAAATGCTGAGGTATTTTCTCGTTAAATTATGACCCTAGAGCCCAGCTGGTGGGGCTCAGTGGCTGAGCACTGACCCATGCACCAAGAGGTCGCCGGTTTGATTTCCCGGTCAGGGCACATGCCCAGGTTGTGGACCCGATCCCCAGTGCGGGGCATGCAGGAGGCATGTTCTCTGTTTCTACCTCTCTCCCTCTCTCTCTAAAATCAATAAAGAAAACAAAATTATAAAAAAATAAGAAGACCCTAGAACAACCATGATGTTGACTTGGCCGAGGAGAGAAGACATGCAAACTTGTCACTGCGGTTCTCTTTTCCTTGCTTGTGCCAAGAGCAGAGCTTATCTGCTTGCCCAGGTCTCTGGGCTGAAGGCACACCCTACACGCAGCTGGAGATCTAGACTCTCCCTGGGCTGCCCGCCCATGTCTGTGTGGTGACAGGGGAACTTCTTTTCTGGATGAAGTGAAAGAGGGAGGCCTTAGAATCAGACTGGGTGACATCCCAGTGCCATCACTTACCAGCTGTGTGACTTTGGGGAAGTCACTCACCCTTACTTAGCCTCAGTTTCCACAACTGTAACTGTAGGGTAATAATTTGCAACTTTGCAGCCTGCTCTGTCCTCTTTGTCTATTTTTCTTCCCATCTTAGTTTCAGATTCTACCCTGTCATCTCTCTACATCTAATATTGTGTAAGAGTGTCAGCCGAAAGTTTGAAGATGTTCCTGTGCTAGAAATCTCATGGGTGTTGCCCTGGCCAGTGTGGCTCAGTTGGTTGGGCATCGTCCCGTGCACTGAGGGGTTGCTGTTTGACTCCTGGTCAGGGCACATGCCCGGGTTGTGGCTCCATCCCCCGTGCGGGGTGTGCAGGAGGCAGCCAATCAATGTTTTGCTCTCACATTGGTGTTTCTCTTTCACTCTCCCTTCATCTCTCTAGGTAAACAAATAAATAAAAAATCTTTTAAAAAATCTCATGGATGCTTTCTGTCTTTTCTCCTCCCCCTAGCACCTTCTTCACTGTGTTCTGACTTAGTGGCCCCGTCCACGAAGTGGCTTACCTCCGATCCACCTCCTGTCCTGATTCTTGGACTAGCCATTGTCCTCATGGTTCCTAGATCTCAGCTGTGAAGAGGAAAGCATGCTGTCTGCAATTAGCCATTTTGAGGAAGCAGCCTGTGCATGCGTATTAACATCACCTGTCTATTTGGACCCACTGTTCTGCACCGAGAGACCACACAGGAGGGAAAAGATGCAGCTTCTGCCCTCGGGGACTCCTGGATCAAAGAGGGCTCCAGTGCTAGGTACATGCACGGCATAGCTATAAACAGGTATCCTGAAAATAGAAAGTTATTTCCATGTAAATGCTGTATCACCTTGGCCTTTAATGCTATCAGTGGAGCCAAGAATAAACCATGGGTCTTGCTGTCACCTGGGAAAGGAGAAAAGAAAGAGAGAGGTGGGGGAAGGAAGGGGAGAGAAGGGAAGAAGAAAGAAAGAAAGGCTGGAAGGGAGAAATAAAACTTTAAAAACAGAAAAGGAGGAGCGAAACCATGAGGAAAGAACAAAGCAGGAGCATGTACAATAAATGTACCTCGTCCAGCTCCCCCCTAATGCTTGAGCTCCCACAGTGTTTCTGTCCAACTGTTAGGCTTCTGCCTGGAAAGTTCCAGGGACAGAGGCTGGTGCACATTGCTGGTGCGCATTCCACGCTGGACAGTGATAATTATTAGAATTGCTTTCCTATCGTTTTTTTCCCCGTTGATTTTTGGTCCCCTCTGGGCCCTAAAGCTAATTGAATCTTGGTTCGCTGGCCTTCAGAAGCCTCCTGATTGGGGCGTCTTGGTCTCCCAGTTCCTGTGCACTGGTTTGCTGGGGCTCCTCTCAGTTCCTCTAACATCTCCCGCAGTTCCTGCCCCAGAGCCTGCGGGCGGGGGCTGGGCTGCGGCTCTTGGCCAGAGACACATGCAAAGCGTGCGAGCAAGTCTAGGTTTTAGCTCAAGTGCTGCCTTCCTGGAGGAACCTTTCCTGACCACTACAGCTAAAATAACCCTCTCGTGAGAGGCAAATGTGATGGCATTAAGAACAATCTGAAGGCAAAGCCCCAGAACTCAAGCCAAAGATCAATTAAAAAACTGGGGAAAGGATTTGTGTATCGCCCCTGGCAGGGTAGTTCAGTTGGTTAGAGCATCGCCCTATACACCAAAATGCTGTGGGTTCAGCCCTGGCCGGTTGGGCTCAGCCGTAGAGCATTGGTCTCGGGTTCGATTCTGGCCAAGGGCGTGTAATCAGTTGTGGTTCGTCCCTGGCTCTGGTCAGGGTTGTGCGGGAGGCAACCAGTTGATGCGTCCCTCTCACCTCGATGCTTCTCTCTCTCTCTCACTCTATCTGAAGATAAATAAAAAAATATCCTCGGGTGAGGATTAAAAAAAAAAAGCTGTGGGTTCGTTTTCCAGTCAGGGCCCATACCCAGGGTGCCGGTTAGATCCCCCATCTAGGCATGGATGGGAGGCAACGGATAGATATTTCTCTCCCACACCGATGCTTCATTCTCTAAAGACAATGAACATCCTAGGTTAGGATAAAAAATTTATTTAAAAAAGGAAAGATTTGCATATCAATAGGACAGGGCTAATTTCCCTAAAATATAAAGGCTTTTTTGTAATTCAATAAGAAAAAGACCAATTGGGTTATTGGTCTAAAGTGAAAATAAAAAGGGGGCAAATATATAAACAGTTCACCAAAAAAGCAACCCACGTATGCTGCTCAAACATATGAAAACGGACTGAAACTCACCTACAAGGGAGGGGGGGGCTAGGAAATGCTTCATCTACCAGATTAACAAAGATAAAACGATATATTGTATCAGCAAGGGTGTGGGAACCAGGTACCCTCATATCCTGCTGATCAGAGTGTAAACTGGAACCATTTCTATAGAGAGTAATTGGATAATATTTATCAAAATTACAGACACAAGCCCTTTCACCAGTGATTTTTAGTTCTAGAAATTTGCCTTACAGATATGCTCTCGAGCGTGGAACTGACACTCTTGGCGGTGTTTTATACGACGGCAAGAGCCGGGAAACAAGCATGGTGCGCCAGCGGGGAACGGACCACATAGGGCCTTCACACCATCAAGCCGCGTCAGTCGCTGGGAAGAATGAGGCAGGTCTCTGTGGGCTGAAGTGCTTTGAGTGCATTCTGCATTGGGTTGCAGGCTTTTTATATGTGCTATTTCATAATTTCTCCTTAAAGAGGGCCCCTAAATTGTATCAGCTACAGGCTTCACAAAATCCGTGTACACGCTGGGCCCCAGTACACCTGGGAGATGTGCACGTTCCTGTTGGCAGCAG
Organism: Molossus molossus; assembly: GCF_014108415.1. Lineage (NCBI taxonomy): Eukaryota > Metazoa > Chordata > Mammalia > Chiroptera > Molossidae > Molossus > Molossus molossus. Next base: position 167,049,439 of record NW_023425344.1, on the reverse strand, counting down.
AGGTTCATACCCCGGCGAGGGGAGGTGGAGGGGGATGTGGAGAGGTGGGAGGGGGAAGCGGGATGGGGGACAGGGATGGATCAGATGTGAGAAGTTGGAAAAGTTCCACAGATGATTCTGATATGCGCCATTCCTCTGAGACTTGCGCCACTCTGTGCTCAACCCACCAATCCCGGACCCTGCACAGCCCCCATCCCCACACCTTCTACCCAAGGTTCCCAAACCACACTTCTCTCAGGTGCAGACTGACCGCAGCTAGGTCCACGCGGCCTTCCTCGTGTCCTGGCACCCTCTGCCTTTGTTAGCCCAGTTCTCTCAGCCCGGGAGGTGCCCGGAGGAGCCCAGAGCGGCCACCCTATCTCCAGAGCTGTTCCTTCTCCCTGGCTCTCTGATGAAACACAGCTGTGCCCTGTTTAGCACGAGGATGACATTATACTGAAGTTCCCAGCTCATTCTCTAAGCCGATCAGTCCTCTTGGAGGCAAGCAGCTTCTTAACAGTTCTTAGCTTTTAAATCACCTGGGCATTCACTTTCTGTTTGTCCCCCTTTCCAGCTGTCAGACAAACATGCTGCTTCTGGGAGTGGGGGTGGGGTGGGGAGAAAACCAGGCTGGCAGGGAAGGTCACTGGCGCGTAAATCACGAAGTGAAGTTATATGGTTGTTGTTGTTTATAACCACTTTTTTTTTTTTTTTTTTGTAAATTAAAGGAGGTAGGGAACTATGAAAAATAGGGAGCGGACTGAAGAGTAGCTCTATTGTATTCCATTTACTCTCTTGTCTCCTCCCTCCCTCCCTCCCTCCCTCCCTCCCTCCCTCCCTCCCTCCCTCCCTCCCTCCCTTCCTTCCTTCCTTCCTTCCTTCCTTCCTTCCTTCCTTCCTTCCTTCTAAAAAAATAGCTAAAAACACTCTATAAAGCTTTCTTTTTATTAGTAACATTATTCTGTCATGACTCTCAGGTTCAGTTTTCATCTGATTTCCCTTCAGACTTAAAAAAACGAGGCTACTTCGGGCAGCCCCACACTGAATTCCAGCTCACGTCCACAGTGACTAGAGGAACGCAACTTAAAAAAATTGAACAGAACCCTATACACAGCTACAGAGAGAGAGAGAGAGTGTGAACAAAAGAGATACGGTAAACACCAGCCATTCTCCATCAGCCAAGGAAATTTTACTAGAAACTCCAACCTCCGTCACTGTCTGCAGCCCCTTCCCTCCCAGTAGGAGCCAGTGTTGGAGGAGGAGACACCTGCAGAGTGGAGCCAGACAGGCGGCGGACTGGGGGCTCTCAGGTGAGGGAAAGAGGTCCTGTTGGTGTGGGTCACACTAAAGTGACACAGGCCTGCTTCAGATACAGTCTCAGCTCTCGAGCAGGAAAGCCCATACAAGTAGGCTTATGAGCAAAGCCCTGGAAGACTCTGCCTTGTGATAAGGGGTAGAGGGGCCACTGCACCAGAACTCTGCCTCTGACCCCCAGGTTCCCAGCAGCTTGTCTCCAGGGGAAGCTGGAGAATGACATCGGCATTCACCGTGTGTAACTTACCCTGATGGCTGGCAGTGGCCCTGGGGGACTTTCTACACATCTGGGGACTAAATGGAATATCAAACTGTCAATGTAAGAACGTCCAAACCTATAGAAAACTTTATAAGCGTTTATATGAACCAAACTGAGGACATGCCTGGAGGCACCATCTCCGTGATCTGAGCACATGCTGCAGAGGATGGCAGTTTTGTGGTTATACGTTTGGAATTAGATGAGGGAATGTAAGGGAGATTACATGAAATCCAATGGTGGTAGATTAAGGAGGTGGGAGAAAGCAAGGGGGATGGATTTCCATGATTAGATTGCAGGATGGTTAACATCTAACATTTGCAATAATTGGGAATGTTATATGGGTAGCAAGATAATGTGTTCCTTTGGGTGGTTACACCTCCAAGAGCTCTGGCATTTCAAAGGTGTGTTAACCCAGATGCACAAGATGGAAAGGGCTTGCTTACGGCAAAGATAAACCCTCTACTATGGAAGTTATAGGCCTGGGCATCACTACCCACCACGACCCACCCAGTTTGGAATGTATAATCCGATCACACCACGAGGCTACCTCCTGGCTTAGGACGTCTTGTATACCTTGATCCCTCTTTCTATCTTTGAACTTCTTGGGCATGTGTGGTCTCTGACTCTCATGTATGTGGGGTTCTCATACATCCGTATGTATTAAATTTGGCTATTTTCTCTTGTTGATCTGTCTTATGCCTATTGGATTTCCAGACCAGCCAGGAGGACCTTGAGGATAGAGGAAAGCTTGCTCCCCGCCCCCACATCATCTTTTTAAAAAGTAAAATAAAATCGTGCTCTTTCCACAGCTGAAAAGTACACGGCAGCTCTTGATCTTACTTCATAAATGAAAGTAAATAAATAAAACCCAGGGATCAGCAAACTTCTTCTGTAATGGGCCACATGGTAGGTATTTGAGGCTGTGCCTGGCCTGCGCTGTTGTACTGTAATGATGGATAGGCTGTGCTAGAAGCAAGCGAAAGAAGGCTCTCAGGCCTGTGCAAGTGTGAAAGAAGCCACAAACGATATGCAAAGAATGGGCGTGGCCATGTCCCAGTGAAACGAATTCTTTTTTTCTTTTTTTTATCCTCACCCGAGGACATTTTCCCATTTTTTTGTTCAGGTAGAGTGGGAGAGAGAGAGAGGAACAGAGAGAGAGAGAGAAACATCGATGTGAAAGGAACACATTGAGTGGCTGCCACCCGCACGACCGACCAGGGCCGGGGACAAACTGCAACCGAGGTACGCGCCCTTAGCGGGAACCGAACCCAGGTCTCTCAGGACCGCAGGCCAACGCTCTAACCGCTGCGCCAAACCGTCCAGGGCAAAAGTGTCTAATTCTTACCTCAGAGTCTTTGCCTTTGCTCTTGCCTCTTCCTGGAATGTTCTTTCTTTCATCAGACTTTTTCATAGATGGCTCCAAGTATTAGATAACTCAGTAGACAGATGAAATGTATATTTGGAGAACCATCAGAGAAGGAGCCCTGAAAGTGAGAAAACATTTTGAAACAAATTTGATTTTAGATATTTGCCCCAAACTATTCAAGTAGTTGTCATGGGCGGGAGGTGTGGGTGCAGGTATCAGAACTTTGTTGGCGTTCTTTGCACTTTGTTTAAGCCTTGGTTGGCTTTTTCTATTTTGAATCAACTGGGGGTGGGTGGGAAGGAGGGAGTACATGACAATCTTATCCTGTTTAAGGCCTTTAAAGTCTCAATGTGGCCCCTGTGGCTTCTTTTTAGTAACTGTGGCCTCCAGTCAAGGGTTGTCTTCTCCGGCAAGGTTTCTCCAACCAGTGACCTGATGGTGTCCCTCCACCACTCACCACATGCACGGTTGTATTTTCTCACAGTACTTAATCACTACCTGAAATCATTGTGCTTATTTATGTGCACCTAGTACAGTGCCTGGCACATGGAAAGCATGTAAGAAAACATTTGCTGACTGACTGACTCAATGAATGGATGCTTAACTGAAGGGTATAAGAACTCAAGAGCTGAAAGTGTTTCGAGAATTAGATCCAATCCTAGGTGAGATTCTCCGCTTGTCCCACATGTAACCTTAAAAGTGCCTCAGAACCCAGCTTGGATACCTGAGTCAGCCTTAGCTAGGGCAGTTCAATCAATTTAGGCCAAAGCAAATTTGTCAACAGAAGAATTGGGGCCAAACCAGATTTGGGAGAACATTTTGCTACTGTGTCATGGGAAGATTTTCCAACTCTACATCTTTGATCAAGTTGGTCTGTTTTTCTAAAATGTTTATTTTTCTTTCTTTCTACTTTTTAGATTTCCATTAACTTTTGGCTTGTTCTCTAGGGAAACATAATTTAAACATCTAACAGTCATCTAAGAATTTATCAGAATAAATCTGATTTCCTTGATTTTTGTGTATAGTGAATATCTGATTTGTGGCAGGCACTGTGCTGGGCACTGGAAGTACTATGGACATGTCCCTATCCTCAGACTTCTGGGAGAAACAGACATAAAACAAACTCATTTAAACAAGCCAAAAGAAGCCAAGGTTTGATAGGTACTGTGAAGGAAATAAACAAGGATCCGAGAAGGGCAATGCCTACTTTTGGCAGGGCGGTAAGGAGGGCTTTTTTTTTTTGAAGAAATAACATGTAGGAAATGATGAGAAGAAGCTACTTTATAAAGGGCAGGGAAAAGTGTGTTCTAAGGTGAAGATGCCACATACAATGTCACTGAGGTAGGAGAGAGCTTGGTCTGTCTCAAGAACTAAAAGAAGCCCTGGCTGGTTTGACTCAGCGGTTAGAGCGTTGGCCTGTGGTCCAGAGAGACCCGGGTTCAGTTCCCACTAAGGGCGCGTGCCTCGGTTGCCGTTTGTCCTCAGCCCTGGTTGGGTCATGTGGGTGGCAGCCACTCGATGTGTACTTTTCATGTCGATGTTTCTCTCTTTCTCTCTCTCTCTCTTCCTCCCACTCTATCTGAACAACAACAACAACAACAAAAAACTGAAAGAAAAAGATGGGACAGGGTCACAGTGAGTAAAGAAGACGAGGCACAATAATGAGCTGGTCCTGGGGCCTCGGGGGCCCTGGGAACGAGTTTGGGCTTTAACTGCAGAGTTTCACGAAGGAGGGAGATCCATATGATGTTGTCCCAGGATGACTGCTCTGGCTTCTGCGTAGGGAATGGACTGATGTGGGCAAGTCCAAAAGCAGGGAGACCTGCGCAAGGGCTGTTGCAGTGACCCACGTGGGAGCTGATGGCAGCCAGGGCCATGGTGGTGGTACAGACTGGGAGAAGAGAAAGGTTAGACTCACAGAATTGAGAGGAGCTGTCAGTGAATTCGATGTAGGAACTGACAATCCGTAGGCATGTCAGTTAGTGTCCAGTTGGGAAAACAGAAACCATTCGATTTCAAACAGAGGACATTTATCCTCAGGAAATCAGGTTATCTGCTAGAACATTTTTGACTATTAGTAGTTACAAAACTGTTGGAAAGGTTGGAGAAACAGAAAGGAGAAGGTGTGGTAGCCTAGAGGGGAACCGCGACAGGAAGGAAAGACCACTCCCAAGGCTGGAGGGGAAGATAGCCCTGGCGATGTTATCGGAGCCCAGGAGTGTCTGGCATCTGACACGGTGTGGAGCTGCCGATGCTGCTGGAACTGGCCATGCCCCAGCCGCTGATGCTGTTGCTGGAACTGCTAAGGCTCCTGGAGCCCACAGCGGCTGTTCGCAGCCACGGCCACTGCCAGAAGCTTTAAAAAAAAGGAGTCTCTCCCTCGCTTCATCCAGTTTCCCATCAATGCTTCCCACTGGCAGCATCTAACTGGGCCAGCTGGCAAAGGAGTCTGGGAAATGCAAGTCACAGCACCGCAGCCACCTCCAAGAGCGCACACAATGGCGGGAATGGTGCTCAGTGCCAACAAGCCAACGGATCCCATATTCCTGAAAAACACACATTTCTTTTTTTTCTGCAAAGGCACTGTGTGCCTATTGGAGAACAATTCGAAAATACATACCAACAGAACATTAAAAACTGCCATATTCCCACTTACCCAGAAATAATCATTGGGGTCTCCCTCTTTCAAAAAGGGACTCTTCCTCTATGCTCGGTTTTGTAACGCACGGCATGAAATTTTTGCAATAAAATATTTTCCGGACATTTACTTTGTTCCAACTAGTTCCCGGTGTTGGGTATTTATGTTCCGCCAACATTTTCCTATTATACATGTGAAAAGAGGAATTATTGCTTGAGAACAAATGTACAATTTAAGGAAACGGTTTATAAAGAATACAGTTGTAACCTGCAGTTTGACTCTTATGAGATTATTGGCTCAGGTAGAAAGAGAAAACGAACTATTTTAAACCTAAGGTCAAACGACAGGACTTTCCCTACCCTGTGCATTTCCTTTGCTGGGGAGCAGAAATCACGGTCGTTTCTGAGCTGGGAGTGTACGTTCGGCCCGGAGCCGGGAGCAGTGTCGGCCACGGACTGCCCCAGGACCGTCCTGCTGCCCCTCTGTCCGTCTCATGGATCAGACTTCTGGTGAGAAAGCTGGTTCTTCGGAGTGTGCAGACAGGGTGACACCGAGACAAAGTGTCTTGTAGAGTAGACCTGCTATTATGGCCACTTGGTGACCATTTCTCGGGTGTTACCTGTTAGAATGGTTTTGAGGATTAGTGGCTGAAAACCGTGACTTTAGTCAGCTTTAAACGTGAAAAAGTGTACTCTCTCACAGAACTGCAAGTCCAGCGGTAGGCCAGGCTCCCAGAATAGTGAGATAAGCCACTCAGTGATGTCACCAAGGTCCCAAGTCCTTTCAACACTCCGTCCCGCCTTTCTGGGCGTTGGCTTCACCCCGAGGCTGGCTCCCTTCGAGGTGACCAGATGGCTGCCAGAGGCCCCAGAGCTGCCTGTTTCCTTTTTCCATGTTCGGCAGGAAAGGAATATAGAGAGACCTCTCCCTTTGATATCAATTCTTTCCAGAAAGTTCAAGCAAACTAGTGGTTTCAATGCCATTCATTGTACATTAAAATCACTAGGAGTGCTTTTTCAATTATTCATTTATTGCTATTATTTTATTTTTATTTTGTTTATTTGTTTATTTATTTGCTATTTTATTTTTAACTGTCAGTAGCTAGGCCTTATCTTTAAATTTTATGTTTAATTAGTTTGAGAGAGAGAGGAAGGGAGAGACAGAGAAACCTCGACATGAGAGAGATCAGTTGCCTTCTGTACACGCCCCGACCAGAGATCGAACCAAAACTTGGGTATGTGCCCTGACCCAGAATCAAACCTACCGTCTCTTGGTGTATGAGACGATGCTCCAACCAACTGAGTCACACCAGCCAGGGCACCTAGGTCTTATCTTTAAAAATTAATTTATTAGTCTGGGGTGGGGCCCAGCTGGAGGTAGTTTTTAGAAGCTCCCAAGTGATTCTAATGTACAGTCAGGGCAGAGAACCATTGGATTAGGCTGGTTTAAGTGACCTGCCCATTGCTAGACTGACAGTCACCAGGACAACACCAACTGGCTTAAAATGGATCTCAGAATACGCTCTCCCTTTCCTCACCAGCAGAAGCAGCTCCTGGGAACCCGTCAGAAATGCCAAGTATCAGGCACCACCCAGATCTACTGATTCAGAAACTGTGGGTGTAAGGTCAGCAATTCATGTTTTAATAAACGTACCAGGTGAGCCCTGGCCGGTTTGGCTCCGTGGTTAGAGCGTCGGCCCGCAGACCAGAGAGTTCCAGGTTCGGTTCCCGCTAAGGGCACGTACCTCGGTTGCAGTTTGTCCCTGGCCCTGGTTGGGTCGTGTAAGTGGCAGCCGGTTGATGTATCTCTCTCACATCATGTTTTACTCTCTCTGCCCCTCTGTCTCTCCCTCCCACTCTGTCTGAAGATAAATGCAAAAATGTCCTCGGGTGAGGATAAAATAAATAAATAAATAAATAAACTTACCAGGTGATTGTGATGGACCCACTGCCTCAGACCAATCAAGCTCCTTCTGTGGAGCTAGGGAGGAGATAAATGTGTGAACAAAGCTGAGGTTTGGTGGGACAGTGACCCCAGGGCACTGGAGTGTTAGCACTCCCTCCCCCAGCACAGGCCAGAGACAGGAAAGAGGGACTGAATCCTGGGGACTCCTGGGGACTCCTGGCTGTACAGAGACGGCCTCCCAATGTGGCCACCAAGCCTCAGCCACTGCAGTGGGCGGTTAGAAACGGAGGCAGCCGTGGTCTGTAGGTGTCCAGTTCTTCATACCTTGGGGAATCTTTAGAAATTTCTATAAGGGCTAAAGGACCGAAAAGACTTTCCCCAAAATGTTGTGAACTAATTTCAACCACAGTGCAATTTCACAAGGGTCCTGGAAAAGAAAAAGGCCCTTAGGTAAAAACAAAGGAAATCTGAATGCAATAAGGACTTTAGTTAATAATATATCAATATTCATTGAAAAACTGTGGCATTGTACAACACAGGTGTCACATATCAGGAAAAACGGGGTGTGGGGGACATGGGAACTCTGTGGAATCAACTTTCCATGTAAATCTAAAACTATTCTAAAATTAAAAAAGGTTATTTTAAATCAGATACATTAAAATGTGAAATTCTAATAAATGGAAACACCTTTGCAAAGAATTTTATAAAATTAAGCTCAAAGTTTCTTTAAAACTTTCCATATTAATATAAACTTGACGCTGCTGTACTTCTACAATGGATGCCATGTTTTGTTTGTTCATTAGTATTTTTGTTATTAATCCTCACCAGAGGAAATTTTTTCATTGATTTTTAGAGAGAGTGGAAGGGAGGGAGAGAGAGAGAGAAACATCAATGTGAGAGAGATACATGGATTGGTTGCCTCCTGCATGACCATAACCACGACCCAGACCAGGGTGGGGATCGAACCTGCAACCCAGGTACGTGCCCTTGACTGGGAATCGAACCTGAGACCCTTTGGTCTGCTGAGCCAAACTGGCCAGGATGATGTCATGGTTTTTGCCATGTTTTTAGCCAGAACAAATGCTTTTGGAAATTTTCAGTTTAAACAAGTGAATTGGAAACTATTAATGCAATCCCAGGTATGCCACATGTCCCGGAATCTGTACATGGCCAGAATTATCAAAGAGCTAAGGAGAGGGGCTTAAACTTGTCCCTGCACTTAGAAGTAATTAAGAACCTGCACAGAAAGCCACTTCCTTTCTCCTTAGACCCGAAAAGAAGGAGATTCCACAGGGAATGGGACATAGTCAGATGCATCTTACTCCGAATGCAGGCGCTGTCCTCTTGTTCCACCAGCTCCATTTAAATTAAATGCACTTCTTGTATCCTGAGGGGTGAGCCATGCAACCCAGTGACGGTGGCTCATTATCAACTACCAGTCTCATCAGACTGTGCATCCCTGGAAGGTGGGATTCCTGAAAACATGAGGCCATAATTGGGATGGAGCAGGGAGCAAATCCTGGCTTGTATTTTGAAAGGCTCTCCTCAGTGTGGTCCACTAAGTAATTAATGGTCAGCTTTGCTTATCTCCCTTTTTCACCAAGCGCCAGTAAGGAAACTGATAACTCAAGTGGTCACAGCAGGTGAGAGGGTTATAATTAAGAGTTATAAGAAAAAAGAGGAGTAAAGGGGAATTCCTGTGGTGATGACCTCCCCACGACAACAGGCCTCTTGCTAAGGACCCCCTTCATCATCTCCAGAAGAGGAGAAGAGAAAACACACGAAGAAGGACCGGGTGCACAGCCCCAGTGCCTACCTCATGGGTGTGAAATGCCCAGGACGCTGTAACATCGCCACCGTCCTTAGACTTGCAGGCTGCTCCGCTGTCCTCTGTCGGCCACAGGAGGAAAAGCCAGCCCTCCAGAGGGATGCTCCTTCAGCAGAAAGCAGTGCTAAAAGCATCCTGAATCAAGATGAGTGGGGAACCATCCCAATAAACACATTTTGGATAAAAACTCAAGTACTTAAGGGTAAAAATGTTGCCATGCCCAGCAAAGGCTCAAAATAATTCCCCACCCCCCTGATTTTGCTACATTGGACTCTCTCAGTTTTGTCCATCAGTGTTTTCCTCTCTCACTGTGTGTCCTTGGACAAGGTCCTTAGCTTCTCTCTCTGTGCCCCATTTTTGTTATCTTCACCATGGGGAATATTAATAGTACCTATTTCCTGGCCGTGTTACATGAATTAATCAAAGTATGTTTGTAACACTTTGTGCCCAGTGCCTGGAATATGGTGTTACAAAGTGTTTGTTTGATAAATTAATAAATTAGATAGCACTTGCCCACATTGAAGTCATTCAATATAACGATAAACCTCAATGCGACGATAAAACTCTTGATGATACGGCATGGCAAAAACACAAAAACGAATAATCAGGGAGGGAGCCTCGGGCATGGCAGGGTGTTGAAGGGGCAGAGGAAATAGAGGCAACTTTTATGAGAAATAAAAACAAATGCGATGCAGTACTCCCGTATTATTGGCGGAAATGTAAAATGACACAGCACTTCGGAAAACAGTTTGGCAGTTCCTCAAAAAGTTCAACACAGAATCACCATATGACCTAGCAATTCCACTCCTAGGGATATACCCAAAAGAACTGAGAGCAGGGACTCAATAACCTAAAGGTGGAAACAACGTGTGAGCGAATAAACAAGTGTGGTCTATCCATACAATGGGACATTATTCAGCCATACAAGGGAACAACGTGCTGATACCTGATACAATGTGGATGAACCTGGGAAACATCTTACTAAGTGAAAGAAGCCAGGCACCAAAGATCACCTATCCTATGATTCTATTTATGGGGAATATCCAGAATTGGTAAGTCCATAGTAACTGCAAGCAGATTGGTGGTTGTTCAGGGCTGGGGAGCTGCCGAGTAACTGCTGCGTGGACAGAGGGCTTTCTGTCTGCGTGGTAAACATGTTCTGGAAAGAGAGAGAGAGGCAGAGATTGCGCAACACTGAATGTACTAGATGCCATGGAATTGTTTGTTTTATAAAGGTTAACTTTATGTTTGTAAACCTTACATCATAAAAACACATACATAAACAGAACCAGAATGAGTGCTGTCTTTGTTCTAGTCGAGAGTACAGAGCATTCCAGGCCTCCTCGTCCACTCACGAGACACCTTATTTGAGAAAGTTACCTAACGTCCAGCCCCTCCGGGCCCTGGTTTCCTTATCTGTAAGAAAATGAAATTGGACTAGGTGATTACGAGTATCCCTTTCATTTCAAATTCCAAGGCAAAGAAATTCAACACCCTTCTCCTCTCTGTCTCATCCATATGCTTGAAAACGGCTGCATCTGTATTGCAGATGTATACTGGAAGACAATGAATGTTGTAATTAAATTACAGGGGAATTAATTTGTTTTAGTTATTAATATGAAAAGTATTTTAATATTCATTATTACAATGGCACAAATTAATGGGCAAATAACGAAAACAAATGCACTCGAGCAATTAACTTGGGGTTTGCCATGCTGATGCTTCGGCTCTGAGCCCGTGCACGGCTCCAGCCTGTCTGCCCCCTCTGAAATCACACACTGTGCTTTTCCACAGTCACAGTATCTCAAGCTCCTCAGCCAAGTGCAGTGCTGGCAGCCCCAAGTTGATTGGGAGGCCCTTGATTGATTAATCTGTGCCCTTGCCAAGCAGGGATGGTGGCAAGGGATTAAATACCGTTCTGAACTGCCCAGACTTTGCAACCAAGGTAATCTAGAATAGCCCGAGGGTATCAGTCACTAGAATGTGCTTATAGACTAGTGCTCTAATTACAACTAGATGAGTTAGGACTCTAAAATTATCAAAGTGTTATTTGAATAATAAGCCAAATTTACCCCATCCTGGGATTTGAAATCTTGGGTTGACATGTTCATTCTCGGAGGTGGGTATGTAAATTTCCGTATTTTACTCATCACCGCATGAGTACATAGGTTGTTGAGGACAAGACCTTGTGCACGTCACTCATTCATGGAGCGGCCAGGAGTCAGAGCCGTCTCAGTGACACCTAACACCCGCACCTCCACTACCTGCTACTACAGATCTTGGGTCCCCTGTAAATTCCCTCTTAATAATTTCTAGGAGTCGCAGGTGTATCTCCAAAGAACCTTCAGCTAGGAACATTTCAGCCATCTACCAAGGTTTATCTGTCACCCCCCCCCCCTTTAAATGCTGGTTTCTTCAGGGATATCTACTTTGGAGGTCTACAACAGTCCTCAAAGCTGCACAAACTGGAAGCCACAGCTTACCCAGGCCCAATCAGATACTGACTAGCTCCTAATTAATTGCTGGAGGTCCAAGGATGTGGGCTCCTGGCATCGTGGAGCTGCTGAGGGAGTTTAGACAGCTCCTTGAGGCTGGCCAGTCAAGCCTTTACCCTAGTCGTGCACCTCCTGCTGAAAGGTCATACCAACGGTGCCAACTAATCACTGTCTTGGCAGGGAACCTCTCTCAATATAACTAGCAGTTTCACCAGTTTCCCGTTGACTGCTCCTCTTGAACATTCCTCTGCTTCTTTCCATCACGTAGCAGTGGAATTCCTTTTCTATCCTACTGTTGGTCCTTGGCCCGGACTTCATTCCATTCCGCCCTTCACATCTCTCCCCTCCGATGCAGACAGGAGGGGACTACTGGAAGGAGAATAAAAGTGAAAGAGTATAGGGGTGTGTGTCCACAATAAATGATACCTGGAAAACCTGTACATTCTTCTGTCCAACTTAAATGAAGAAACTGAGTACAAACTAATGTAAAATTAAAAGTATGAAAATGGCTTTGCAGGCAACGTATGAGTTTTCCCCCACTCTCGATTTTGATCTCTGGTGTTCAATAGTAAATAAAAAAACCCCATAAAGCAGTCAGATCACCTTTGAGTAACTAAAAAAATCTAGGTGATACTGATCCCTCCCATGTAGTTGCAGCTTCCTGAGGGAAAGATGAAATGAGAACATAGTCTATCTTTTGGGAGACATACCTAAACTGGCTGTTATGTGAGCTTGTGATTAATTTTGAAGGCAGACTTTCAGAACACCATATTTTAGTAAACTTGAAAGATAAGTCGATAAAAACATCCAGCAAAGCAAAATATGGTGTTTTCAGGGTTCAATCAGATATGACCCAGCATTTCTTCATCAGGCACACCCTCCTTCGTTGAGCACAGTGGGTCTCGAACACAGTAGGAGTTAGGGAAATGTTTGTTGATTTTAGTTAAAACGGGGTTCCTCTCAGTCCCTCAGAAGATTGAACCTCCTGACCTGGGTCAGACAACAGAGGAAAAGGAAATAAGGAAAGGCATCAGGTAAGGCTAGAAAGAGACCACTGTTTAATATACATATAATTGTTCCTGGGTTTATTGTTTTGTTCAAAAGCCTGTGAGCTGAGCAACCAGAATGTGGCAGTAAACTGTGCTGTTAATTCCATACATATTTTCAGAGCTGGGAGTCAGGTTTTCAAGTTTGTTCTTGAATTTTATGCAAAACATATGCAAATCTATATAGCATTCTAAAAATCCCATCTGTTCACCACCCCTCCTCCAGTCACAAACAACGGAGGCTGGCGAGCAGTAGACCCCCAGCGCCGGTGACCGGCCCGGGGGAAGGGCTGTCCGGGAGGCGGTCCCGGGGCGGGGCCGGGGCGGGGCCGGGGCGGGGCGCGTGACGCGCGGGTTGGCCGGCTGCCGGGCTGGACCTCAGCCTTTCCCCGCCTGGGGCCGCAGCCGCACCATTGGTTGCTCCGAGTCTCCAAAAGGGGCCCTCCGATTCCTCACTGGGTCAGTCTGGTGCTGGGTCGTGGAGCTCCGCACAACTCCCGCTGGTCCTTGAACTGGATCCCTTCTTCCCAGAGTTGCGAGTAACTTTCCCGTCTCCCAGGCGCCGCGGTGGCTCGGGTACCCGGGCAGCCGCAGGTAGCAGAACCCGGGGCCACGCTACCCGCGCCTGGGCTGCGCGCGCTTAGGTCGCTCTCTCTCGGTGCACGCTGGGGGTCCCCGAGCTCGGCTCTGCGGGCGAGATGCCCCTGGGACACATCATGAGGCTGGACCTGGAGAAAATCGCCCTGGAGTACATCGTGCCCTGCCTGCACGAGGTCGGCTTCTGTTACCTGGACAACTTCTTGGGCGAGGTGGTGGGCGACTGCGTCCTAGAGCGCGTCAAGCAGCTGCACAGCAACGGAGTCCTGCGCGACGGCCAGCTGGCGGGGCCGCGCGCTGGCGTCTCCAAGCGGCACCTGAGGGGCGACCAGATCACGTGGATCGGGGGCAACGAGGAGGGCTGCGAGGCCATCAACTTTCTCCTGTCCCTCATCGATAGGCTGGTCCTGTACTGCGGGAGCCGGCTGGGCAAATACTACGTCAAGGAGAGGTCCAAGGTAGGACGCGCGCGGGCGCCCCACCGCTGCTGCAGCCCGCAGGGACCGGAGACATTCGGAGTCCGTTGTCTGTCGCCTTCGCAGGGCTAACGCGAACTTGAGTTTTTAACCAAGAAACGAGAAAGAAGTCAGTCTGGTCTTCCCACTCCTACCCCCAGGGAAAATCCATGCTAAGGGATTTAGGTGTATAACTGTAATGACCTTCTGATAACTTTGAAATAATGGCTCTAGGGGGTGGTACAAGCCGGACAAGCTGTGGCTTTTTGGTCCGATTTTAAGATATGGACGTTCTCAAAGGTCCAAACGAGGGACCGGTTGTTAGAAAAATTGTGTATGATCCGAGACACACGTGAACTCCTGATCTTGAATGTCTACTTTAAAGGCACCTAATGTTGCCCTTCATTGATTTTCAAAGGGGATTCCCAGGAACTCACTTTTAAAGAATTCTGGAGACAGTTGTGATTGTGCAATGTGGCATTTGGTTTGTGGAGTTTGGAAGGTCTGGGCAGAGTTTGCCCTGTGAAAGAGTGAAGCTCCTCTTCCCTTTTGAGTGCTGCCCTTGGCTTGCTGCACCCAGGACACTTACCTCATCTACTTGATTGTGAAAATTCTCCCCTGGTGCTGAGCCTACACCACCACCTTCCCTTTCCTAACTACCAGCTGATGTGATCAGGAGAGGGTAGTCAAGTACCTCTGGAAAGAAGTTATGTTTTCGTTCACCGCCAGAAGTGACTCCCTGGGTAGAAATTTATCTTGGAAACATTTACAGGTAGATTGGCAGAAATATGGGAACGTGTTGTACCATGGACTTTACTTTGCAGTGGTCCAGCTACTCGGTCTTTTCTACAAATGAGAATCCAGCCTGTTTTCCAGTGGCAGTTCTCAGAGTGATTTGCATTTCTTTTATTGTGGACTGGTCAGGGGGCACTCAGAACTGGAGAAACCTTTTACTTGAGCACAGCATAGCAAAACATACTAGCGTGAGAAGGAAGGTGAACATTCACCCATGCACCATTCTTTAACCATATAGGTAGTATTTCCCAATTTAAGATTGGTTCTGTGATAACATACCATTGTCTCATTTGTCCCATAAACTGAGAGGAACACTCTTAATATAGGGCAAGTACTAAGACTGGACGTGTGTAGAAATGAAGGGGTTAGAGTGGGTGAATGGAGTAGAGGAGAAATACATTGCTGTATACCTTTCAAGCTAGGAGGACATGAATAGAATATCTGAAGGCATCATCATTAATCAGACACAAAAAGTAAATCTTAGAAGGCAATGCTGCTTTCTAACTTTTTCTTTGATTTGGGGAAAATTCAGAGTTAGCTGGATTTAGTAGAAAGTTGATGTTCGTGTTTCTTTACTCTTATTCCATCATTCGTGTGGTGGATTAGAAAGCTTTGTCTTGATTAGTCTTATTTTTGCACCTTGCCCATTTGGGGGGGGGGGTCGGGGAGAAAGGAGGGGAAGGCTAACCTCAGTATTGCTGCGATGCTTGCAGCTTCAACTTGGAAGAGCAGATGACTTCTTACCAGTTTTGAAAACTTTCTTTTAAACTTAGGTGTTAGGAATCCCCCCTCCCCTTGCTCTGCATTCTAGGAATTCTCTCCGAGAGGTCAGAATTAATTGGCAGAAAGAGGTCACTAACATGTTTGAATGTTAAGTGTTTTTATTTAGCTTTGACTTAATGAACAGTGTGAGGGTTTCAGGCTATAATTCAATTCCACAAACTAAATGTAAAGCACTGTGTCTGTCTGGCTAAGAAAAAAAAAAAAGATTTATAGATATGATTTTTCAATTATGGATTATCTTCTGGGTAGAACAAGTAACTTTTCAGTTAACCCTTTCAGTTAACAGAACATGACTGGGAATTGAAAAGAGAAAATTCATCTCCTGTCCACTGAAGAGACATCTGTTTGCCCATACCTAGATTTCCAGCTCTCCTTTGGCTGTCTTGGCACAAAGTTCTTCATTCTTTCTCTTTAGAAAAATCACCCCTAGACTGGGGTATTCCCCACCAATTAGAAACAAATGCAAACCAGGCTTGAGCAAACAATCATTATAGTAAAAAAAAATTTAAGTTAGATTTGCTTGTATAAAGAAATCTCTTTAGTAATGTCTGTGGCCTTGCACCTCTTGTTTGAAGTTCATTATTAAAGCATTGCAAAAACGCATTCCATTTCTACATGATTTATATTAGTTTCACCTTAATTCAACTTACTGTTTTCCCTTCAACTGAGTACCTTACTCTGTGCTGCTTCCCAGAGTAGTGAAATAGACCAAGTTTTCTGCTGCATCCAAGAATTTTTTAAAAGTAGAACATAAAGTTTACTTTTTTAATTTATTTGTAATTTTTTATTATGAAAAATTTTAAACATATTAATTTATAGAGAGGCTAGTCCATCACCCATTTTTAACATTTGCCAACACATACATTTATTTTAGACCAATTGGTTTTCAGGTACTTTATTCTTATTTTTATTTTTGTTAACCCTCACCTGAGGATATTTTTCCATTGACTTATTTATTTATTTATTTAGATAGAGTGGAAGGGAAGAAGCGGAGAGAGAGAGAAACACTGATGTGAGAGACACATTGATTGCTTGCCTCCTGCCTGACCCCAGCCAGGGCCGGGGATCAAACCTGCAACCCTGGTATGTGCCCTTGACAGCTGGAAATTGAACTGGAGACGCTTTGGTATGACGGCCGACACTCTAACCACTGGCCTGGGCAGTATTTTAGATTTCTTGGGGTTATGCTTATTAGTGTATTGATCTTAATGAAATACTCTTTTTCTGGATTTTTAAAGGCCATTGAGTAATGTAATAATGCTTTTTATCTCAGTGAAGCAATAGCAAAGTCATTGGGAATAAAATAGGAATATAGACTGAAATTGAAATTGCATTAGAGTATGGAAAGAAATATTAAAGGGTTCCCCGCTCCCTGCCAAAAGAGTTATTACAGGTCTGAATTTATCTACCTCCAATTTGTTGGAGAAAAGTCTTCTAGTGCTGAAGACTCTCCCGGGAAGTGGTTTCTATAATGTAGTACAGCAGTATGGCGCCCCCTAACTTCAAGTATGATCATTGCTCTCAGGCTATCAAAAGATTTATCTGTTACTTCCTTTTGGAGAATTTAGACCATATCCAAGATAAATATTGGTTATAATTTGCTCCTTTAGCTTTGGCTGACTAGAAAATGGCTGTTTTCCAGGGAACGTGTAATTTATAGAACTGAATGTTCTTCTGCTCGAAGCCTCTCACTGTAGACTCACTAGTGAGTAGCTAATAGTAATAACTACCTTTTAATGAGCAGTTTGCTCTGTCTGGCACTGTACTAATAAGCACTTTACAAACACTGTCTGTCTGCCTTAGTCTTCAGAACCACAATCTTCAGCAAATTGAGTGATTAAATCATTTGCCAAAGGTCACAAAGTCAGTGGTAAGAAGCAGCTTATCATAAAAGTTAGGAGAAAACTCATAGACACAGACAACAGCATGGTGATTACCAGAGGGGAAGGGGCTGGGGTGAGAGAGAACAGGGTGTGGTGGGAGGGTAAATGGTGAGGGAAGGAGACTTGACTTAGGGTGGTGAACACACAATACAATTTACAGATGACGTTTTATCGAGTTGTATACCTGAAACCTGTGTAATTTTATTTTACTTATTTATTTTTTAATTAATTTATTTTTGTTTCAGATGTTTTTCCTTTTTCCCCTACTGACTCCCCCGCCCTCTCCCTCCCTGCCCTGTCCCCAGCTTTGTTGTCCATGTCCATTGTTCCTACACACTTGCATATAAGTTCTGTGGTTTCTGTCTCCCCCACCACTCCCTCTTCTGGGAATTGTCAGTCTGTACCCCACTTCCACGTCTCTAGGACTACCCCATTCCTCAGACTGTTATGTTCATTATATTCTACAAATAAGTGAGATCATGTGATATTTGTCTTTCTCTGTTTTGCTTGTTTTGCTTAGGATAATACTCTCTAGGTCTTTCCATGTCGTCTCAAAGGATAAGAGATCTTTCTTTCTTACAGCTGCATAGTACTCCGTTGTGTGTATGTACCAAAGCTTTTTTATCCATTCGTCCACTGATGGACATTTGGGCTGTTTCCAGATCTTAGCTATTGTAAATAGTGCTGCTATGGACATGGGGGTACATATATTCTTTCTGATTGGTGTTTCAGGCTTCTTAGAGTATATTCCTAGAAGTGGGATCACTGAATCAAATGGAAGTTCAATTTTTAATGTTTTGAGGTAACACCATATTGTTTCCATAGTGGTTGCACCTGTCTGCATTCCCACCAGCAGCGTACTAGAGTCCCCTTTTCTCCACACCCTCGCCAACACTTGTTGTTTGATGATTTGTTGATGGCGGCCATTCTGACAGGTGTGAGGTGATACCTCATTGTTGTTTTAATTTGCATCTCTCTGATGATTAGTGATGTGGAGCATTTCTTCATATGTCTCTTAGCCATTTGTATGTCCTGTTTGGAGAGGTGTCTATTTAGTTCCTCTGCCCATTTTTTAATTGGGTTCTTTGTCTTCCTTTTGTTGAGTTGTATGAGCACTCTATATATATTGGAAATTAACCCCTTATCTGATACATCATTGGCAATGATGTTCTCCCATACAGTGGGTTGCCTTTCCATTTTGATGATTGTTTCTTTTGCTGTGCAGAAGCTTTTTAGTTTGATGTAGTCCCATGTGTTCACTTTCTGCTTTGTTCCTGTAACCTGGGTAATTTTATTAACAAATGTTACCCCAATAAAGTCAATGAAAAATAAATAAAAGAGGCTTAGGCGGGAGGTTACTGACCTTGTACCTTAGGTAAGTTGCTCACTTTTCACCAAGTGTAAAATGAGGGATAATAATACCTTAAAGCTTTGCAGGGAGGGAGCATTAAATGAGATACCGTACATCAGATTCTTAGCAGAATTCTGAGCCTTCACAAGTGTTATAAGGCTGTAAGTGGAAGATGTGTGATTCTAACCCTGTTCTGACCGACTCCGGAGTTTGTGTTCTTGACTATGATGCTCCTACTTTTCATCCTTTTATTTATTTAGCAAGTGTCACTCAGCATGGGCTGCTGTACAGGGCTTGGGGGTACAGAGGTGAACAGGCAAAATCCTCATGGGGCTTAACATTCACTTTCCCTTTTGAATTGTAGGATCCTCTAGTTCACACTTGATTCTTAAGCCTAAAAAAGAAAAAAGACAAAACCCAAACATTGGTGGGTCAACTAAGTGCATTTGAGGAAGAACGTGGAGGCTGTGCTAATATTTTCCTGCTGTTATTGGCCAGGAGAGTATTTGTTAACAAGGTTGCTTGTTAGGATCCCTGATTTAGAGGAGTTCTGGACCATGAGGTGACGGGGGTTGTATTGTGAACAGTCAGCCAGCCCTCCCCTGGAAACAATGCAGAGAAGCGATGAAACAGCAGTAAGTTATGAATAAAGGAAAACGTGTTGCCAAGTGGGGGGTTTATTCCTT
Organism: Molossus molossus; assembly: GCF_014108415.1. Lineage (NCBI taxonomy): Eukaryota > Metazoa > Chordata > Mammalia > Chiroptera > Molossidae > Molossus > Molossus molossus. Next base: position 167,030,059 of record NW_023425344.1, on the reverse strand, counting down.
TGTTGTTGAGCTGTAGCAGTTTGGGCCCATCCTGCTCATGTGATGTCAGGAATGTCCATTACTCAGTGGAGCTTTTCATGGTTGCAAACTGCTTGAAGCAAAAATGGGATAATGCATTTCGAAGACCCGGTTCTCTCTGAGGGCCCGAGTGCAGGGAACGCAGTCATGGTTCACAGAAGCCTGGAGCCATGAACAAGAGCCAGAAAGGCCTTGACACCCAGGACAGCTGGTGTGTTAGTTCTTTTTTCTGGGCTTCAGGGCCTCCACCTCTGCTTCTTTGCCTTGCCCTTTATTTCTTCCCTCCGTACGTTCCTTCTAGCTTTTTCTGCTTTTCCATGCACCTGGCTTCCCCACAGTGGCCACCTTGGCCTCAGACTGAGATCGACAGACACTTCACCAACATTCTAGAATCTCCTTTGCATTGCCTTGGAGAAGGATGATGGTCTAGCCGTGGCTCAGGGGATCCGTCAGCCTTGGCTGGGGGTGCCGGAATCACATGTCACACATGTGGCTGCTGGGACCCATGAGAAGTGCATTCCGTAGAGCACGGAGTTTGAGGACTGGACCCCAGACACGGTATCTGTGCCATTAAAACCTTAAAAATCTATCTGTAAATGAGGTGTTTTAGGGGGAGGAGGCCCTGCGTTGGAAACACTGGAACATTTTTCTGTAAGGATGTGGAGAGATTCCTATAAAAGGTTTTGTATTTAAAAATAACTTAGCTCTTGGAGGAAGGAAATTAATCCAAGGAAATAATTTACAGAATACAGCCCCAGTGACAGTGAAGCCAGTTTCTCCACTGGGTGGTTTTCATAGTGTTTTTTTGTTTGTTTGTTTTTTTGGTGTATTTTGTTGAAGAACACTTGGGAACAAAAAAAAGGAGAGAGAGGTGGTGTGCATATGTGTGTGTGTTCTTTATAATTCCTTTTGTTCAATTTCGGGCCACTGGCCACTCAACCACAACTTTATCTGCTTGCAGTGAAGTGGGAAGTCGGGGGGTATCCATTTCATTTATTCACTGACAAATTGTTAAACGTCTTGTACTGTGGGAGACCTGTAAGTGGATGGGGGAAGGGAGGTGAAAAGTGATTATAAAACCAACCTCAAGAAGCTGAAAGTGGGGTGTTATGAAATAGTTGTCATCAACTTTGCATTCTCTTTTCCTGGTTAAACAGTCTACTTTTATACTCATCAGTCATTTTTGTTTCTCTTTGGGCTTTCTCCATTTTTTCTATTTAAAATTAAGTGACCAAAACTATACAGGACTTGAACGATACAGGTTTTTAGAGCTAGAGTGGTTTCAGAAATCACATCTATCCAATCACTCAGTCATTAAGCAGTTTTTATATTTGGAGGGATGAGGTCTTGCACAAACTCTTGAGAAGGGATCGGGTGGGTTTGGGTCTGAGCACAGGTGCTTTATAGAGAGGGGTTAGCCTGGCTGGGGTTGCTCCGTAAGTTAGGCAGACGAGGGACAGGGTCGGTAGGTTAATTCAGCTGCGTCAGCATTTTACTTGGGAATTTCCAATATAATTCTAACATACAATTGACAAACACACTTCCGTGGCATTATGTAAGCCTATCTGTGCATTCGACTTCTGGGTGTCATGCATTTTTTTTTTTTTCTGACCTTGCTCAGCCCAAAGCAATTTTGTAAATTCTTTCCTGATTCCTGACTCTGGCTAGAAAATTTTCAGATTGTGTAAATAACTTGCATGGTACAGCTCCATTCTGAAAACACACCATGTATGGACGACTTCTCTGAGGAAGCTTACTGGTGGGGGTGGGCTTTGTCCCATAATGAGCAAAGCACCTCTGAGAAGTATCTCTAAGCAACCCTGCATCCTGCATTTCATTGAAAAGCTCAGAGGACATCTTGCCTGTGGGCTGCCTTTCCTCAGTTTGGCAAGAGCTCTCTGCTTTTGACTCACCTTTTCAGCTTCAGATAAAAAAAAAAAAAAATGACGTTTTGACCTGTGCCTATTGAATACTAAGGGGCAGCTTGCAGGTTCGCATTGTGGAGAAAGTTATTAATTCTTTGTTAATTTTACAGCCACAGACTTGATGATTCCTTTGTAGCAGCACTTTGTAGCTGTTAACTAATATTGCTCCAAGAAGTGGGTGCCACTTTTCTGTCGCGTTTGTCAAATGCACATGTTCTGACAGTAATAGTTCAGATGTACTGTGCTGGGCGACTGCCAGGGGTGCCCAGCGGGCAGCTGAATTCAGAGGCACTGGGATTGTGAATGCGACAGACAAATCATTTTATGTTGCCAGACTAAGGAATTTGGCTTTGGCAGATGGCCAGGAGCCGTTGATTTGGCTCAGATTCTGTGCTGTGTGTCCATTTGCCAAGAGAGATTAGTTAGCTCCGTTCATTATACGTAGAATTTATACCCCACTTCCTTCGATTATTTCAATCTTAAACCAGTATGGCACTTACCTTAATTTTGTATCTTCTTTTGGTATTGGGATTTGCAGATGAGCTCCTAGTTTTGTTCTGGGTGAACTGGTATTGCCCGAGTGTTTATTTTTCACTTTCTGCCCCAGCACTCTCCCAGCCTTACAGACAGGTGGGTGTGCAGTTGTATAATCCAGGCTTTCAGACGTGTGTTGGATTCATTCTGTACCTACTTACTGAGTGTCCCCCGTGTTCATTATGTCAATACCTCCTTATTAAGTCAAGTCAGTTTTTGATTCTTTAGGAGATACAATGATCCATGTTTCTCAATTTCCGGAGTAAATGTATCCATCTCGCATTAAATATTGTTTTCTTTCCAAAAGGAAGCCAAAATACTGTTATCATCTAAAATAACTTCAAAATACAAAGAATCAAAGAATACAATGGTAGCCTTGATTATTTGCCAGGGGGAAGAAGACAAAATGAAAAACTCAATTCCAGGTGTCAGTGGCATCTAGGTTTGGTCCTCTAGGGGCATCTGAGGTTGTTTGAAGTCTTCAGGGTGAGTCTGAGTATTGCTTGCAGTAGTAAAGACACACTGTTTTAAGCAGTCTGAGCATCTAAGGAGCTTGTTTGGGCTCTGCAGACACAGAACTGGAATCTGCCTGTGCCCCTCCCTTCGCTCATGTATCTCGTCAAACCGGAGGGACGATCACCAGAAATCTCAATACCCCACACAAAACTGACAGTCTCTTTTGGTTTGGTTTGGTTTCTTTGTTTTTCTGGATGGACCTTTTTCCTGTTCATATTGTTTTGTAGGTTAATTTGAGTGATTGGAGTAGATAAATAAAACATTTTTAAATGACAAAATGTTGAAGATTCTGGCAGAAACGTGCAATGTTATTGGTGAACGTTTGGCCTAGTTTGTGCTATTTTGGCTTTTTTTGTTTGTTTTCTTTGAGTTTTTCTGCAGGACCTCAAGTTTTGTCTTTTTTTAAACTAAATTGGGTTTTGCTTTCGTAGTACAGATCCTTGAGGAGGCAAGTATTTTAAAGAGGCTTAGTTGAACCATAAATACCTCCCTTTCGTTTTCATTCTCCCTGTAATCCATTTTCGTGTGTTTTTGTCAGAGTGTAAATGGTCCAAAACCCCTCTCTCATCGTGCAGTCGCCTCGCTGAGAAGACCCAAGCGCGCTCTGTGCCCATTGACTACTGTACATGCTGTGCACTTCCGACGGTGCCCTTTGAGGCCTGCACATCTGACCCCACCTGACCCCTCTGACCCATTGACCTTTCTACACTTAATCTCCTGCTCACTGCCTCCCTTCTCTTCCAGTCCCTGAAATGCCAGCAACAGGCTTGCCAGGCATCCTGAGCTTCCCCATTGTCTTCTGCTCTTCAAACCCACCTTCGTGCCTTCTCCAGGAAGTCTCCCCCGCTCCCTAGGGCTCGGTGGGGGCTCAGTCCAGGCAGCCCCAGAACCTTCATTTCTTGGGCCGCTCACCCTAACCCCACATTTACTTAAAAATGCCTTTAAGGCAGAAATTATTATATATACTTTATATATATACGTATATATATAATATAACCTTAATATATACCTTTAATGCCTGAGCCAGTCCTTTACAATGCATAGGTGCTTGTTGACTTAATTTCATCTTCAAAATGAACTTTGATTTCCAAGGATGTCAGGATGTCAAAAAAAAAAAGAGTTTTATGACATGGTCCCTCATTTGATGTCAGAGTGTTTAACTCCTTTATTACATTAACATGCTCTGAGGACCAGCCGAAAGGAGGGACTTCAGCTTTGCCAGGTTTCCCCGCAGGTTTGGAATCCCGCGCTTGGGCCAGACAGCCACCCTGGACCCTGGCAGCTCACTCGCACAGGCCGGTTCAGAGAAGCCCGTGGACCGAGGCTGGCACCCTGGCTTCCGTCCCAGCTCAGCCCCTGGAAAGTGGCGTCTCAGGACCTCCATTTCCACTTCTTTAGGAACAAGTTTGATTTTTAATTTAATATTTTAACATAATTCAGTCAGTACCTGTTATTATGCCCTGGAATGGACATTTTACATTTTATTTCATCTCGCTAGGTTCTTGGGCGAGTCAGTTCTCTGAGCAGGTCTTTTATACCAATATAATTATAAACATCTACCTTTACAAGGAATTACACGAAAAGTGAGACTACATTTCGGCTGAGAGAGCAGATAGGTGTGTTAGGGCCTCTCGTTGGCTGCTGGAGGGAGCTGACCACCACCAGGCACGGCCCGGAGGACGCCCGCCCTGCCGGTCACCCTCAGCAATGCCACCAGTCACAGCTGGAATGTCTGCTGGCAGCGGCCGGAGTCCCACTGCCGGCCTGTGCCAGGAGGTGCCCTAGGAATTCCTCTGGCTTCCTGCTCTCCCCACAGCCCCTGTTCCCCGTTCACAGCGCAGCCGACCCATTCCCCTTTGCCTTTATCACGGGGGGCGAGGCACTGCCTCAGAACTCTTGGTTTTGCCACAGAATGGCCGTGGTTCTCCAAGGGTGGTTGTCAGCATCACCTGGAAACTTGTGTAAATACCAGTTCTTGGGCTTCTCCCCAAACCCAGTGACACAGAAACTCACAAGTCCTGAGAACCACTGAGTGAAATGAATAAGGGGAGCTAAACGGGGGTGGTGCTGTGTCTTCCTGCCGTGTCTCTGCTGCAGAGAAAATCCGATGCAGTCATTTGATCAGAGCTGGGCTTCTTCATTGCTGAAACTAAAACATGCATGTGGTGTTAGGTCATTTGGGATTTTTTTCCCCCCAATTTTTATTAGTTTATTTTTGTTACAGATGTTTCTCAGTATTTTTTTTTTTTTTTTGGAGGGAAATAAAACAAAACACCACACATCAACATATTAAATACACACACACACACACACACACACACAATCTTTTATATTTTTGTATCAATAAAGTTAACTTTCCAGTACCAGAATTGGAGTGGAATTTGGAACCGAGACTCTCCTGTTGTGTTGAATGGAGGGGGAAGTCTTTGCTAATGACTGCAGAGTATTGCTCCTCTAGGTGCATCTAACAGTCCTGCACGGAGTCTGAGTTGAAGGCACCAGGAAGACGAGGAAGAATCGTAGTGATTTTGGATGAGCACAAACTGGAAAATGGTGTCTTGTGAGCAGATGATTCTCTCTGCATTGAGCGTCTAGTATTTGCTAACTGTGAACACCACACAGAAGCCTAACGTGGTTTCTGGCCCTCCTGGATCCCCAGGGGGGAGGCCCCAGAAAGCAGAAGGATATGCTTACAGAGAGGGGAAGGGATCAGGGAAGAGAGAGAGGAACATTGATGTGAGAGAGAACATCGATTGGTTGCCTTCCATACATACCCAGACTGGGGATTGAACTTGCAACTTAGATATGTGCCCTGACCAGGAATCGAAGTCACAGCCTTTCTGTATATGAACAAAGCTCCAACCCACTGATCCACACCCACCAGGGCAAGTTAACAATTTTTTTCTGACATTTTAGAAGCAGTGTTTAGTGGTGGAAAGACCATGCTTAAGTCTATAATGTCCTGCAAGTTACTTTTTCTGTCTCTCATTTTCTGTTTGTAAAATGGGCTTTGTATCTATCATGGAGGAACATGGGGGCAGTTAAATTAACCATTCCTGCCCCCAGACTCAGCCCCCAGACTCAGAGGCAGGCACACCTTTATTTCTAGAACCCTGGCTGTTCCCCCAAATACTTTATACATTTCTCTTAGAAGAGCTTTTTACTTTCTACCCCTCTAAGAGGTCTTCTGGATCTCACCCCTCCTGAAAGCCACAGAGGGTCTCTCTGCACTGTATTCCAATGAACATAATTTTAGAAAGTTCTGTAGTCAGTGCATGCTAATTATTGTGGTAGCAGAGAGTTAAGGTGTCTCCTACACAAGTTTTACACCCGAGTGAGGAAAATTGATCTCATTCCTTGTCATCCCAAGGGAAACCCACTTTAGTATTTACTTCAGAATTGTTTCTTCATGGGTCATTTATCTTCTGACTTTGAAACAAATCTGAAATCCTTGCCTGCTGTTGACCTGAGCTAATAAGAAAAGGTCCCGGAGAGGCTGCTTTCCTTCCGTTGAACCCGGCGGGGGCAGAGCAGCCTGGGGATGAGACTCGCGCTCACTTTGGGCCAATTGCGTGGGAAGCAGATCCAGGCCGCGCGGGGGCGGCAGAGTGTCCGGGGGGGATCGGGCCTGTGCAGGGCGAGTAACCGAAGCAAAGACAATCAGACAGCCGCATTGCCACACAGGATTCGGGGTCGATTTCCTTTGCTCCTTTTGTTACCCATCTCCCCAACCCCAACCCCCTCCCCCAGGCTTTTAGTTCACTGACTTATTTTTGTTATTTTTTTTTTTTTTTGTATTTTGTGATGTTTCTATCATTATGGAAAGGATGTAGGCCCAGGGTGAGAGCGAGTCAAATGCTTCAGGTAGAACTGCAGATCTTAGTTTTCTCAAAAATGAGTGAACTGGTGAATGTTAGACATGATGTCAGCTGTCCTGGTAGAGTATGACTTGGTTAAGGCCTCCCACTCTGCAGCCAGACTGACTAGGTTTGAAAAGACAAGCTACCACCCTGGCCAGCTCAGTGGTTGGAGCATCGGCCCACGGACCAAAGAGTCACGAGTTCGATTCCAGTCAAGGGCATGTACCCCTGGTGCGGTTCTTCCCCGGCCCTGGTTGGGGTTGTGTGGGAGGGAGGCAGCCAGTCGATGAGTCTGTATCACATCAATGTTTCTCTCTTTTTCTCCCTCCCACTCTATCTGAAGATAAATGGAAAAATATCCTTGGGTGAGGATTTAAAAAAAAAAAAGGACAAGCTACCTAACCTCCTGCTTCAGTTTCCTCATCTGTAAAGTGGAGGTAGTAATGGTTCCTGCCTCATGAAGTTATAATGAGTATTGCATGAGGTAATATTTGTGAAGCACATAGACCAGTGTCAGGCATGTAGTAAGCATCATGCAAATGTTTGTTCAGTAAATAGATATGCTTACTGAATTTCGTAAGTTCTAATTCCAACTGATTGGCTGGGTGTCATTTCTTTCATTCAGCAGATGTATTTTTCCAAGCGATGAAATGCAAATATAAGTAAATATAAGATGTGGTTTTCTAGAAAGTTCTTTACCTTTATGTTTTCCAGCATAGTTGCAGTGTTCCAAATAAGCAGTGTTAGAATTCATTGGGAATTGCAGGTGAAGTATTTTCCTGGTTTCTCTTAAAAATATTGCTTCCATGCATTTTTTAAGACATGTTTTGATTGTTAACTATATTTTTTGTAAATTACCTACTAAAAAAATCGTGTCTTACCATTTGTTTTTAAGTTACCATAGATTCTCCAAAGTATGTTGGGATTTGTTTCAGATGGGAATCCGAAGGCAGCCGTGTTTGGACCATCCTAGTCACAAACATTTCTTTTTTTCTATTACACTTAGAGCCATTAGAGAGCTGCAGGTAAAGTTTCATTTTTCAGATAAGGTTGTTTTCTGTCATCAAAGGAATTTAAATGTTGTGACTCCCTGTCCCCATGGAGCCTTAAGAGTTACTCATGAATTTGTTTTGCTATAGAAGTAAGATAAGTTCTAGGTCCATACGATAACTTCCAGGGTTAATGACTTCTGAGAAGTGAGCAGTGACTCATGCTTATGGCTGTGGCTCACCTCTCCCCTGATCACCAGGAATTAAATGAGCTGATATGTATAAAGCGCCACCCTCAAGTGCCACCTGGCTACCTAGGTCCTCAGGAAGTGGCAGCTGTTCCGATGTGGGGACTGGAATCAGAATGGGTGTGGTTCAGTGCCTCTCTTAATGTCCTTCACCCTGAGCCTGGCTGACTTACTGATTTCATAATTGCAAGGAAGCCCTTATTCAAAACATTTCTCTGGTGACTGGGGTAGTGACAGGGGGAGGAGGTTGCTCTCCTGTGCTTGTTCCCTCCGCGGTCCAGGGCCGTGTGCTGGGGTGTGGGCTGGCTGCCACCCTCACGCAGCGCACGTAGCCCTGTCACTCAGCCATCACTCTGCTGGCAGAGAGCCAGGCCAAGTGGGAAGGGCTGCCTTCCCAAACCCAAGCGGCCTGTATTGATATGTCAATGTTCCCGGGGCCTGTTTACTGTGCTTAATTGCAGGGCTCTGGCTGAATCCCCTCCAAGGGGAGGAATTAACCACAATTTAGGGAGGAATGACAATAGTCTCTTAAATTCCTGGCCTCTGAGAGCTTCAGTGGCTTCTCGGGAAAGGGTGATTCACTCAAGTTCATGCACCGAGTGCAGGATGCCTTGGGATAGAATCTTGATCTAGAACAGTTAGCCTTGACAGGCCTGTGAATCCTCCGGACCGTGTGAATGTGTGTGCACATTTCTGGGGTGGGGGTGGGCGCCCAGCTCTTTCAGGTAAGAATCCCACGGCCCTGTTTTCACTGAGTGAGGAGAACTAAATAGAAAGTTTCAGTCTGGACAGTTATGGATGGTTGTTTGGATGATCCTGAATCTAAGACTGAGCTCATAGCAGAGGAAAAACAAGGGCACTGATGAAAGGTCGACCTGGGGACAGGTTTCCAAGTGAAGGTGGTACATTCGCTGCTCAGGATGCCCCCACCTGACCAGGAGGGGCCACTTCCAGAGCCACAGCAAGTCGCAGCGTTACAACCAAACGCAGGAATGGGGCATGGCGATTATTGCTCTGAATCGGAGGAGAGGTTGTGTGTGTCAGGCAGTGTTCTGTGTACGTGGGTTCAGAGGGTGGAATTTCGAGTGTGGATGTTGGGCAAGTGAGGAAGGCAGAAGTCGTTCTCAATATAGAAAGAGAACAGTAGAAAATACTTTAATGAGTAACTCGGGGTTTGATGAGTCACTCGGGGGTTGATTACAGTAAGTCCTCAAAGTTGTTAGTAGGTTCTGCGACTTCTAATGAAATGAGAATGAAACCAATTTTACCATAGGCTCATGGATGTAAACAAGAGTTAAGTTCCTAGGACATCTCGTTAATGTTATGACAAAAACGTGTCTTTCAAGCACCTGCTGTCCTTACCTGACAGATATTGGATTGGGGTTCTGAATCTTTGGAACTATCTAGTCAGTTGCTGAGATGCTGGGAAGGGGAATGTGGGGACTGGACACAGCTCATGTCGTTGCCCACCAAAAGCATATTTCCTGTTTCTTCCTCATTTTGTTACATTAATCTTTAACTAGAGGCACGCGGAGGAAGGAAATAGCTAGGCCTCTCTTAACCAACAAGATAGATGACAGACAAGATGCCAAGATAATAATGACAGTTTGCACATAGTTCCTACTTTTTTCTCTAAAGTACCTACTTTAGCTACAGCTAATTTCTTTGTACAAATCTAGATGAAGTTAGAATGGATATATAAAAATTGTTTATGTGCTTCATGGCCAGTGTGGCTCAGTGGTTGAGCATCGACCCATGCACCATAGGTTTCCAGTTCGACTCCTGGTCAGGGCACGTGCCCAGGTTGTGGGCCCGATCCCCTAGTGGGGGGCATGCAGGAGGCGGCCAGTCGATGTTCTCTCTCATCGATGTTTCTATCTCTCTTGGCCTTCCTCTCTCTCTAAAATCAATAAAGGAAACAAAAAGGATTTAAAAAAAAAATGAGCTGAACACAAACCACCCGCAGCTGACTAGAAACATCGGCAAGTTTGTCACTTAGGCTCTTGTCACCCGAATATAAATTAGATCCATTTCTGGCCAGAAAACTTCGGCTGTTACATTCTCCACTATGCGAGTTGCTTGGCGGCTTTTCTAAGCTAAAGAAGGTGCATAGTCTTGTGTATTTCTTAACATTTTCCACATCTAATTCTCCGTGTAGTTAGTGCCTTTTGGTGGAGAGGGAAGGATCCTGGGTCCCCTTTGCTTTGTCCAGAGTGGACACGGGGGATGGGGAGGGAGGCATGGGGGAGGCATGTGGACTGTGGATGACACTGAAGGGCGAAGCTATGCCTTTGAACAGCAAACATGTGAACCTGGTGAAGAGAACGGGAAAGGTGCCCACTTAGAGCTCAGGAGCAAATGCAAGGTGGCGCAATTTCTTAGGAGATCTCAGTGATCTCACAATATAGGCTGATGTATTTTTTTGTAGCCCTAATTTAAAAAGTGGGATAAAAATATTCAGGAGTGTTTACCCACAAATCCAGTTTGGTTATCTGCTATTATCCTAAAATGTGAGGATTTTGTAATACTGGGCCCTCATCGCAAAGGAGGATAAGTTCCCTGGTGTGGGTAGCATAGCACAGCACACACTCCAGAGTTCACACACACACACACACACACACACACACACACACATACATATATACATGGTTGGCTTCAATTATTTATGTTACTCACATGCTCTAAAAGCTGCTTGAGTTTGCCAGCTCTGGATTTGAAGCTTCAAAGCTCTTAAGTAGAATCAGATCCCTGAAGGGGAGACATGCTGAAGTCCCAGTTGAGGGGAACAAAACCATGCATATCATCAGCTTTAAAAATAGCTAACATTAAACAGCATAAGGAGTATCTCCTTCAATCCTCATAAACCCATTTTATAGATGGGAAAACTGAGGTATAAAGAGGTTATGTGCAGGTTATTTTGTACTTAGGTTGCATTGTATTCAAAGAATGCTGTATTCTGCCTTGGCTGGTTTGGGTCAGCGGTTGGAGTGTCAGCCTGTGGACCAGAGAGTCCCAGGTTCGGTTCCCGCTAGGGGCACGTACAAAAAAAGAATGCTGTATTCAAGACCTTCATAATTCAAAATAAATCCTTACAAAGATCGGCTGGTATTTCTGCATAGCAGTTAGAGGGGTCTTAGCATTTGGCAGGGGACCAAAACAGCAGTTCAAAAGTCACTCAGACAGACAGCTTTGAAGTTCTGCTATTTTTGCCACATTTAAAAAAATGGATTCCCATTGATTACATATTTTGCAAAGAAAGTGAGACTTGATTACTATTTCAATTTGCTGAGTTAAAGTTTATGTAAAACAGCATTTACTTTACTATAACTTGTTCAAGATCAAGTCATACTAATGAATCTAACTCCCAAATTATGAGTGGTATATAATGCATTTCTATAAACATCTGTGTTTTTTATTGTTATTAGAGAAGTAGTGAGCCTAACTGGAGGCAGGGGTGGGACAGATATACCCCTTGTGAGTCTAAAATGATTATCATTGCTGAATGGACAGTAGAGGTTGCTGTCACCCGTATTTTGAAATGGTTTGTCATGCGGTCAAGCTGTAGTTTCAATCAAGAACACTATTTCCATTGGAGTGGAAATCCCGGACTTTCGTTTTTCAACTTACCTTTGAGATTGATGAAATCTGTTTTGTTTTGTTTTTGGTGAAGTCAACTTACCAATAACTCTAATAGAACAACTATTTTCTTTCCCACCGTAGCATTTCGAGAGCACATTTTGTTACGTGTATTTGCGCTGTTAAAGTTTATATATCTGTGTGTGTCTTTAAGAATACATACAGATTCCCTGCCTGAACGTGGCTGCCTTGGTGTCTAGAGTACATATCTTTGGTCTGGAGCCAGCCTGGGAGCCTGGGAGGGGTTCATCCTTTGTCTGTGTAGCTATGGAGAGGCCTCTGAGGATGGTGGAGGGGATCCACGCTGGGTGAGAGGAAGGAATGGTGAATGCTGAAGGGCACATGTGGCTTTATCCCACAACGGAACCAGAGGACTATATTGTATCTGCTTTTGTAGATCACACTGACATTTCAGATACTAATCCAGTCGGAGTTTTGGCAAATACAGTACAAAGTCTCGGATAAATGAGACACCTTCCTGCTCTGTGTCAGTGTCATCATTTGGCCTATTTGTCACTTGATAATTAAGTACTTTGGCCCTGTTGTTGTCTTGAAGCAGTCTCCTCTTTAATACACTCTAAATCCCTTCCCGGGCTTGATGATGGTGAAATAGCAACTCAGTTGACCCAATTAGCTTCCGGGGTTTGTTTCTGCCCCGTGCACAAATTGGCACAGAAACGAGTGACTCCTTATTGACATGTTCCTTGCTTCTAAGTGCATCCTAAGTCTCCTCGTTTTAGACTGTGCCAAAGACCATCAAATGGCTGGGAATGTGCCCCAGCCAAGACCCATCTCCTATGGCTGTTGTCCAGAAAACACTGATAAAACTGACTGGATGAAGTTTCAGTGGGCCCACTGAGGTCCACAGGGATTTCCTTCCATTGTTTCAAACTCGATGCAGAGGCTTCAAGAACCAGGAGAAAGGGTGAAGAGTCACTCTGGCCAGAAAAATTCTCTGTTCCTCTCCCTTGAACAATCAGATAGATGCTTTGCTGATACATAGAGGTTTTGTCCAACTGGTAAGTCCCCTGGAATGTTCTTGCCCTTTCTGTGTGTGTTATAGATGCAGCAGTTCATAAAGGATGTACTTTTGTGAGTTTGTATCTATTTTTTCAATATTTGAATCTAAGTTGAGTCCTGAGGCAGATGTGTACTTCATAAGGCCCGGAAGAGCTCTCTCTCTTGCTTTGTTGGGGGGTTGATGCTTAGATTGAGTCTTAGATCTTCTTGAACTGTTGGAGGCCATGTAACCCAGACCCTCTTTATAGAAAAGAACTCAAGCCTGGGATCACATGATTCATTGCAGTGTGAACTAGATGACACGCATCTGGACCACTCTTCCTTAGAGTTGAGCTGTTGAGAATATAAGTTTATGTAGCAATGATGGAGTGCTTTTTCTTTTTAGAGCTTTGTGGTGGGGAGAGGCTGAGATGGTAGGGAATCCAGCCTATAATTATTTGTGGCTTAAATGACTTTCATTATTGGCTCAATGGTGTCTCCTGTAATCCTAATAGCTAGCTGCTTTCAGGGATGGGTAATTCCCTAGTCATTCTAGGTGACTTCGTTTATCTCTTCTTCCCCAGCTAGGCCCATCATTTCTGTGTGCTGCCTGTCACCTTTCCATAAACCATTCTTTGCTTGGCAGTAACATCATGTTATCTTGATTGCAGTAACCTCAAAACTCCACCTTCTGAAAGATGTTCAAGCAAACAGCCTAACTTTACCTCTATGATGACATTGCATTGACCTTTCAGATGTTCAAAGGTGTAGGGTGTGGGGATTGCTAGCTGTATAGGGATATAAAGTTTGATAGATACGGTGATTTAACCTTTAAGATCACCATAAAGCCAAGTTACCATTCAGCCTTATTATTGTTTTAGAGGTATGGTTTTTTATGAGGTCAGCATGCAGTGTGTGTGAAGCCTTTAAAGCTACATGCCCAGTTCATGTCTTCATGTTACCACTGGGGGTGACTTGACACTCACGCATTGAAGCTGATTCATTGAGCTACACCTAGCACATTAGTTTGGGCCTCTACCTGGCTGATTATTTTAGCAATACAACAATCCTGCCAGTTACAAGAGAAAGTATGAACTGGATTGCTACATGTATATTGGAAGATAGGTTTTCAAAATGATAAAAATCTATAATGATCTACGTAGAATACACACATACTCTTTGGAGGACAGAGTCATTCACTAATTTATTCATTTATTTAGATCAGATTTTAAACAGATACCTTCTATGTGTCAGGCACTGAGAATAACACATAAGTGATCCAAACAGGAAAAATATCCCTTTTCTGATCTTATGTTGCCAATTCCAATATCTTTGCTGTGTATAGCTCATCTCTATAAAAATATTTAAAAAATATGGCAGTGTCCATGGAAAGAACTAGCTTTTTGCACTTTGCCTTTGTTTTTCTAATCCTTGCTCTAATTTCTCCATGGAACAATGAGAGGTTTGTTACCCTCTAAATAGGAATTCTCAGTAGAAATTTTAGTACAGCTTTCTGCTTTATCCCTCCCCTTGATTGATACAGGTAGCACTTGGAAAAAGGAAGAGAACTTAGGGTTATCATCTGATTTAATAATTATCAATAGGAAGAAGACAGACACCGAGAAACATAAGATGAGGCTGTGGCTTTTTCTATGAACCGGACCTGACTGGTTCTATGCTAACAAGTTAGGGCAAAGCCTCCATTGACCCTTCCCTCTCCCTTCTTTCCTAAGCATTTTATTAAGCAAGCCTAACCTTTCCTCCTTGGAGATTGGTTTCTGCCTCTTTGTAAACACAAATATCTTGAGCCCTCGTTCTAAGACAGTGGGTAATTCTATGATTCAGGGGCACTTGTTAAACAGGCATAATCCCTAAATTCCCTACTTGGTTATTCTGATTTTGTGGGTCTCGGGTGGGAACCCAGAACATGCTATTTTAAAAAGTAAGATTGAAGAAAGGTGGGCATCCTAATGAGATGGGTTATGGGTTACTGTCTAAAATGTTCTACAGCCGTGGGAATATTGTTGAACCACTTTCTACTGGGCTGAGCCATAGATATAATTTGGCCATTAAATCTTGTAACATTTATGTTCTGTATGTGCAAGAAGCCAGCAACTGCCTATAAATGTCACATAGTACCCTAGGAGACTCTGTTACTCAGCTGTTCACCGGGAGGAGAAGATTGTCTTAGCTTTGTTAACCATCTTTCTTGGGATTTCTCTGTAGGCAATGGTAGCTTGCTACCCAGGAAACGGAACAGGTTATGTTCGACATGTAGACAACCCCAACGGAGACGGCCGCTGCATCACCTGCATCTACTATTTGAACAAGAACTGGGATTCCAAGGTACTTTGGAATAACGGGAATAGAGTGTGGGGTTAGAAACTAAAGGGAAAGAAGTCGCATGACTTAGAGGAGAGTTTAGAGTTCATAATTCCCACTGATGAATCTTCTATTCCATATCCCTCCCAATGGTATTAGTACTAAAGTTGATGAGATGAAAATAATGGGTATGAAATTGACTTGATGGGGGTTAGGTAGGATCATTATTAAGATATGGAAAGAGTGGTTGATTAAGAGAAGGTAATTTGTTATTTTAGGGATTGCCATTTTTAGTGTAATCCAGAGTTGATATGACTCTCGGTGCAGAATAAGATATACACTTTTCCCTTCCAGCAGCAACATGGAGAGAATTCCACAAAAATAGCAATGTAGGATATAAAACCATCCCAAGCGAGGTTTCCCACACAGTCCTCTCTTGGGGTGATACATCTCGTTGGTGGCTGCCTGCCATGGCTTACTATGGTTTGTGAATGCCAAAGGCTTTATGGTTTATTTTTGTATTTCTGAACATATAGATAGATAGAGATATGAAGTCTGGTTGCACACTTACGAACATTTGTCTGGAATCCGCGTGCCTTCTGAAACTTAAGGATGATTTAGGAGTCTGCGAAGTCAGAACTTTGCAAGCTTATTTGGCTTTTGAACCTTCTGCGTGTCCATTTCCTGTTCATTAGGGCAGATGCGAGCTGTCATTGGGCTGGGATGTTTTATCTGGGGTCAGCCAAAGGAAACCTGGGAAACCAATGAATCAGCGGCAAGGCTCGTCTCTTCTCCCTATTTGGTAACAGGACTAGAATTTATCCTGTAGTTGTCCTTTAAAAACTTAAAAGGTGCCGGTATAGGCAAGTGAGTCAAGTTGTCAGGTCAGTGATAAATTGCAAAATATGAGATCATTCAGCAAATATGCGAGGGCCTGCTAGTGCCTGGCATTGTGCGGAGGGGAAACATGGATGTGTGAGGCCTGAATTCCACCTTGCTCTGGTTTTTCTAGTAGGATACATTGGGCATGCACGTACAATGGAAAAATAATTCAACGGAGAGAGAAATACATGTAGTAAAAGGTACAGATAATGTGGTCTTAAAGTTCAGAAAAATAACAAGGTCACAGCTCCACATCGGAGCTGGTGGAGTGCAGAGGAAAGCTGTAAATTCTAATTGAAGGGGGATGATTATTACGTGGGAGGACTATCCTAGGAAGCTGTTACTGTCAGATGAGCCATATGAATTTGCCGGGGTCTTTTTGTAGGTCAAAGTCTATCACATGTTGGTGATTCTGTACGAGTCGACCTAATAGAACTCCGTGGTGTGTCCATGGGCTTCATGATTGTGGGGGTGGGAAGGCAACCTTTGGCATGAGATGATGAAGGAAATAGCTCTAGCCAACTTTGAAATTAAATGTAATACAAAGTATGAGACTGAAGTAAAAAAATTTGGCTGTAATGTATGCTTAGAGTGGAGGTTGGAAGATGGCTTTGCTTTTAGCCAAATCTTCAATCTCATTGTTCAGGAACTATGTGTGAGGCCAGAAAATAATCTTTCTTCTTTGTGGCCCTCAGCTACACGGCGGGGTCCTGCGGATATTTCCAGAAGGGAAGTCATTCGTAGCGGATGTGGAACCCATTTTTGACAGACTGTTGTTCTTCTGGTCAGACCGCAGGAACCCACATGAGGTCCAGCCTTCCTATGCAACCAGGTAACGGCCAGGGCCCTGGCTCCTCTGGAGAAGTTTCCTGTACACACCTCAGTTCCCTGTTCTCTAGACTTTGTGTCCTGTGCAGATGAGGGAGTAACCATACCCCCAAGCTAACAGCAGACCTATTTGGAGTCCATTTTAATTTTTCTTTTTTTTTTTTTTTTATCCTCATCCGAGGACATTTTTCCATTTTTTGTTCAGGTAGAGTGGGAGGGAGAGAGAGGAACAGAGAGAGAGAGAGAGAAACATCGATGTGAAGGGACACATCGAGTGGCTGCCACCCGCACAACCGACCAGGGCCGGGGACAAACTGCAACCGAAGTACGTGCCCTTAGCGGGAACCGAACCCGGGTCTCTCAGGACCGCAGGCCGACGCTCTAACCGCTGAACCAAACCGGCCAGGGCCATTTTAATTTTTCTTAAAGTGGAAGTTTTGGATTTTTTAGTATACCTAACATCAGTTTGAACTATTAAGTCATTTTCCATTCGGTGAGCGTATTTTTGGATTCTAAATTTCCCAAGGTGTTTTTTTCTCTTCTTTCCTTTCTTCCCCACCGCGCCTTTCAAAAACCTAATGTTAAACTACTTCCCGAGAATGTTGGCTGTCACACACCAGGAATTCTGTTGGGTCAACTCTGGAGGAGTTTCGGAGTTGCCAGTTGAAAGCAGAGAAAGAACCTTGAGAAAAGAAAGAGGAATTTGTTTGACTTCTATTTTTTACCCTTTTCTTAGCGTAAAATTGGTTTGGACTCACAATACCGATCCTATCCCAACAACTGGATTTAAAATAATCCTGTCCTTCGATCATGCATGGGAAGATTTGTAGAGTAATTGAACAACTTAGTGTTGTTTAGTATTAATCTAGAAACTCTTGATATAATCTTAATTTTGGATTCTGTCTTTCACTTGCCTTTGTTTTATGGCCAAAGCTGTAAACCAGGCAGACTGGAGTGCTGTGGGGTGCAGCTTGAATTGGGAATAGCAGCCAGGGGCAGGGGGTAAAAGCATGGGCAGAAGGATATTGACTAAACCTTAACAAGCCTAATTAAATTAAATTCATTGAATTACATCCACACGTGTAAAGTTCTTAAGGTTTATGTGTCCCCTTCCAGAAATCACAGATCTGTGCCCCACACAGAGTCGCATATTAAATGTCAAATTGGAATGTGCTCCAGGTGAGCAGGTAACTAATTCTACCATCAAAGCCTGCTTGTGGCTTGTTTAATGGGGTACAATAATTGGACCCTGTTGTTTGTGCCAGAATTCCCTCATTATTCCACAGTTCCTTGATGGCCAGAGTCACAGGAAACATTAGCGAACGTTGATGGGAAGCCCTTGAAAAAAATCGAGTGCTATAGACATTCGAGTAGCTAATAATAATTATGAAATGAAACACTGAAGACTGATACGTGAAACGACTCCTCTTCCAGTCTAGCCCATAGATAGGATAAAGCTTATTCCTGAGATTGCAGTAGAAAGCTTGAGGGTGTCTTCGTTCCATTGCATCTTTGCCACGGTGTCCAGAACTCAAGAAAGAAAGCCAAGAGTTTTAGGTGTCCTGTCATTTAAGTAAGTTTCACTCACTCAGATATCAATCACTTCCTCTTCTCTGTGCTCTCCCCATCAAATTGGGTCTCCCAGCCTTTAGCAGAATGATTCCCTTCTAGTCCTTTCTTTCTTTTTTTAAAAATTTTTTTCTTTATTGATTTTTAGAGAGAGAGGAAGGGAGAGGGAGAGAGAGAAACATCGATGAGAGAGAACATCGGTTGGCTGCCTCCTGCACGCCCCCCACTGGGGATCAGGCCCACAACCTGGTCATGTGCCCTGAACGGGAATCAAACCGGTGACCTCTTGGTGCATGGGTCGATGCTCAACCACTGAGCCACACCAGCTGGGCTAGTCCTTTCTGTATAGAGCATTACACAACCTGTTACATTATTTGTTAAATTGCCTGGCTGACCCGCTAGAGGCTGAGCTCCTTGAAGAAGTGGCAGATATATTCACACAATCATTTGAACTCCCATTGGCCACATGGATGCCTGGTGCATACTTGGAATTCTTTACATATTTTATTACATGTATATAGAATTGAAACCAGAGAAGTTTATTTTAAATTAAAATTGGGATGCCGTTCTAATAATGGGAAATACTTTAAGTGTTGGCTTTACAAATGACATTGAAGAGAGATTTGTAGTATGCATTTTTATTTTTTTGGTAGTATTTTTAAACCTCTTTTCTTATATGTTTATCTTTCACAGATATGCTATGACTGTTTGGTACTTTGATGCTGATGAAAGAGCAGAAGCCAAAGAGAAATTCAGGAATTTAACTAGTATGTGTTTGATAATTTTCTGTGACTTTTGGTCAAGTCAATCTTTGACTTTTATTCAATAGTTGAAAATATATTTTCATCTACTCTGTTCATTCTCATCTGTGGTTTAGCTTCATATGTAGTGACATCTTGATGGGCTTAATCCTGAAACCCTAGCTGTAGGTCTGCTGGGAAAATCAGAAAAATGCAAAGGATATTCTTTGTGAATGCCCACTGGTTGCATGAGCGTTTATAGATGGGAAATTGCTAACTTTTTTTTTATCCTCGCCTGAGGACATTTTTTGCGTTTATCTTCAGATAGAGCAGGAGGAAGAAAGGGAGGAAGAGAGAGAGAGACATTGACGTGAGAGAGACACATCAAGTGGTTGCCACCCATACAACCCCAACCAGGTCTGGGGACAAACTGCAACCGAGGTACATGCCCTTAGTGGGAACCGAACCTAGGACTGTCTGGTCCATGGGCCAATGCTCTAACTGCTGAGCCAAACCGGCCAGGGCAAATTGCTAATTTTTTATTATTAATGTTTACCCATCCAACGTAACATTAAATGTTGCCCATGATTATGGCACATTGCAAGGGAAACACAATGGAATCCTGCTAGAATGGTTAGTTTATTATATTGGTGTGGGACTGTGACTCCCACTATAAAAACGGGCTCATATACTATAAACTGAAAGTGACTTAATCACACCCTTGTTCCCTCCAACCGGTATTGTAAAGCAGCATTTCCCAAAATATGTTGTCCCAAAGCACTAATCCTGGTAGTCTTGCCAAGGTGATTTATGAGAAGGTAAATTTCCGGCCCCCAAAATGTGGGGAATGCTACGTATTGTATCTCTTTCTTGAAGAGTCACAGTGCTCATTGGCTTATTAACCAAGAAAAATTTAATCTAAGAAATCCTGCAGTACAGACAGACACTGCCTAACTCATGACCCGTTTGGACTATATGCCTGTCAAACACCCAAGAAAGCACGTTTGCTAAGCCCTGTCAGGAGGCACTGGGCTCAGTTTTGTTCTGTAAGACGGGAAGTATTTACTAGAGGCTTTTTGGATGACATTTGTGATATTAAACTTATCAGATCTGGCTCCTTACCGTCTTTATGTTCTTTTCTGTCTCCAATCTAGGAAAAACAGAGTCTGCCCTCACCGAAGACTGACTGCGCTCCAAAATCTGCTGTTCTCCTTCATTTTAGCAACGGTTTCTGAATTCTCTTTAAGAGTCGCAACCCAAAGAAGGCCTCTTCAGTGAATTGGTGATGAGCAACCCCCTGCTGCTCCCATCGTCACATCCCTGTCTTGCAAATGGTACTCCGTGTTCTCTTGCCCAGACTGCATCCACCTTCGACACTTTCTTTGCCAGATGAACTCATTATCTAACTCAGAAAATACCTGCAGACCACCTCTCTGGACAGCAGTTTAACGGATAGATTTGGTAATACTGCCTATCAAAATGAGAGCCCAGAAGCAGGGAATGAATTTTATTTGCACTTTATGTACACTTTCTGATTTGAAAGGAGGAGGCTTGCAAAGAAGAAACAACGGTGACAGGTGCCACAGAGAGGCATCATTGAAGGCTTAACAGCAAGAAGCAGGAGTTTGTGTCATCTGAACAATTTCCAGATGTTTTTAATCCAGGGCTGTTGGGCTTCTGGAGAAGTAACACAACCTGATGACATCATTACCTCTAGAAAGGGCTGCTGTCACAGTCATCCATCTATAAGTGTCCCTGGGCGGACACTTATTCCTGGTTTTACAACCTGGACTTTCTGCCTTTGCCCCATTTCACTGAACATATGACTTTCCGATTTAAAAAAAAAAAAAATGACAACACCATTTATTTTCTATTTTACTTCTTACTTGAATTCCTGAGAGGCAAACACTAGACATTAATTGTTTGGTTGCTTTGTTGAAATGAAATTTGAATTTAAAGCAAAGGGGAAAAAAATTTAACCTGGTAGTTTAGAGTCAGCGATCTCTGACACTGGTGTCGAAGACCTGGATTGGCCGATGTACAACAAACGTGTGTGCATCTTGAACATTTTGAGAGCGATATGGAGTTGGAAATGTGGACATTCTCGTTTTTCTGTTTTCCTTTCTAATGAGCTCACCCTTTAAAAAAATAATAATGATTTTAACAACTAGGGTGCTGTGTTTAAAAAAGGAAATGGAAATAAAACCAAAAAATCGTGAAAAGCTGTTTGAGTTCTTTCACGTATCCTGTCCTGAGTTGCCTTTTTCAACAGACTCGACTCTCCAGATCCACTGAGGTCGACAGTGTGGCCAGAAGCACAGACTCGGCGAGGACTGTGAGGAGGCTCCGCCGCCGCAGCGATCCCAGAACTCCGCACCGAGTGCCTGCTTTATGAAAGCTACTCTTCCTAGTTTTCAAATTTTTAAAATCCCTTAATTACTTGCTTGAAAATCCCTTGAACTATCAAGACCCAGGAATATTTTCTTTGGTCATTTATGGATATATAGACTTTGAAAGAAAGAAGCTAATTAAAAAAAAATTTTCTTTTCCTTTTCTGGTTTAGAAAATGTCTAGTGAAGACATGTCTTCATTCTCATAACTGCTCTCTCTCTTTTTTTTCCACAGTACTTATCACCTTCTCACTTACTATGTAATTTTCTTATTTATTGTGTTTATTATCTTGTATCTTTCCTCTGGAGTGTAAGCTCAAAAAAGACAGAGGTTTTTGTACGTTTTTAACCAAAGGGATGTATTCCCAGCACCTAAAATAGTGCCTGACACACAGTAAAGACTCAGTACATACTTCTGAATTAACTCACTTTCCTACCTTCACATGTCAATAATTAGATTAATTTTCTTCATCTTTGGCAGAAAGGGCACGCTAGAATTTTTCTACACACATCACTCATTGTCGACTTACACATTTAGGCTGAGAGTTTTAGAAAGCTTTGGTCATCGTGTCATCTCATATTTGTTCACCTGTTTGAACAGGTCATTGACCACTGTGAACCTGAAAATTGAACAAAGGAGAATCCTGCCCTTGAGTATCCTGGGACTGTAGGAATAACTTACACGAATAGCTTCATATAGGGTAGAGCACATTCCTCCTTCAGCACAATTTTGAACAACTTCATTAAGAGAGAAAGAAAGGAGGTTGTTTCACAGGAATTTTATATTCTTTAAAATTGTAACAGATTTTTTTTTCCCCATGATTACTAACATCATAAGAATGACAGTGGGAATATTCTGAAGAAATAATCGTGTTCCGATAATATGTCTTGTATCTTTCATCTTGGTCAATAGTTTGACTTGCCAAAATATCGGACCTCTTAAGCCTTGCTTGCTCCTTTCAGACGAAGGTCCTATAAACTAATAAACTATATATCAAATCAACTTTTAATGCACTGATTTTTTCGTGGCTGAATTTGAGTTCTGGAAGATTAACCTGGAAAATACAACTATAATAGGGTCTGCTATTTTGCTTCTCTCTGTGACAGCCCACTTAGGGGAGGACTTAACCTTGCTAAAGCAATATTATCTGTCAAATAATCTAATCAATTTTCTTTATATTCCTGGCAATGAAATATTAAGAGCCTACCTCAGTGTTACGTCACCTATATATTGCAGAGTCCTTGGCAGGAGATTAAATTTTGAACCAAAGATCCAATTTCGTGGAAATAAGAGGTCTTACCTAAGTGCATTAAATAGATCTTCAGTAGAGTAGTTAATACCAATTAAACCCTAGACTGTCTGAATCACAAATTATCCATTCTGACATGATTTTGTTTTTCCTTCTTTAAATAACTCAGGTTTTTTTTTAGCAGCTGGGCCATCCGAATTTATTTTGGCCATTCATTCTTCAAATTTCCTGTGTTTCAGAAAGCAAGGATGAGCAATGCCATGCTGGGTCAGCAGTTTGTGTAAAGTAGGATTTTGGACATGTCAGGTACTTTTATATTTGATAACTATGAGGACAAGCACAAGGGATGTTCTTGGTAAAGTTATTTCAAATGAAAATAGTACAAAATTGACTTAGCTTCAGTCTTGAATCTCTTGAATGGCATGACAAGAATACTGATTAGCTAGGTAGTCAGTGACTATTGTCAAAACAGTGGGAATAAATAGTTCTTTTCAAAATGAAGCTGGCTACAGTTGAACTCTGTTGGATAATATATGCTCCTTTATCTTAGAGATCCAATCTACTTTCAAACCTGATCTACTGTCCAAATGTGATTTTTTATTTTATTTATTTTTTATCCTCACCCGAGGACATTTTTGCACTTTTCTTCAGATATAGCGGGAGGAAGATAGAGAGAGAAACATCGATGTGAGAGAGGCACATTGACTGGCTGACACTCACATGACCCCAACCAGGGCCGGGGACAAACAGCAAATGAGGAACATGCCCTTAGCGGGAACCGAACCCAGGACTCGCTGGTCCGCGGGCTGACACTCCAACCACTGAGCCAAACCGGCCAAGACCAAATGTGATTTTTAAAAACATGCTACTGTTTCACTGTGTTGATAGGATAGGCCCTTTGAGAGGCTGGATTTATCACGGCCTATCTCCTTTACAGTTGCAAGACCAAGTTCAGTAGCTAAAGAGTCATAATATAAAACAATTGGTAAGATGACTCTTACGTACTCAGAATACCTGTATGCTATGCCTGTGCTTGGTGCTCACATGTTTATTCTTTGCAGCCTCTGAGGCAGCTCTTCCTCTTTGCAGACAAGGAACTGTCCTCAGAGGGTTAGGTGGCTTGTCAAAGGTTACACGGTGATGAGGTGGCGCACCAGGATTTGACTCAAGATTCCAACTCCTCAGTATTATCTTTGGTGTCTGCTATTTGCAGAGGAGATGCCAAACAAACGTGGGAATGAGTGGAGCTGGGAGAGAGGGAGCTTTAAATAAATGCTGGCTGCTCGATGTTTTTATATAATGTTTTGATCATTGACAAGAGTCTCATGCCCAACATCCTAAAGGAAAGTCAAATTGTCAATATAAACCATGTGAACAGAAAACACCAAGTTCATATTTGAATTCTTTCGTGATTTTGCAATAGGATATTTTCTGCCCGCGGAACAAGATTGTGGAGGAACTTTGGGTATATGTCTAACATTGGCCTCTTGGGCTAATGCTGGGCCTGAGCTATAGGGTTTGTGCTGTCACCAATATGGCAGAGTTAAGCAGTGTGGGCCACCTGGAAGTGACAACAGATTTGGATTTCCTAGGTGCAATTTGGAGACCACCCAGTGGGCCACAGTGCATTGGGACATCTAGCCAGTGTGTAAGCTGCCACCCTTATGTCCCTAAGTCGATGCACTTTTGGGGAGGAAAGGAGACATTTCTTTTTCTTCTTTATACACCTACCATTTCCAATTTGGGCTTGAAGTAGAGCTGAGATGTCGGTGGAGTTCTGTTACTGACAAATGAGAATATCTGGTAAACGGAAACTAAGGGAAGAAACCGAGCAGGGCCCTGCCATCTCAGGAAATACCTTTATCACCTCTGGGTGATACTGAGTGGAGATTTATAAAACATGTTTAATTCTCAAAGGCACTTGGGTGACCTCTACCTAATCTTTTTTAGGTGGCCTGTAGAAGGATATCATTTTAATTTCTTTAAAACACAGCACTTTTGCCAAAATACTATGAAAGACAGAGTTGAAAAAGCACCAGATTTCTTACTTGAATCCTGTTTGTTTGACCTTTGATAAACTTAGCACTTGGAAAAGTCAGCTTTTTTTGGAAAGCGTTGCTGCTCATGCTCCTGAGGGCTGAGGTTCTTCAGAAAATGTATAAAGACCATTTTATGATTCACTTTTTAAAGTTAGAGAAACATCTTAGAGCTGTTGTGTTTTATCATCACCATTTTGCAGATGGATTTAAGGAGCAGTTGTGGAGAGACAGTCATTATTTTAGGAGCAGATAAATACTGGGTCATTAAAAACTAATTTAACAAGTAGTCTTTGTTTTTTGCCTATATAGGGGGAAACAGTATATATCCTTTATGATGGTGCCTGGGATGTAGACGTAGAAGGTGACTTGGGATGTAGGAAAGGAAGGAGCATTCCATTGATCATTTGTGAGCTCCTGGGAAAATGGGAGTAAAAAGCAGGGTCTGGGTGTGGTGGGCCCATTTTGAAGAGAGCTTTGAGAGCAGCCCAAACTCAAACCAGATCTCAGAAAAGCTGTTGGGAGTGGTGGTGGTGGTGGGGGTTGGGGGTGAGAAGGTGCCTGGGTGAAGACAGGAAGAAGTAGCAAGCTGCAGATAAGCCAGGGCAGCATCTGCATTTTGATGCAGTCATTCACTGGGGACCAGGTTACCTTGGCTGCCATCAACAAATCATCAAACAACAAGGGCTGGCGAGGGTGTGGAGAAAAGGGGACTCTAGTACACTGCTGGTGGGAATGCAGACTGGTGCAGCCACTATGGAAAACAATACGGTGTTACCTCAAAAAGTTAAAAATGGAACTGCCATTTGACCCAGTGATCCCGCTTCTAGGAATATACTCTAAGAAGCCTGAAACACCAATCAGAAAGAATATATGTACCCCTATGTTCATAGCAGCACTATTTACAATTATTAAGATCTGGAAACAACCCAGTGTCCATCAGTAGATGAGTGGGTTAAAAAGCTGTGGTACATGTACACAGTGGAGTACTATGCAGCTGTAAGAAAGAAAGATCTCTTATCCTTTGAGATGGTATGGAGGGACCTGGAGAGTATTATCCTAAGTGAAATAAGCCAATCAGAGAAAGACAAATATCACATGATCTCACTTATTTGTGGAATATAATGAACTAAACAAACTGCTGAACAAAATTAACCCAGAGACATAGAGGTGGGGTACAGACTGAAAAGCCTCAGAGGAGGGGGGTTGGGGGGAAGAGATAAACCACAGAACTTACATACATGTATGCATGACCAATGAACATAGACAACAAAGCTGAGGATGAAGGGGTGGGGAGGAGGGGGGCAATGGGGAAAAAACAAAACAAATTTATAAATAAAAAAAGAAATAAAAAAAAAAAAAGAAAATGCTGGGAAGTAGAAATTCCCAAGAATCTTTCCCAGCCCTGGCCGGTTTGGCTCAGCGGTTAGAATGTCAGCCTGCGTCCGGAGAGACCCGGGTTCGGTTTCCGCTAAGGGCATGAACCTCGGTTGCAGTTTGTCCCCGGCCCTGGTTGGTCGTGCGGGTGGCAGCCACTTGATGTGTCCCTTTCACATCGATGTTTCTCTCTCTCTCTCTCTCTCTCTCTCTCTCTCTCTCTCTCTCTCTCTCTCCTGCTCTATCTGAACAAGAAATGTAAAAGTGTCCTCGGGTGAGGATTAAAAAAAAAAAAGAATCTTTTCCAAAGATCTTTATTTTTCTGAAAAGGGAATAAATGCACATGGAAAACCAAAAGCAAACAGTTTGAAACATGTATAGAGGGAAAAATATGTCTCTTTCCCCTTGGTTATCTGCCTAATCCTGGAAAGTTAGCACCTCAAGAGAGGCCCTTCCCCTGCCTGCTGGCACGTTTGCTTGGTCATTTCCTCCTATTTTTGTGCTTATTCATCCTGTGGCCTGCTTCTCCTTGACATGCCTATTTTTTTTTTTCACCCTCCTGTGAAGAGAGATAACATTCTCAGGACTTAATTCTCATCTGATACGTTTTATTTTTAACCAACCTCTACATCCTTTTCTCTCTGTACTTATTTTCATGAGCCTTCTCTGCCTTTTTTCTCTGCCTTTTCTGGCTCCCTCAGAAGGTGTGAGCAGAACGTCCGGTTACAATATATCAGCCCCAGACTTTTCGGTCCGGAGCAGCTGCTCAGGGTGCTGGGAACCTGGCTCAGCTTTTGAGGTCAGGGAAACTTTCTCCTCTGCCCACGTTCCTTCCTATTTTAAATTGGGCAATTCACTCTTATCTTCTCCTTCCCCTCTGGGCGATCTGTAAATTTCCTTTTGTCTGTAAATTTATCTTATCTTGATAAAGGAAACAGGCTTAAAAAAAAAAAGCAGGCAGCTGTGGCTTAGAAGGGACAGAGTCTCCCACCCACGGCCGTGGCTTTGCAGCCACTCAGGGCCCTGCAGCGGGACCGAGCCATGACTTGACATGATGATTCTTGGATCGAGATGAATGAAAGCAGCCAGTGTCCACCCAAGTGAAGGGAAAGGGTTTTGTTTTGGTTTGTGTGTCACGTGATCTCGGACTGAGGCTTTCCCAGACCAGTACGTTGGGAGTACACGGATCTCAGCTACGGTTAAGTGCATATACATTTATTTTTTCTTCCTTTTTCGCCTTTGCCCTGCACTCCCCCTCCCCACCTATGACTAAATACGGTCGTGGCTGAAAGTTTTCCAGCTATCGCTAGGGTGAGGGGGACGTTTCTAACCTGAGAAGGAGTGGAGCTCCCAGCGACTGGCTGCGCTCCCCAGAGACGCTGTGCATGGGAATGTGCTCGGGACTTGAACTTCATGGCCTCCGGCTGCATTTGGTTCTCAGTGGACCCGTCGTCTTTCAAGTATCACTTAGCTCTGTCACGCATCCCGTATATACGGTCACAATGCATTTCCTACAACACTGGAATGGGCATGTGGAAACAAAAGCTAAAAAACCAAACAAAGCCCTGGCCGGTTTGGCTCAGCAGTTAGAACATTGGACCAAAGATTTGCGGTTCGATTCCGGTCAAGGGCACGTACCTTGGTTGCGGTTCATCCCCAGCCCTGGTTGGGTCGTGCAGGAGGCAACCAGTCAATGTGTCTCTCTCACATCGATGTTTCTCTCTCTCCCTCCCTCCCAGACTATCAAAATAAATAGAAAAATATCCTCAGGTGAGAATTGAAAGAAACACACAGCCCTGGCCGGTTTGGCCCAGCTGTTAGAGCATCGGCCCGCTGGCCAAGAGTCCCAGGTTCGGTTCCCACTAAGGGCAGGTACATACCTCGGTTGCAGTTCATCCCGACCCTGATTGGGGTCGTCCGAGTGGCAGCCAGTCAATGTGTGTCTCTCGTGTCGCTGCTTCTCTCTCTCTCTCTTCCTCCCTCTCTCCCTCCCAATCTATCTGAAGATAAATGCAAAAATATCCTCAAGTGAGGATTAATATATAAATAAAAACACAAAAAACAAAAGGAACAAAAAAGAGATCCATGTGTACTTCACAGGCTGGTAGACTAATATCAAAAGCTCTAAGAAGACTACTACTAAAATGTAAGCCCTCTGTCACATACCAGCCAGGGTCCCAGGTTGATAGATGGCACATACAAATCAAGGTAACTGGAGGAGAGTTAAATAAAGGGACTTTTTACCAAGGTCGGGAGGGTGTGGGCAAACCACAAGAGAGAGTGCAGTAGCACTGCGGGCGTGAAGGGAAACAGGACAGGAGGGCAAAGAAGCATAACCGGGAGCAGAGGCCGGGTGGGGGCTCCCTGACAGGAACTGGGCCATTGCTGGAGGAACCCTGCGGGCCTATGGGACCCTGCGAAAAGGGTGCCAGGGAAACAAACACTCCACCTTCTGCTTTTCCCTCTTCAGACCTGCTAGATACACCCTGGGCTAAGCACATCCACAAGTCACCGGTCCGCTGAGCCCATTGACAGAGACATAGGTCAGGCTCCCATGTCTCAGTGCAGGGGCTCAGAGGTGGACAGTGTGTCTGACACAAAGAAGACAGTCAACACAAATGGCCTCCTGAGTTCTACATGACCCAGCCCCGGCCGACCCCTCACAGCTACTACTCTCCCTTGTTTGCTCTGTTCTCACTAATCTAGCATTTCTCTGTTCTTCAAACAAGTCAGACTTATTCCTGCCTCAGGGCCTTTGCACTTGTTCCCTCTGCCTGAAGTGTTTTTCTTTTACTGCTTTGCATGGATGATTACGGGTGGCTTAGATCTCAGATCCTTAAAGAGGATTTTTCTTCACCTCATCCTCTAGTCATAGTCTATCTCACTAGCCAGTTTTTCTTTTGTATTGACGAGAGTAATGGAATAGTTTTATTTTTAAATGTTCATATTTAACTAAAAGTTGTATTCTTTGCAAATGTTTAAGCTTAAGATAAAAAATTTAGATATCAGCTTAAAATTTTGCAGGGGGTACCTGTTTTCATGAATTTCTTCTTCTTCTCCTTCTCCTTCTCTTTCTCCTTCTCCTTCTCCTTCTCCTTCTCCTTCTCCTTCTCCTTCTTCTTGTGGTACGTGCCCCTAGCAGGAACCATACCCGGGACTCTCTGGTCCGCAGGCTGATGCTCAACCACTGAGCCAAACTGGCCAGGGATCGTGAATTTCATTTGGGGTGTGCAAACAATGTTTGGACATCCCTGATGAAACCTAATTGCTGCACAGGGGTTGTCTGGGAGTGACTGGGCCTCTTTCCGTACTGCAGTGTGGTGGCCCGTGTTGTCCCCATGGCCACCAGCACTGCATTTCTTTATCCACAGAAACCTACAAAATCTTTCCAAGAGCTTCAGAGAGATTCTCTCCTGGCTCTGATGGCCACATCCTGACTCACTGTATCTCACGTGGATGCGGAGCAACCAAAATGTGAAATGACTGCATTAGTTCCACCCAAGGATTTGGCTTGTGTGCCAGACCAGGGTGGTTCCTCTGGTCTTCCAGCAAAGCCCCGCTCCCCTCCTACAGCCACCACTGACCAGGGAGTGAGGCTTGAGGAGCCAGGTCTCCCTCCGAGCCATCTGAAGACTGTATCACGCTTGACCACTTACAGTGAGATTTTGCAACCTTGTCTTCTTCAGGGAAGGGTGCGGAGTCATCCTCGATGGCCTTCCTGCACTGCCATGGGTTTCTTAGGCTGCCAGCCACCTGTGGGCCTCTGACAGGACAGGCCTCCCTTCTGAGGAGCAGGCTCCCTGCCACACAACCGTTCAGGATTTTCATAACCGCCCCTGCTTTTGAGGACAGACATAGCGGTTTTGGTTTGGAGGACAGGATTTTGCTCCAGGTTCTGCTGTCGGCCACCATGCTCAGCCTAGGTAGCGCTTTAGCAAGGTTAAGTCCTCCCCTAAGTGGGCTATCACAGAGAGAAGCAAAATAGCAGACCCTATTATAGTTGTATTTTCCAGATTAATCTTCCAGAACTCAAATTCAGCCACGAAAAAATCAGTGCATTAAAAGTTGATTTGATATATAGTTTATTAGTTTATAGGACCTTCGTCTGAAAGGAGCAAGCAAGGCCTAAGAGGTCCGATATTTTGGCAAGTCAAACAAATACTCCAACAGTTCATATAGAACCAAAAATGACCCGAAATAGCCACAGCAATCTTTAAATAGAAGAACACAGTAGGACAGATCACAATACCAGATATCAGGGTATACTTCAAAGCCATTGTAATCATTGTAACCTAATACTGGCACAAGAACAGGCATATAAGTCAGTGGAACAGAACAGAGAACCCGGAAATAGACCCAAGACATTATGCTCAATTAATATTTGACAAATGTGGGAAGAGCATACAGTGGAGTAAGGACAGCCTCTTTAATAAATGGTGTTGGGAAAATTGGACAGCTACATGCAAAAAAATGAAACTAGACCACCAACTTAAACCATACACAACAATAAACTCAAAATGGCGTGGCCAAGGACAGTGGCCGCCTCCGGGACTAGCAGGGGAAGCCCAGAGGGCAGCCAGGAGGAATCACTCAGCGCAGCCGCCCACCTCTCCCTCCTGCCCTGCTCCTGCTCTTGGCTGGACCGTGATACCCTCGCTGTGTGACGTTCCTGTCACATTCCAGTTACATGAATTCCAGCTGCTTTCAGTTTTTTTATTCCCAAGACAAGAACATGATTTGTGAAGTTTATCTTTCAGGCCAGACCAAAAGTCTGGACTGACTGCCCTGTGACCAGGTGTTGTGGATGGGGGAGGGGAAGGCATCACCTGGTTCCCCGCAGGGCTGTGGGGGCCGCATCTCTCCCAAGGGCCTGAGGGCGGAGCAGGCCCCTCCAGATCCCACATGGTCACATTTGCTCTTTCCGTCCTTGTTCAAAACAGAAGTGAAGTCATTGCAATTAATTAGTCTCACTTAACCAAAGGGGAAAGCTGTGTTACTAAGCCACGCTCTGAATAGTGGCAGGCTGCCTGTTTGCCTCCTCACACGTGCGCTGATCTGGAAGCAGATTTACTCTTGGACATCCTGGCTCTGTGAAGGAGCGCCAGCCACAGGAAGTCAGGGTCAGGCGGAGGTGAAAGTGGAGCCCAGGGGCCGGCCTCCGGAGCTTGGAGGGTGGGGAGGAGGGGGTGGCACCTGTGGGGTGGCAGCAGCTATTGGCACGTTTTCCCACTTCCCAAGGTCTGGGTGAGTGGGTAGGTAGTGCCTGATCCGGACTGGGCACTGGGCACTGGGCACTGGATCGTGCCTGTCAAACCCACATGAAGCCTGGTCTTGGGGGTGATCTATACAAATGACAGTAATATTATTGTCAAGTTTCAGCTTCAAGGAGAGCAATTATATCATGGTTGTTTCTTACCCTATTAGAATACAGCCAGGGGCTTCTTAGGAAGAAAACTACCCTGTATTTACCACAGGTACTAGTCAGTATTTCCCCCAAATCCCAGCACTGCATTTCTCCCGCTCCCCTCCCGTGCCTGGGATCTTCATGACACAGCTCTCTCTGGGCTGTTAGCCACGCCCACCACCTCCGGATGGAGAGGCATCAGTGACCTTAACCACCCGAAGGGGCTGAGCTCCTTCAGAGCTGTTGCTCCTTTGACAAAACAGCTGTTCCTCCCCCAGAAGCTTGAATTTCTCCCCACCAGTTATCCCTTTTTTTCTGCAAGATCACACTTGAGCCCAACTATGTCCCCTGTCCACAGGGTAGGAAGTGCAACAATTCACTGCCCAAGGTCTGAAGAAAGGAGCTAGTTCTCCGTGTAGTATTTTCTTTAAAAAAAATTTTTTTTTTATTGATTTTAGAGAAAGAGGAAGGGAGAGGGAGAAAGAGATAGAAACATCGATGAGAGAGAACATCGATTGGCCACCTCCTGCACGCCCCTGGCCCACAACTTGGGCATGTGCCCTGACCAGGAATCGAACTAGTGACCTCTTGGTGCATGGGTCAATGCTCAACCACTGAGCCACACCAGACAGGCACCACGTAGTTATTTCAAGCTTGGGATCAGGGATGGAAACTCTAGCTACCAAGGTGAGACACTTTGGGCATTCTTGGGTAGATAGTGCTGCTTGGGGGGTATTGAACAGCACAAACAGGCAGGGAACGTTGTGAGCAGCTAAGCACAACTCTGGGTGTGGTGTGTGTGGGAGATGTGGGTGATTCTCCTCCATGCTGAATGAGCTCGGGTTGCTTAAGGTCACCCATACTTCATAGCAGCTTGGCAGATGGCAGGGAGGCACCGTGGCTTATTGGAAACAGCACGGACTTGGGACTCAGGTCTGTTCTGAATTTCAGGGGAGCTGTTTCTAACTGTGCAGTCTCTGTAAGGTGTCCGTGCCTCGGCTTCCTCTGTAACCTTGCTCCCACTCGCTCTAATGCTTATATAAACGTGCTCACATAGCGTCTCCTGTTCTCGTGAATCTGGGCTCTGCTAACTTGGAGATTTTAGTGCTCGAAGGACAAATGCTCATCTATTGAATTTGGATGTTCAGAGTGCTGCCTGGCCATCGGTGGCTTCAGGAGTCACTACCGGGTAAATGGGCAAGAATGAACAACAGCACAGCCTAATGCAGACGGGAGTCATTGCTGCAGCTTCCCAGGGAATAATCAGAGAAACAGGGTGGCTCATATCCAGGGCTTCCCCTGGGGTCTGTCCTTGGACCACCGTGCCCGGGGTGGAGGTTGACTGGGGGCTCCAGTGGCGCTCCTGAGGCGGCACTGCCCGGGGCTCAGCTCCACTGGGAGTGAGGACGTGGGGTGCTGTTCCAGGTGGAGGGCCCAGAGAGCTGCGGAACTGGTTGAGGAAAAGGAGGTGGAGCGGGGAGTGAATCATTTAGACAGTTACCAGCTACTGCCCTCAGCTCCAAATCCTCCCTCATTGCCTGTATAGTGAGCTAGACCCTGGAAACATCTTCCCTTTGCCACGGGGCACATGTTAAACTGTAGTAGAGGTTGCTGGAGGGACATCGCAGGAGGAAAAGGGAGTCTTCCTGTTGGCAGTGCGCCCTTATTCTGCTTGCCCGTGATCGCTGTGGGATGTTATAGGGCTCTGAGTGGCTACCTCCCACGTCTTATTGCCTGTCCCTAGCCCGTGTGCTGTCCTGTGGCATCCAGCAGCAGGCTTCCTGACCAGGAACCTCCCCGCACCCACTTTGGGCCAGCACGTCCCTAGGCACCTAGAGCGCTTCTCCATCATCCGGTGGGCTGCAGCCTGGCCCTCCGAAAGGATGTGAGTCCCAGCTTAGGGGAAGGAGCCAACCTTCCTAGTTTGTTCCTTCCTTGGTCACTCTTCCTCGGCTCTAGGGTATTCTTTATCTACCTGGACAGACTATAAATTCTTCTTCTTATTAACCTTTCATGCTGCAATTCCTATGTCATTTCCATCTCCCACCTGGACCCTGACTGATACAGAATTGGAACAAGGGGTGGTCCCAACAGATAGATCCCCCTACACACACACACACACACACACACACACACACACACACACACACACGGTGTCTGGGGATTAGTCTGGGGTTATGTGCAGGGCTCAGATCCTTGCCAATGGGAAATGGGGTGAGGGTAGTCTGTGCCATGCAGCGGCATCACAACTAATGGAGTGATCACCTGTGTGGTTAACTGGTCGATGGAAACAAATGCCTCAGAAGCCCAAGTAATGGCTGGACTGGACTGTTGCGGTAGTGATGATAACTAAGAGGACTGAGATGCGGGGTGGGTGTTCCTATGTATGCTTGAGCATTGACACAGAGAAATCGACAGGCTCAGGCCCTTCTGTACAGCCCAAGTCACAGTCTGACTATAGAATGTCAGTAGCCACAGGCCCGATGTAGCTGAAATAAGATACAAAATTGACTTGTGTGGGTTGTTGAATGATGATTGGGAAAGTCACAATGCGACCAAGTTTCTCATGGTAAACTTGAGGGTATTGACTGGGAAAGAATAGAAATCTGAAACTTGGAATGAGAATATCTGGTTAGATTTTGATAAAACTAACAATCTCGAGACTACCTGCCCCCAACTCACCTCAAACGTCCCCTCCCAGCGTAAGTATCTTGCCCTCCGATACCAGAAGAGACAAGCTTTTCTTTGCTTGAAAACCCCGTGACACCCTTCTTTGGGAGTAGATCCTTGAAAAGGGTTGCTGACTCTAGTCAAGATCCGCCACAACCATCTCTTGTTACCAGGAATTACCCTGTAAGTAGGTCAATTCTCAGCATGCTCCAAGGACAGGAGTCTACTATGACCTGAGAAAATATAACTTACACACTGAACGAGTTGCAACACTACTAATATATCAGGAGACACCTGGAAAATCTGTATGGGAGTAGATTCCAAGGGTGTTAGACTTACTGGGGTTATGGGTTTTCCTCTTATATTGCTACACATATAAAATATAACAATTTTTGCTTTATACACGTTGAAATTCTGGGGACAATGCACAACTCTTTGGGACTATAATGATTTTTGTAGATTATAACTTTTCAAAAGTAGAACTATCCCTCTTTGACTTCTCTTAGTGATTGTTACCTTGGACTCAGTTTTGTCTGAGATGGAGTATTCTATTCATCTTCTTTAAGTTAGCATTTTTCTGTTATATGTTTTTTTTTCATCCCTTTATTTTACATTTTTCAGTGTGATTTTAGTTTAGGGTTATCTCTTGTCAATAGCCCATAGCTTTGCTTTCCGCCATCCAAACCATCTGCTTCAGTCCTGTGGTGTTTAGACCGGCATGCCTTGTTTTACCCTGGTTCTTGTTGTCTTCCTTTCCTGTCTTTGATCAAGTTTCTTGTTTGCTTTTGTTCCTATTCCTGTGTTTGTTTTTCTACTCTAGTGGTTCAGAAACAATGCACTGTATTTTTTTTTAGGGGTTAACCTTACATTTTTTATGCGTATCTATTGTCTAGAGTTCGTCAGAATCCACAACTCTGTCCTGCACAAAATACTCATTTTGCAGTTCCTTCTTCTGTTCCATCCAACTCTCATTAAAATAATCTCAGAGATTAGTTCTAGGGTTATTTTTCTGCAATAATGAATTTCCAGAGGTGTTTTCTTTGAATTGTTTCCTTGGTTGTCAATGATTTTGTATTTGGTGTCTTTCTTTTCAGGGTTGTGTTTATTTTCTTTTTGCTTAATTTATTATTATTATTTAATTTATTTATTTTTGTTACACATGTTTCTCCTTTTTCACCCATTGACACCCTCCTTCTGTCCCCCCCAGCATTGTTGTCTATGTCTATTGGTTGTACTTATATGCATACATTTTTTGGTATATCTCTTCCCTTCCCCCCACCCCCTCCTCTGAAGTTAGTCAGTCTGAACTCTACTTCCATGTCCCTGGGTCTATTTTGTACATCAACTTACTTTATTCATTATATTTAACAAATAAGTGAGATCATGTGATACTTGTCTTTCCCTGACTGGCTTATTTCGCTTAGCATAATACTCTTCAGGTCCCTCCATGTCATGTCAAAGGATAAGAGATCTTTCTTTCTTACAGTTGCATAGTACTCCATTGTATATATGTACTACAGCTTTTTTATTCACTCATCCATTGATGGACACTTGGGCTGTTTCCAGATCTTAGCAATTGTAAATAATGGTGCTATGAACATGGGGGTACATATATTCTTTCTGATTGGTATTTCAGATTTCTTAGTATATATTCCTAGAAGTGGGATCACTGGGTCAAATGGCAGTTCCATTTTTTTTTTTGAGGAAACACCATATTGTTTTTCACAGTGGCTGCACCAGTCTGCATTCCCACCAGCAGTGTACTAGAGTCCCCTTTTCTCCACACCCTCGCCAACACTTGTTTGATGATTTGTTGATGGCGGCCATTCTGACAGGTGTGAGGTGATACCTCATAGTTGTTTTATTTGCATCTCTCTGATGATTAGTGAGGTTGAGCATTTTTTCATGTCTATTGGCCATTTGTATGTCCTTTTTGGAGAGGTGTCTATTTAGGTCCTCTGCCCATTTTTTAATTGAATTGTTTGTCTTCCTTTGTTGAGTTGTATGAGCACTCTATATATTTTGAAAATTAACCCCTTATCTGATGTATCGCTGGCAATTATGCTTACCCATATAGTCGATTCCCTTTGCATTTTGATGGTTGTTTCTTTTGCTGTGCAGAAGTTTTTAGTTTGATGTAGTCCCACGTATAATTTTTTTTCTCTTTTTTCTTTTACCTTAGGCGTTGTATCAGTGAAAATTCTGCTTTGTGTGATGTCTGAAATTTTGTTGCCTACGATTTTTATGGATCACGAGTCACATTTAAGTCTTTTATCCATTTTGAGTTTATTCTTGTGTATGGTGTAAGTTGGTGGTCTAGTTTCATTTTTTTTGCATGTAGTTGTTCAATTTTCCCAACACCATTTATTAAAGAGGCTGTCTTTACTCCACTGTATGCTCTTCCCACATTTGTCAAATATTAATTGAGCATAATGTCTTGGGTCTATTTCCGGGTTCTCTGTTCTGTTCCACTGACTTATATGCCTGTTCTTGTGCCAGTATTAGGTTACAATGATTACAATGGCTTTGAAGTATACCCTGATATCTGGTATTGTGATCTGTCCTACTGTGTTCTTCTATTTAAAGATTGCTGTGGCTATTTCGGGTCATTTTTGGTTCTATATGAACTGTTGGAGTATTTGTTTTAGTCCTATGAAGTATGTTGTTGGTATTTTAATGGGGATTGCATTGAATCTATAGATTGCTTTGGGTAGTACGGACATTTTAATGATGTTAATTCTTCCAATCCATGAACAAGGTATGTGCTTCCACTTTTTTATATCTTCCTTTATTTCTTTTTTCAATGTCCTATACTTTTCTGTGACCAGGTTCTTTATTTCTTTGGTTAAGTTTATTCCTAGGTATCTTAATTTTTTTGCTGCAATGGTAAATGAGATTTTTTTTTTTTAGTTTCTCGTTCTCTAAGTTCATTATTGGTGTATAAGAATCCTGTCAATTTCTTGAAGTTAATTTTGTGTCCTGCTACTTTGCCAAATTCATTTATTAAATCTAGTAGTTTTTTAATGGAGTCTTTAGGGTTTGCTATCTTAATATCATGTCATCTGCGAATAATGGCAGTTTCACTTCTTCCTTTCCAATTTGGATGCCTTTTATTTTTTCTTATTGTCTGATTGCTGTGGCTAAGATTTCCAGTACTATGTTAAATAAAAGTGGCAAAAGTGGACATCCCTGTCTTGTTCCTGTCCATAAGGGAAATGCTTTTAGTTTTTGCCCATTGAGTATAATGTTGGCTGTAGGTTTGTCATATATGGCCTTTATCATGTTGAGATTTGATCCTTCTAGTCACACTTTGCTGAGAGTTATTATAAAAAATGGATGCTAGACCTGTCAAATGCTTTTTCAGCATCTATTGATATGATCCCTTAATTTTTATGTTTCATTTTGTTTTTGTGGTATATCACATTTATCAATTTACACATATTGTACCAGCCTTGCATTCCTGGGATAAATCCCACTCGGTCGTGGTGTATAATTTTAAAAATATATTGCTGGATTTGATCTGTTGAGGATTTTGTCATCTATGTTCATCAGGGATATTGGCCTGTAATTTTCTTTCTTTGTAGTGTCTTTATCTGGTTTTGGCATTAGGATTATGCTGGCCTCATAAGAAGATCTTGGAAGACTTCCTTCCTCTTGAATTTTTTTGGAATAGTTTGAGGAGAATAGGTGATAGTTCTTTGACTGCTTGGTAAAACTCCCCTGTGTAGCTGTCTGGACCAGGGCTTTTGTTTGCTGGGATTTTATTGATTACTTCTTTTATTATCTTAATTGTTATTGGTCTGTTTAGATTTTCTGACTCCTCCCGGTTGAGTTTTGGAATAGTATATGATTCTAAGAATTTTTCCATTTTGCCTAGGTTGTCAAATATGTTGGCATATAATTGTTCATAGTATTTTCTTACAATCATTTGTATTTCTGTGTTGTCTGTTGTTACTTCACCTCTTTCATTTCCGATTTTATTAATTTGGCTTCTCCCTCTTTGTTTCTTGGTGAGTCTGCTAGAGGTTAATCAACCTTGTTTATCTTTTCAAGGAACCAGCTCTTGGTTTCATTGATCTCTTGTATTTTTTTTTTTTTATCTCTATGTAATTTATTTCTGCCCTGATTTTTATTATTTTCTTCTTTCTACTGACTTTGGGTTTTTCTTTTTGTTCTCTTTCTAAACCTTTAAGTTGTTGGGTTAGACAGTTTATTAGAAAATTTTCTTCTTTTTGAGGTAGGCCTGCATTGCTATGAACTTCCTTCTCAGGACTGCTTTGGCTGTGTCCCATAGATTTTGTATTGCTGTGTGTTCATTTTCATTAGTTTCCAGGAATTTTTAAAAATTTTTCTTTATTGATTTTAGAGAGAGAAGAAAAGAGAAGGAGAGAGAGAGATAGAAACATCGATGAGAGAGAACATCAATTGTTCTCCTCCTGCATGCCCCCCACTGGGGATTAGACCCACAACCTGGGTATGTGCTCTGACCAGCAATTGAACTGACAACCTCTTGGTACATGGGTCAATGCTCAACCACTGAGCCACACCAGCCGGTCAGCCGGGTTTTTTTTTTTTTTTTTTTTTTTTAATTTCTTCATTGATTTTAGAGAGAGAGGAAGGGAGAAGAAGAGATAGAAACATCAATGAGAAGGAACATCCAGGAAATTTTTGATTTATTTCTTGATCTCACTGGTAACCCACTCTTTGTTTAATAACATACTCTTTAGCCTCCATGTGTTTGAATGTTTTTGAGTGTTTTTATTGTAATTGATTTCTAGTTTCATGCCCTTGTGATCTGAGAAGATGCTTGCTATGATTTTAATCTTTTTGAATTTGTAGACTTACTTTGTGTCCTAACATGTGGTCTATCTTCCAGAATGTCCTGTGTGCACTTGAAAAGAATGTATATTCTGCAGCTTTGGGGTGAAATGTTCTGTAAATATCATATAAGTCCAACTGATCTAGTTCATCATTTATGAATGCTGTTTCCTTGTTAATTTTTTGTCTAGAAGGTCTATCCAGTGGTGTCAGTGTGATGTTAAAGTCACCCACTATAATTGTATTGTTATTGATCTCTCCCTTGAAGTCCTGCAGAATTTTTAAAATATATTTTGGTGCTCCTATATTTGGCACATATATGTTTGTGAGGATTATATCCTCTTGTTGGATTGATCCTTTTAATATTATGTAGTGACCTTCTTTGTCTCTTATTATGGCCCTCATTTTGAAGTCTATCTTATCAGATATGAGTATTGCTACACCAGCTTCTTTTTCATTTCCATTTTCTTGGAAATTTTTTTTCCATCCCTTCATTTTCATCCTGTGTGAGTCTTTTGTTGTGAGGTGGGTCTCTGGTAGACAGCATATATATGGGTTGTGTTTTCTTATCCTATCAGCTACCCTATGTCTTTTGATTGGAGCATTTAAGCCATTGACATTTAAGGTTATTACTGATAGATACTTATTAGTTGCCATTTTTATTTTATGCCTGTGTTCCTCTCTCTATATATATTTCTTCTTCTTCTTCCAACAGTCCCTTTAGCATTTCTTGCAGTGCTGGTTTGGTGGTGGTGGTAAATTCCTTTAACTTATTTATTTTTTTTGTCTGTGAAACTCTTTATTTCACCTTCAATTTTGAATGATAGCCTTGCTGGATAGAGTAGTCTTGGATTCAGACCCTTGCCTTTCATTACTTTGTGTACTTTATGCCACACCCTTCTGGCCTGCAGTGTTTTAATTGAGAAATCAGCTGACAGTCTAATGGGAGCTCCTTTGTAGGTAACTTTCTGTCTCTCTCTTGCTTCCTTTAAGATTCTTTCTTTGTCTTTAATGTTTGCTGTTTTAATTATGATGTGTCTAGCTGTGGGTCTTTTGGGACTCCCTGTGTTTCCTGAACTTGTGTGACTTTTTCCTTCACCAAATTAGGGAAGTATTCTGACATTATTTCTTCAAACAGGTTCTCTATCCCTTTCTCTGATTCTTCTCCTTCTGGTACCCCAACGATGAGAATGTTGTTATGTTTTGTATTGTCCCAAAGCTCCCTTAAACTCTCCTCCTGCTTTTTAAATTTTTTCCCATTTGCTGCTCTATTTGGGTGGTTTTTTTCTACCTTGTCTTCTAACTCACTGATTTGGTCTTCAGCTTCTTCTAATCTACTATTGAGACCTTCTAAGGTATTTTTCTTATCAGCTATGCCATTCTTTATTTCCACTTGCTTTTCATTCATAGCTTCTACCTCTTTTTTATGCTGATGTAATTCCCATTGAGGTCTTTATAATTCTCATTAAGTTGCTTATAGTTCTCACTAAATTGTTTGAACACCCTTAAAATCATTGCTTTGAATTCTTTATCTGACAAATTGCTTGGTTTTATTTCCTGTAGTTCCTTTTCTGGCGATTCCTCCTTTTCTTTCATTTGGGTGTTGTTTCTTTGTCTCACCATTTTAGCAGTCTGGCAGTTCTAGGCCTGATGAGGGATGTTGAAATATGTAGGCAGGTTGGTGTGTATCAAATAAGGCTACTGTGCCTCCCAGACTGTTTTGGTTTGTGGTGCCTCTTGCCTGCTGCGGGTCCTGGAAGATTGACAACTGGTGTTTCATATTGGTCTGTTGTGGTAGGCAGTGTTGGGAGCGTGGGTCCTGCAGGTGCACTGCTGGGGTATGTGGCTCCAGCTGGTGTGCTGCTGAGTTGCACTGCTGCCTGGTGGGGCTGACCTTCTGATCAGTAGCTGCTGATGCTGCTGGGGGTGAGTGTCAGCTCCCGTTTGCGCTGTTTCTGCTGCTGCTGTTGCCAGGGGGTGCTCTCAGCTTCCAATCTTCTGCTGCTGTTGGGGGCTGACAATGCTCTGCTCCTGGGGCTTTGCTGCTGCTGGGGGAGGGGCTCCATTCCAAATCCTCTGCTGAAGTTGTCAGGGGCAGGTCTCGGCTTCCTGAGACTTGCTGCTGTTTGGGCTGGGGCACAGCTCTCGAATAGCCTCTGCTGATGCCGCTGGGGATGGGTCTCAGCTGCCGATCTGCGCTGCTGCTGCCTGGAGATGGTTGTCCGCTCTGAGCCTCTGCTGCTGGGGGTGTGTCTAGGTTTCCAAGCCTCAGCTGATGTTGGGGGTGGGCTCCACACCTGCCAAGTCACTGCTGCTGTGGGGGAAGGTGCTGGGCTCCTGAGCTGGCACTACTGCTGCTGGGGGTGGTGCTCGGCTCCAATCAGGCTGCCTGTGGGGGATGGTGCTTGGCTCCCGGCTGGTTACTTCTTCCCCCAGCAGGTACCTTGACAGCACTGCTACGATGCACTGGTTTATGTTGACACAGCGGGGTCCACTGGTCCCATAGTGCAAGGTGCACCGGTGGACTCAGGTCGCCCAGTCCTTGCTGCTCCCTGCTGCCTCCTCCCAGAGAAGACCAGGATCTTCCAAAATGGCAGGGCCTTCTGGAAATGCAGGGAGAAGAGCTCTAACTAGCCACTTACTGCATGGTAGCTGGCTGTTCCTTGTCCTCAGCACCAGAACCCTTGCTCCAAGTTTCTGCACTGCTCGAGGTGGGTCATCCATACTCATGTCCAGGCATACTCTCTCTCACTCACACACACTAGCACAGTCACCCTGGCTCCAGTCCTGCCTGCCACCATCTTTTCTTTTTTTGCTTAATTATTTTTAAAGATTTTTTTTTTTTAAATGAGAGAGAGAGAGAAAGAGAAAGAGAGCGAGAAACATAAAAAAAACACCAATCAGCCCTGGCCGGTTTTGCTCAGCGGTTGGAGCATCGGCCTGCGGTACAGAGAGACCCGGGTTCGGTTCCCGCTAAGGGCATGTACCTCGGTTGCAGTTTTTCCCTGGCCCTGGTTGGTCGTGTGGGTGGCAGCCACTCAATGTGTCCCTTCACATCGATGTTTCTCTCTCTCTCTCTTCTTCTCTCTCCCTCCGGCTCTATCTGAACAAAAAATGGGAAAATGTAAAAAATGGGAAAATGTCCTAGGGTGAGGATAAAAAACAAAAACAAAAAAAACCCCACCAATCAGCCCTGGCTAGTTTGGCTCAGCTGTTGGAGCATTGGCCTGCGGACCAGATAGTCCTGGGTTCGGTTCCCACTAGGGGCACATACCAAAAAAGAAAAAACAAAACAAAACACCAATAAGCTACTTCCTGCACACCCTCTACCAGGGATCAGGCCCACAACCCAGGCATGTGCCCTGACTGGGAATCTAACTGGTGACCTTTCAGTGCATGGGATGATGCCCAACCAACTGAGCCACACAGACCAGAGCATTTCCCCCCCCTTTCTTTAGCAGGAGAACATCCTATAGTGTTTCAGAAGGTGCCAAACTTCAGGTCCTTGCATGTCTGGATTTTTCCTCCTCTCATTTGAATGCTACTTTGGCAGCTTGGTCTATCGATGACTAAGATTTAAGTTAAAGTTTCTCATTATGAATGTGTATTTTTTAAAATTTCTTTTGGTAGTTGGGTCAGTTTTTGTTTATATATTGAATCCATTTTATTAGACATACACAATTTGGAAATTTTAAATACCTTCTTTGCGAGTTGAACTTTTTGAAAAATCGTTACAGGATCTCTGTTTCTGGTAATACTTGTTCAACATGCGTCTCGTCTAATGTTTATGAAGCACCTGAGCTCGCTTATTAATTCTTTATTTTCAATATTTTAGTATGTGGCTTTTGCATATATCACATATACTGGGACTTTCTTTGTCTTTTAAATAACTAAGAGTTTCAGTTAATTTTCCCCCACCATTTTGTTTAGAATAATTTCAAATATACAGAAAATTTACAAGAATAATAAACAATAATTAGACTCACCGATCTTTAACACTGTTACATTCTCCCTATATAAATATGTATATATGGCCCAGCCTGTGTGGCTCAGTGGGTTGAACATCGTCCCATGGACGGAGAGGTCCCAGTTTGATTCCTGGTCAAGGCACACACCCGGGTTGCGGGCTCCATCCCCAGTAGGGGTGAACAGGAGGCAGCCAATGAATGTTTCTCTCACATCAATGTTTCTCTCTCTCTCTCTGTTCCTCTCTATCTAAAAAAGCATATGTATATATACATAAACTTCATAAATATATGTATATACAGGGGTTGGCAATAGCAGGTTTAGTTATTCATATGGAAAAATATATAGTTCAAGAATAAATAATATAAGAATAAACTCTGGGCCTGTCTGGGTAGCTTAGTTGGTTAGAGCATCCTCCTGATATGCCAAGGCTGTGGGTTCAATCCCTGGTCAGGGTACATATAAGATTCAACCAATGAGTGCATAAATAAGTGGAAAAACAAATTTTCTTTCTCCCTCTCCCATCTTCTCTCTAAAATCAGTCAATAAATAAATAATTTTTCAAATAGAATAAACTCTGTGTTTCACATACTCACAACCATATACCTGCTTTCCCCCCACCCTGTATACACACACTCACACACACACACACACACACACACACACAGTCTTTTTGAACTAGATGAAAGTTGACTGAGCATTTATGTCAAGAACACAGACATTCTCCTAGCACAATATAAATTACCCACTCTGAAATTTTAACATTGGTACAATATTATCATCTAATATATAGTCCACATTCCGATAGTCCAAATTGTTCTAAAAAGGTCTTTAAAAAAATTTTCCCCATTCAGCATCCAACCAAGGGTCATGAACTGCATTTGGTTTTCACTGTAAGGTAGGACAGGTCCTCAGCCTCTTTTTTTCTTTCTTTCTTTTTTTTAAAGGATCTAGCTCTGTTGTTTTGCAGAATATCTCTCTATCTGTATTTGACTCTTCCCCTGTTCACAGTTAGGTCAGGTAGACATTTCTATCAGTGCCATATAGATGGGCAATGTTGTGTTCCCCTCAGTGTGGGGTATGATACAGTATTAGGGGTGCATGATACAGTTTGTCCCATTATTATAACATGCTTGATCTCTTAGTTAAGGTGGGTGTCAGTCACATTTCTCCACAATCTGTTTCCCAACAATCTCTTACCCGATATTTTATCCATTGGTGCTTCTTCCTTTTGGGAAATAATAATGTTCTATTTCTGTCATTTCTTCTGCACTTATTAGTCATTCTACTCTCAGGAAAAGCTTTTCCTTATTTCTTCTCTTGCCCCATCCTTTTAAAATAAATTACTTTATTATTATTTAAAAAATATTTTTGTTAATCCTCACTAGAGGACATTTTCCCATTGATTTTTAGATAGAGTGGAAGGAAGAAAGGGAAGGGAGGGGGGATTGGTTACCTGCTGCATGACCCTGACTGGGGACAGAGATCAAACCTGCAACCCAGGTCCATGCCCTTAATCAGGATTTGAGCCCTCAACCCTTCGGTCCTCTGGCCAATGCTCTAACTGCTGAGCCAAACCAGCCAAGCCTAAAATAAAATGTTATGATCAGGGTGGACTCATGAATTATTTTGTTTATTCAGTGTTATAATCTATTCCTGTTATTATTCATCTTGAGGTTTAAATGGTCCCCGATGACTACAGTGAGCTCTCACACTCCTGTGTCCTTTTGACTAGACCCAAAGTTTTCAAGCACTTCTTTACTCTCTGGGACAACAGGCTTCCTTTTTATTTCCCTGTCTCAGCCCTGAAACCAGTCATTCCTCCCAGACATCATGATGCCCCACTGGAGTGGGAAACAGCATTCAAAACTAAGATCTGGATGGTAAGTGTACTCCTTAGCACAGAAAAGTAATTGCTTCCAGGCCCTTTCTGTGGCAAGAGTTAAGAAATACGAGTTTATACTGATGATGCCCCTAATTGCA
Organism: Molossus molossus; assembly: GCF_014108415.1. NCBI lineage: Eukaryota > Metazoa > Chordata > Mammalia > Chiroptera > Molossidae > Molossus > Molossus molossus. The sequence goes on along the minus strand of NW_023425344.1, from coordinate 166,985,099 downwards.
ATCTAACACTGCAGGGTTCTTCTCTCTCCTGTCCACATTCGATACCTCTCTCCTGTCCACATTCGATACTTGTACCGCTCTCCTCCCACAACGAGGACCTGGCTTCCAACAATGTATTGGCTCAGTCCTGCAATACATTCAGAGTGTTTCATAATTACTTCATCAACAACAAACTTACCAAGTCAAGTTTAAGGTTTCTTTGCATTTTTCTTTTTGTCCTCAGACGAAACTATTCCATTGAGGGTGCATTGTCAGAGTACTGTGTTCAGAAATTTAGATTAATTTTGCCTTCTGTGTAATTGTGAATCAATGTGAACAAAGCTATGGTTGGGTTCTTTTGTTTCTATTTGCATTCAGTTTTCCCCATGCTTGTTTCAATTTATTATTTTTTGCATGCATAAAACATTAACATGGTTCAAAAGTCAAAACGGTGTAAAAAGGTATCCTCAGAAGTCTGCTGCCTTCCCCATCTCCTCCACCCCACAGACACCAGCCCCTCCGCCGCGGAGGCCACTGGTTTTATTTCTTACTTATGCTTTCTGTTTAATGTTACAAAAATAAATGTGTGTATTCCTATTTTTATTTTCTTACACAAAAAATGACAGTTTTTTTTTTTTGGTATCTTGCTTTTTCACTTAAAAATAAATCCTGAAAATCACCCTAGATCATCAGTTCATGGAGATTTTCCTCATTCTTTTGTACATTTCAATGAAATTAAATGTGATCACTGTTTTATTGGGGCTTAAATCTAACATTTTATTTTGTGCTTTGTCCTTATCCTTTTTTCTTACACTCTTTCCTTTCTTGCACCTTAAAATTATGTTTATGATTCTATTTTCCCTACTAGTTTAGGTATTATACATTTTTTTTCTATTCCTTTTAAAATGTTATCTTAAAAATTATACCATGTATCAAAGTCTAAAGTTAACTTTACCCTCCTCCTGGAGGTTGCAATGACCTTTCCTTTTTTTTTTTTAATCCTCACCCAAGGACATTTTTCCTCTTTTTTTTTTTTGTTCAGATAGAGAGGGAGGGAGGGAGAGAGAGAGAAACATCGATGTGAAAGGGGCACATCGAGTGGCTGCCACCCACACGACCAACCAGGGCCGGGGACAAACTGCAACCGAGGTACACGCCCTTAGTGGGAACTGAACCCGGGTCTCTCTGGACCGCAGGCCAACGCTCTAACCGCTGAACAAAACTGGCCAGGGCCCGATGACCTTTCGATATTTAAACCAGTAAGACCTAGTTTATGCATTCAGTGTTTATTTAGCTGAACTCACACATCCCTCTCACATCTCTGATCTCCAATTTTGGATCATCTTTGCTTCTACCTGCAGGGTACCTGTCAGATGTTCCTGCATTTGGATGGCAAACTCTAATTTGGTTTTCTGGAATTGTCTTTATTTTACCTTGATTCTAAAATATTTTCACTGGGAATGGGATTCTAGGTGGACAGTAATCTTTAACATATAAGAGAATATCTTTCTACTGTTTTCCGTCTTGTCAGTCTGACACTCTTAAGAAAATCTGTTGGTTTTCCTCAGACCTCATTTAGGAGTATCCTCCTTGTCTTTGGTCTTCAGCAATTTTACTATGAATTGCTTAGGTGTGGATTTATTTTTATTTATTCTGAATTTTGGAATTCAATGAGTTTCTTGAATCTGGATTGGTTATGGAAAATTCTAAGCCCTTCTCTCTTCAAATGTGGTCTCTGTCTCACTGTCTTCTCTGGGGACCCAGTGTAATACCTGGACTTTACATCTGTAACTCCTTTTTATCAGCTATTCTGTATTTTGTGTTGGTTTCTCTGGGCTACATGCTGGATAATTTAAAAAAATTTTTTTATTCCCATTCATGAATGTACCTGATCTACTGTTCACTTATCCACAAGTTCTTAACTTCGGTTACCACATTTTTCAGTTCTAGAAATTCTATTATTGGTTCTTATTCTTTCTTTTTAAAAAAGTATGTAAAAAATATGTTTTTACTGATTTTAGAGAGAGGAAGAGGGAGAATCAGCTGCATCCTTCATGCCCCCTACTGGGGACTGAGCCCATAACCTGGTGGGAAACTGAACCAGTGACCTCCTGGTGCATGGGACACCACTCAACCAACTGAGCCACACTGGCCAGGGCTAGTTCTTCTTCTATGCAACTCACTTGGTGAACTTTCTGTTTCCTGCAGATATATTTACATGCAAGTTCAAGTCTAGTGAGAGCAATAGGTCGTCTCAGATGAAAGTGGCTTCTGTGTTCATTTATCTCTGGAGTTCCTTTTGTTCTGTTACTTCTAACTACATTGTTAGCTTCTCTAACTTCGGAGAAAGATGTCTGTTTTTCTTTTATTTTGAAACACTTGACTCAAAGATTTGAGGTTTGTTTTTGTTTTCAAAAGAACTTTGTCCAAATGTCCTTGTCCATTACTACAGAGAAATCTGATGGTTTCCTCTGACAATTTATTTATTCCTTATTTCTGACTTTTGGAGGGTGGATATTCTTCCATTTTTGGTCAACTAGCAGCCATTTCTTAGTTTCAGTGATGTGTGGGTAAAGATCATATATAAAACAGGAGAATGAAGCTATTCCGTGCTATTAAGTGCTATGTAAGTTAGTCCTTCCTCAACCTCAGGAGATGGTAGAGTTGGAGGTGGCTATTGTTTTTTCCCCATTTTATGTAAGAAGAAATGAGGTTAAATAGCTTCACCAAGGTCATCAAACTAGCAGGTGGCCAAGACATAGCCTCAAACTAAGATCTGACACCACACAGTCTGGGCTCTTAACACTTCCTCCTAGAAGTCCCCCTGTTTACAGCTTTAACAAGCTACTGGAATCAAAATCATTAGAGATGTAATCACTTAGAGAATTTAATTTTGACTCAATATGCGCAGATGCTATAATACTCATGGCATTGCTAGTCAAAACTATGGCTCCTACCAATCCTTTCCTTGTGTCTGTGTGTGTACAGGGATCTATACATCTCAGCTCAACACCATCAACACAGACATTGGTCAGTCCCTGGCAGGGCATCACCATTTCCCTTTCTTCCACCCTGTCCCCTCAACTGCAGAAGGAAGCAATAGGATCATTTACTAAGTCTGCCATCATGTTGCAATCTGCTGTTCACAAATCTATTTTTTAAATATAAAAAGCTATTAAGGGGCTTGGCCAGTGTGGCTTAGTTGGTTGAACATCGTCCCATACACCAGGAGGTTGAGGGTTCCATTCCCTATCCAGGTACGTGCCCAGGGTTGTGAACTTGATGCCCTCCCTGGTGGGGGGCCTGCAGGGGGCAGCCAATTGATGTTCTCTTTCTCTCTCCCTAAAAATCAATAAAACTATTTTTTTCAAAAACCAGTACAAGTTAAAAATAATAAAAAAAAAAACTATTAAGGGTGTGAATTTTCCCTTTATGTCTTTGACAATTCCTGTGGGTTTCGATACGAAGTACACGGTGTCGTGGTTAAGAATGTGGGCCGTAGAACCTGGCTGCCTGGGTCAAATTCTGACTCGGCCACTTGATTCCTGTGACCTTGGGCCAGCTGTTTGACCTCTGCGGGCCTCAGTTTTCTCACCTGAAAAATGGAGATGATAGCATCCAGCTGATAGTATTACTATGAGGATTATATATAAAATAGTTTAAAAAGTATTTGAGCCCTGGCCAGTTTGGCTCAGCGGTTGGAGCGTCGACCTGCAGACCAGAGAGTCCCAGGTTCATTCCCGCCAGGGGCACGTACCAAAAAAAAAAAAGGTATTTGACATACAAGTAACAATTGAATGCTTGCTGTTAGTAAATAATATTTTCATTATTTCTGAATAGTCTCTAACTTTAGGATTTATTAATTTTTTTCTGAATCAAGAATTATGTATGTATTTTTGGGTTAAAATCTTCAAGTGGGTCATGTATACCTATTTGTTTTTATTTTTTACTCCCAGTTTTATTGCATTTTATGAGTCTTAAAAGAATTTCAATGATCTAATACCCAAACGCATTTTGTTCCAGAAGCATTTGAGAATGTCTGTTTTCTAAAGAATACAAAGTTATTTCTATACGTATGGATCTGTATTAAATCATCTTTGGTAATGTTAACTTCCTATATATTTTTTTAGTCGTCTAGATCTGAAAATCAGAAATTCTCCACAATATCTCTAGATACATGTATTTTGGATTCGGGTATTTTTAGTTCTTCTTTTTAAATACCGCCCTGTAGTTAGTGACGTCTTCTCATTGCTGCTCAGGGAGATACTTTTCTGTTTAATTATCCTTTCCTCTTTTTTTCTTTCTTACTGTTTCCTCAGCATCCCTGAGAGCCACATGTTGGTTCAGGTTAGGAAGCTCTTTCTAGGAGCCGGGGGAGTCGAGATGGCGTGAGCAAGCGGAGCTCCAGGTCACCGGGTTGACACCCGCCGACACAGGGACTGTCACGTTCAGACACTGGATGAGAGGGCAGTGGGCCAAGGTGCTCTTGCTTGTTTTCAAACCATAATATTGCTTTGGCTTCAAACAAGGCAGAAGCCTTCCTCTTCCTCTTCCTCTGGGCAGCCTGGCAGAAAGCCCTGGGAGCCGACCGGAATGGATTCTCCGTGAAGACACATGGAAAGGTGAGGCCTTTCTCCCAACCTTTTTGTCCTGGGCCACCGCTTTCTCACGGGGCCCCCCTCAGAGGTGGGCACGGTGCAGCCAGGGTGCCTGCGTGTTGCTGGGCTTCGGTGAGAAGTTCCCCTCTTCCCGCCCCGCCGGCAAGCTGCTAGGCAGCGAGGAGATGGAAGTGCTGGGGGGAGCACCTCCTCTTTGTTTCCACCCACGAGCCAAGCAGCTGTCCTGTGCGGCAGTTTTCTTCAAAAGCAGAGTATTCTTGTCTTTGCTTCTCTGCCTACACTGTTAGTAGTAACGGAATGGCCCAGTTTTCTAAGGCGAAAACATCAAGGGAGCTCAGCCTCTGCATTTACCCGCCTGAGCTGAACCGCCTGCCTCCCCGTTCAATCCAGGGCTTTGGGGGGCTCCGGGCGCCTCGTACCGCCCCCGCCATGGAGCCTGCTTGCGGCCAGGCCTTCCCTGGTGACGCGCTGAACGCTTTTTATTGTTTTTGGCACAACAATGACACCCTTGGTCTGCTATCAGCTGAATTTGTCATTTTGACAGTTGATTCAGTTGGGTGATGGGTTTGTTTGGACCTCCTCTTGATCTAGCCACTAGAGTACACCTGACCACCTGGTGTTGAAGCGAAGGACTTGATCATTCTGTCCTTTTATCCGTTCAACACAAAATTAAATGCTACTTCCAGTTTATCCTTGTCTTAATTTCCCATTATACTACACAATGAATTTCAAGGAAATCATCACAAACTGCCTCTGTAGCTATTAGCAAGCATGTTTTATTTTGCTGGGTTTTGTAAGTCTCCGGGGAAACAAATACCTCGCTACACACTTTTACGAAGGAGTCACTTAAGAGCGATGAGTGATCAAAGCTGAAGTTCTGTTGCTGTATAGCAATGTGTTGTCATCATGGGAGCTAACCAGCCACCGGACAAAAGAGCGTATTTCCATTAGCTTTCATCTTAGGACTTGTGTGCATGTAAAAATCTTCTTTCTTTTTGTTTTGTTTTCAAATATGATGCGGGGTACCTTTCCCAGCTGTCTGAAGGCTGGGAGTAGGAACTGCCGACATTCGCCTTTGCAGTACCCCCTTTTCTGTTTCAGATGACTTCACCTCTTCTCGTAGACTATTTTTTTGTAGGTGTAAATACCTACTGAGAGTGAACAATCACTTCCTGTATGCCCAACGGTCATCTAGTGCTTTGACCATCTGTCTCGGCTATTTTATATTTCTACGTTAACTCTGTTATAGGTCTCGGGTGCCAGCACACAGTAGCCCCCAATAATAATACATGATCATATGATCAGGTTAACAGATTCCACGTTCACTTAACAATAACTTCTATCACGTATGGAATGAGTTTCTTCTCTATAAGCAATGACTTGGGAACCTTGTCCATATTTCTATTGGTTAACCATTCAACTGGGATTTTTTGGAACATGATCAACATGCCTTGTACCACTACACACACTATGGAAAATACAGAAAATGTAGGTTCCCTGAAGGAATGTCCAATCGAGTTAGTTAGACAACATATATCCATTTGAAATACAATAGTTTCCCCCTTATCCATGGGGGATATATTCCAAGACCCCCAGTGGATGTCTGAAACATAGTATTACGTATATTTATTCTATGTTTTTCCATATACGTATCTCTGATAAAGCTTAATTTATATTAGGTACAGGAAGACATTAACAATAGTAACTAATAATAAAATAGATAAATTATAACAATATACTGTAAAAAAAGTTATGTAAAGTTTGTCTCTGTCTCAAAATATTCTTTTGTATGTACGTACCCTTCTTCTTGTGGTGATGTGAGATGATACGATGCCTGTGTGAGAAGAGGAAGCGAGGTGAAGGATGTAGGCATTGTGAAGCAGGATTAGGCTACTAGAAGCACTGTGATACCTCGACCGTCGATCTGGTAATGGAGAGGGTTACTAAGTGACTAATGGGTGGGGACAGTATACAGTGTGGATACACTGGACAAAGGATGCTTCACATTCTATGTAGGATGGAACAGATGGCATGAGATTTCATCACACCACTCAGAGAGGCACACAATTTGAAACTTATGAATTGTTTATTCCTGGAATTTTCCATTTAATGTTTTTGAACCACAGTTGACCATGAGTAACTCAAAGTGTGAAAAGCAAAATCTTGGATAAGGGTGGAATACTGGACTCAGTGAATGAGACGTTGGCACATGAATCAACATTATTAACTACACTAAAGAAAGTCTTCATCATTGCCCTTGATGCCACAAGGACCCATGGAGAACAGACTGGGGTTGGGTGAGCATCTGTCTCCTCAGTGTGTGTGGCTCTACTGTGATCTCAGATGAGAATCAAGGAGTATCTTTGCCACTTCAAGGATTTTGAAGCCTTGGGAACAGGAGTCAGCGCTCAGGGAGCCTCAGGTGGACAGTGTTGAGGCACCGTCCTCCCGTGGTGGACAGTGTGGGGGCACCGTCCTGCTGTGGTATGTAGGAAGCCAACACTCAGGACAATGCTGAGGCACAAGGACATGAGCACACTTGTTTCTGAGCATGTGTGAGGCTCTCTCTGAGTAGTCCAGGCATGAATGGAGAAGATGGGGTTGGCACTAGGAGGTGTGGTTATAATCCAGGAAAACTGGGCTATTAATGTTGCCTTACTGTTAACTGAGCCCAAAGGATGGTGGGACCTGAGAACATTTGGGCTAGGTTTACGTAAAATAACTCTCACTTCTATTCCTTCCTGTGCCTGCCTGCAGCTACCATAAAAATGTAAGTTTTCACCACTTTACATCTTGGCTCTTATCTATACCAGGCTCTTCACTGGTCTCCCTATTCTTGTCTGAGCCCCAATCCATTTTGTTCTGTTGTAATTTTTTTGTTCCAATTTAATTTCTCTAAAATGCTGCTTTTGTCATATTTTTAGAAACTCTTAAAAATAAGATGGACATACTCAGTGAAGCATCGAGATAGAAGTGATGGGGTGGTGCAGAAGGTCCTCCCACCCTCTTCTCCAGTCCCCTCCTCACCATCACCTCATAGACCTATATACAAAAGAAAATGTGACTTGAAAACCCTGGTGTGTTAGGATTGAACAACAACTGTCTTTGGCTTATTTGTTTTTAAAATCACTTAAAATAAGTAAATAGCACTGAGAAAATCATAAACTAATGCTGTTTAACTGCTAACTTTTTAAGGTAAACCTTCTGAAAGAATCGATAGCGAAAATTTTCTCTGTCCACCGACTTTCAAATTGTAAATCAGACCAGTACCACAGATGTCTTGGGTTGGCTACCTGAGAAGCTGAGCCCGAGACAAGAATTCAGGTGCACATATTTTATTGAAGAAGTGCTCTTCAGGGGAAAAAATCTGTGTGCAAGCAATGATGTGGAATAAGGACGAGAAAGAGGCAAAGCAAGGAATGGAGTTTCTGGGGAGGTATAGCTCATCCATGGTGTGGGTACGGAATGGTCTGGAACATAAATCACAGTCTCATAACCTGTACCCTGTTAATCTTTAACAATGTAGATAGAGGTGAAGAGGGAGGGGTTGCAGTCTTCTGGGCAAGATACTTCCCCTTGGTTGGGGGCAAGTTTCCACAAAAGGGGTGCCTATGAGCTGTTATTAGGCAATACTTGCAGCAGCTGAGGAATGGGTACACGGCCTGGTAATCAGATTTGAGTGGGACACTAACAGGATCTACTCCAGTCCACCCTATTCAGATTCACTGCTTAGGATAACCTTATTTATCTCACGAAAACATAGATCCTGCAGGATTCTGATTGGTCACAGTTTTTAGGAAAACATACAGAAGAGGGTTAGTGGGAAAAGATATAGCCCTACGGTATTACTGGTCCTGATGTCACAACTAATCCTCATCATCTCCCCCTTTACCATTCCTTCTAGATTCTCTTCTCTCTCAGCCATCATTTCTGATGGTCTAGATGGCTTGTTCGGTAGAGTGACCCAAACTCTCATTTCTGAGGGACCTGAGTCCAACACCTAAGCCTATGTTTTTCTTTCCTTTTGTCAGCTGATCACAGGGAACGCCCCCACAAGGTCATAGATGTGAGCCAAGGGAAAGGGATCAGTGCAGTAGTGGTGAGTGTCGTGGAATCTGGGTCATCTGCTCTTGCAGTTGATTTGTGACCCCTGGACTTGCTTGAGCCTAGTCCCCGATGTGTCACTTTAATATCATGGTAGATTGCTTTTGAGTCTATGTGGGTCATGATGGGCATTTATGGTACATGGTCATATATGGTTACTTGATATCCCATAACAAGACGCTTCATCTCTAGCATTCCAGGTGCTATTTCTCAAATGGTGAATAATTCCCTCTGTACCCTATGCACACAGAACCCTAGTGATGTGTGTGTGACTCTCCTCTTGAAGTTTGTCCTGGACTTTGCACGTGACCTTTTTCTACTTTGAATACCATTGAATCTGCCAAATAGCGTGGCCCAAGTGTCAGGGTTGCTTGTACTACAGTCTGAACCTGCTACTAATCCCTTCCTTAATTTGGGTCCCATTCAAAGCTGGAAAAAAAATCACTTGATACAGGTGTGAGGACAATATTTCTAAATATGAACAATACTACCCACAAAACCTACAGGGACCTATAAAGTATTTTTTATTCCTTAGTGGGAGGAGGTACAAGGTATAATACATTGTCCTTTAATTTGGAGACGATGTCCTGGAATGCCCCAGAGCATTGGACCTCAAAACTTTAGAGGTAGCAGGATTCTGAATCTTTGCAGAGTTTATTTCCCACCCTGTGAAACCCATATATCTTACAGAGATATCAAGAATACATCATGTCATCAAGTCTGATTAACATGATGTCATCAGTATAGCAGATCAACCTGACATTCTACAGGATGTCTGGATGTTCTAGGTTCTAGAACGTCTGGATGTTTTAGGTTATTTTGGTTCTATGCTATGACAGAGAGCAGGAGAATTAATAATCTGGGACAATGCCTTGGCCAGTTTGGCTCAGAGCATTGGCCTGCAGACCAGAGAGTCCTGGGTTTGGTTCCTGCTAGGGGCACGTACCACAAAAACAAAACAAAACAAAACAAAACAAATCAAAACAAAACAATTGGGACAAGATCATGAATGGACATTGTTGTCCGTAATAGAAATGCACCCTGCTCCTGATCTTCTCTCTTGATCAGTATGGCAAAGAATGCACCAACCAGATTAATAGCCGTGTACCACATTCTATAGCCTGTATTAATCTTCTCTAGTAAAGATAACCTCGTCTGGCACAATAACACTCTTGAGGCTACTACTTGATTAAGTTTGTGGTAGTCCACTGTTATTCAACATGATCCATCAGGTTTTATGTGGGGGCCATTTGGGTGAAATAAATGAGAATATAAATGGGGATATGGATATTCACTACTGCACCATTTAAGTCGGAGTGACCTCAGTCTCTCTCATCCCCCCTAGGAAGCAATATTGAGTTTTAACTTATTATTTGGACTAAAGGTGGGAGTAGTTTCAGGGGCTCCCATTTGACCTTACCTACTACAATTTTTTAATTCTCCTATTTGAGAAATGTCCAATGTAAGAGTTTTATAAGTTAGTATGTCCATTTTATGCATACACTTAGGAGCTGAAGAAATGACTAGGTAACCCCATGGACCTAGAAGACCCACTGTGAGATGGATAGGATTGAGTCAGAAATCCATTATTACTTGATCCCAAATTTCTTTGCTGTAACAGGAAGTCAGGACGGTGCTTTGATTTTGTAGGTATCAGGGTCACCTTTAAAGATCTGAGTCCTCAACTTCTCCCCAGTATATGTTTATCTGAATAAATGATCATAGACCTCTTTCAGGAAAGGCTCTGAGAATCATTGCTATATACATTTGTTGTGATAGTAAAATTTCTTTCATATATATATATATTTCATTTTTATATTATTTAAAACTTATAGAAAAGTTGCAAGAATAATACAAAAAATTCCTGGATATCTTTTAACTAGATCCCCCATATGTTAATATTTTACTACATTATCTATATGCTTTTTTCTATAGATAAATAAATAGATATACACACACTCATTTTCTGAACTGTTCAAGACTAAGTTGCAGCACGATTCCCCTTTATTATAAACACTTCAATGTATATTTTCTAAAAATAAGGAATTTCTTAAATAGCCATAGTACAATGATCAAAATCAGAAAATTAACATTAATATATTATTAATATGACAACATTGATATGATACTATAAACTATACACTTTATTAATATTTTACCAATTGTCTTAATAACATTCTTTATAGTAAAAAAATGTCCAAGATCATGTATTGCATTCAGTTGTGATATCTCTTTGGTCTCCTTTAATCTGTAATTGTTCCTGAGTATGCCTTTGTAGTTCATGAAATTGACATTTGAAGAGTACAGATCAATTATTCTGTAGAGTGTTCCTCAACATGGGTTAGTCCACCACATGATCAGATTCAAGTTATGTGTTTTTGGTAAACTACCCCCAAAGTGGTGGTGTATCCTTCTCAGTACATCATAGCAAGAGACACATGCTGTAATTAGTCTTATAGTGGCGATGTTAAGTTTGATAATTTGGCTAAAGTAGTACCTGGCAGTTTCTATTGTGTGCTCTGTAATTAATAAATATCTTGGGGGAAGGAGTGATACTTGAGACTATGGGAATATTATTCCCTATTTTTTATCAAACTTTCATTGGCTATTTTAGCAATCATTGGTGATTCTTGCCTGAACCAAGGTGCTTGTAAAATGCTGGTTTCTGATATCATTATTCCCTCTTCATTTTTTTTTTTATCCTCGCCCGAGGATATTTTTCCATTTTTTGTACAGATAGAGTGGGAGAGAGAGAGAGAGAAACATCGATGTGAAGGGACACATCGAGTGGCTGCCACCCGCACGACCAACCAGGGCCGGGGACAAACTGCAACCGAAGTACGTGCCCTTAGCGGGAACCGAACCCGGGTCTCTCCGGACCGCAGGCCAACGCTCTAACCGCTGAGCCAAACTGGCCAGGGCCCCTCTTCATTTTTATAATGATTTTCTACAGCAAGATAAAGCTTTCCCTTCTCCCTTATTTATTTTTACCATTGTAACCCCCCCCCTTTTTTTTTACTTTATTTAGCAACCCCTCCCTATTATTATTTTGGTGCTCAAAGTGCCCCTGATTTGTCTGTCCTCTCTTTCAATCAGTGGATCCTGGATCCGAGAACTGACTTGGGTCTGGAAATTGGGCAAAGGGTCATGAATGTCTATTGGGCCAGCTGATCTTGACTTCCTACTCATACATTCTTGGTCTCTTTTCATAATGTAAGCAATGCTCCCTTGGCTATTTCTACATCTTGCCTCAATGGACACCGTGTTCTATAGATCCCTGTATGTCAGTCACCACTGACTACGATTCTGACTCTGCTGCCCATGATGTAGTTGTGAGCACCTCACTTCTGGGAATTAAGTGCAGCTACCAGGCGTCTGTACGAAACCCATACTGAAACAGCAGCCTCCGACAGGACAGCAACTGCTCAGTTTCCTGATGCCAGTGGCGCTTGTCACCAGCACACTCGTAACGTGTTGATCACCAGAAGGACCTCTGGGATCTCCCAAGCAATATAGTGGGTTTTCTGATATGATGGATTACAATAAATCCACTCTAGCATGTACATTTCCGTGAGACTTTTAATTTTCCTTCCACAGTCTGCCACTGTAGTTCTGATCTCTCTTCTTCACTGAATATGAGTCATTGCATTTAGTAGGCTTCTAAGAGCCATTCCAACAGGGCATTAGGAGAAGCCCCTGGTGCCTTATCAGGTGTTAAATCTTGTGTCATGAAAGAGTATCCCTATATTGATGAACTCTCTTAACTAGATTTATATTCTACTCCCCTTGATTTAGCATGTTCCAGATCCAGGTCTAGTCAAATTCTTGCCTGTCTTGCTGGTATACCTTTTCTAGCTCCTGCAGCTCCTTCTGTGCATAATCCTTGTCCTCCCTTAGCAAGCTTGCATTTCTCCAGACGGGCCATGCTGAGATTTGACTCTAGTTCTTGGTCCAAGATGGGGCAGGGGGACAAATCCTGGTGAGGGCGAGCATTGTTCTATCAGGTACCTGCCTCCACTGAAGGTTCTGCATTGTCTTCAAACAAGGCGCGGCTGTTATCCTCGAATAGGAGAAATGAGCAACCTTTACAGGCCCGAAGGATCCAGGGACATTTGGAGGTTCAAGGTTGCTAAGTGTGTCTACTCAGATATCCCCGTTCCAGTCTCAGCGTTCCCCTCCTTCCCTGTCAGGGCCCTGACTTTGGTGTAGATGACTTGTTAGGACCAAGAAGTCATCCTGCTGGAATTCTGGTGGTTTCACAATGAATTTTTGAGCTTGGAGACTGGGAGACCACAAAACATGTAAGGGGAATGGAAGGTGAGGTCAGGTGTCAGCAAGTCTGCTTTCAGAGGCTTCAAGATTTTCTGGTCCGTGCGTGGCTCTGAGATATCAGCATCGACAGGAGCCACAGATCAGATGTTGGCTGAAAGGCCCAGGGTTTGCAAACTCCTCAGGTTAGAATCTGGCCCCACTCCCCTTTCTAATGTTGCTCCCCAACACACTGTCCTGTAGCAAGGCTGTGGTCCTGAGGGTCTGGCCATTTGCCATACTCATCGCCGGGCCTTTTCTTCTTCATGCTATTCTTTCTCTCCCGAGTTGCTTGCTGCTTTTTTCAGCCTTCTCAAATCCAGCTTCTTATTTAAGGTTGGAAAAAAAAAAAATCAACCTCTCTGCTTTTTCATAAATATCATTCCAGGCTGAGATCCATCTCTTCCACTGGGTGGTCTAGCATTTTAACAAGATTGAGCAGAACTATTTTCCTTGCATGTAGCTAGATCATTTTGCTCAGTTTCCCTTAAATGAAAAAAAAAAATAGAACTATATTTAATTGATTGTATAGATATAGTTTTTAGTCAAATAGTCCCCTGTCCCCTTTTCCCATTCATGTAACAAGTAATTATATTTTGACTTTTGAAGCTTTTTCTTTGGATATTTATTTCTATATTCTTAGGTAGCTGCTTATACTACTATTTCCTGCTTGACTTGTGTTTGGAAGATTGTTAACTTTATACTTTAAAAATGAGGACTATATCATGCCCCTCCCCCTAACCATCACCTTCACCCCTCACACATCCCCCTTCTCCCAACAGATTTATGTCACACCTTTCGATTAGCCCAGTGCTCAGTGTTTTTAATAAGCCTATGGAAATGTTATTTGAGCCAAGCCATGCAACATTCCGTGACTGCATTCTTATGCTGGTATAACTCTTTGTTTTCCCCTGAGTTAATAATGCTTACTTTTAATTTTCTGTGAACCCTTAAACACTCCAACAGAAGGCAGCATCTCTCAATGTGTCTGAACATATTAAGTAATCATTTTTTCTTCTTGGAGACAGACCTCCTGAAAGTTGCGTCCTTTGGCTCCTATCTGGACCGGCCGCGCCTCAGGCCAGCAGCAGAGTGGCTGTCCTTGGGCACGAGGATCTGCTTTTGCTGCTAACCTGGGGGTTCCCTGTGCTTCTCCCCGAGCTGGACTCTCCACCTTCCTCTTTCGAGGTTACTCTGTTGTTCTGCTGAAACACAAGACTGTAATACCTTCCTGAAGAAAATAATAAGGAAGGTCAACTTTTTGAGATCTCATCTATCTGACAGTACTTTTATTCTGCCCTCAGACGCGATGGTCTGTCTGGATATAAAATTCTAGGTTGAAAGTCATTTTTCCTCAGAATTTTAAATGTACTGTTTCCTTTTATTTTAACTTCTGGTGTTAAATGTATATCAGATGCCATCTTAATTTCTAATCTTTACTTTGCTCTTTCCCTTCAATCTCTGGAAGAGTTTAAAGAAACTTGTTGTTGAACATTTTTCTAAGATTTTGCATCCGACCTTTTTCATTCATTCTGTTACAACTTGGTGTGTACTTACAGCCTGGAGACTGCTATTCTTTATTTATTGAACACCTTCTTATTCCTTTCATCATTTCCTCCCCCTTTCTTTCCTCTAACTCTTTTTATTTCAATGATTGGTTTCTGGGACTAATTTCAGGTTTTGTTTTGGTCACTTTTCATCTCATTTCATTTTGTTCTGTTTTCTGGGACATTGTTGCTACTTTGGCTTCCAAACTTTCTATTTGGATTTATAAAATCCCTCCCAAGCCTTCATTCCTCTTCTTTTTCTCTGAATGCTCTGTCTTGTCTTTCTTTCTTCTTCTTTTCTTTTTTCTAGCATCTTATTTATAGCATAGTGGATATGAAATATTTTTCAAGGTTTTCTGAAGATATTACTGGACTATTTTTGACGTTTTTTTTTTTTTTTTTCTAGCTCCCTGCACTGTACCTTTGTCTGTCTGACTCACTATTTTTCTTTCATGTTAGAAGCTGCCCTGAACTCTCTGGTGATTCTTGGGCCATCCCTTCCTACTTAAGAGTCAGGTTCATCAACTCTGATCCAAGTTCTATTTGTAGTCTGGGCTTTTTACTGTGAGTATCCTTAGGGGTCTTTTCTATTGAATGGTTGTTTTTCCCAGAGGGTACCCTTCATCTCTTGCCTTTAAAATATACAGGTAGCTGCTCGTGATCTTGGAGACAAGGTCTCTAATTTGATACGAAGTTTTCCACGGAACATTCCTGTTGTTAGACGCTGCCTCTGACCTCAGCTGTACTTGGTGCTGCCCAAGCCCAGAGGTTCGGACAGGACAGGGTCAGGAAAGCACTGTCACATGGTGAGCACTGAGGAGGGTCGGGCTGCTGCTCTCTGCCTCAAGCTGTGAAATCATTTCTGCCTTCAGCTCTCCCTGCTACACCCTGCCTCCAGGGGTCCCTGGTGCCTCTGGTTCCGAGTCTATTTTTGAGGGTGGTGGTCCTGCCAAGTGGACCGGTTCGCTTCTGGGTTTCTCCCATTCCCAGCTCACAATTCAACTAACTGCCTCTCGTCTGCTAAGTCCGATACTATTTGTACAAAAAAAACCTGTCACTGTTGCCTATTCTCTTATTTTCTTTGTCCTTATTTTATGCCTTAAAACAAATTCTCTGTACTGTAAATTTCGGCAGGATCAGAAGGGAATGAATGTGCTCAGTTTGCCATATTTAACTCGGAGCTGCTTTTCTCTAAGACTCGTTCTACAGATTCCAGCCAAGCTTAGTCCCTCCCTGTTCTAGAGACTCCGAGCACTGGTTTCCTGTGCTCATTCATTTCGCATTTACTCGTGTCCTCTTAGCTCTGTGCACAGAGGCCTCGCTTCCCTAACTGAAGTGTAGATCTTTTCTGTTATGACAAAATATTAAGCTGACTTGAATGATTTTTAGATTTTCAGGAAGTAGGGCTTTTTTCCCTTGTAGGTAACAAAATTTTAAAAATAAGATTAGAATGTGACTGACTATATATTTGCGTGGCAGTTCATATAGTCTGTACATTTAGCTCATGGCTACCTTCCTAGGTAGTCATGAAAACTCTAAAAATCAAATATGTTACACTTAGAATCATATTTTCAATTTTATTTTATTTATTTATTTTTCCTCACCCGAGGACATTTTTCCATTTTTGTTCGGATAGAGTGGGAGGGAGAGAGAGGAAGAGAGAGAGAGAGAGAAACATAGACGTGAAAGGGACACATCAAGTGGCTGCCTCCTGCACAACCCCAACAGGGGCCGGGGACAAACTGCAACTGATGTACGTGCCCTTAGTGGGAACCGAACCCGGGTCTCTCTGGACCACGGGCCAACGCTCTAACCGCTGAGCCAAACCGGCCAGGGCATATTTTCAATTTTAACAGGAAATCTTTATATGAAGCGGATTATCAACCTCATTTTATATTAAAATACAGGTTTTCATATACAACATTTATGTTAATCAATTCATAAATGCTTAACACTAACCTCATACCCTCCTCTGCCGGTGCCGGTGGGATATAGAGAAGCCTTTTAGCGCAGAGAACATGTCTGTCTTTAATTCGTGGCTTATATGAGATTTCTATCGCTGCATAACAAACTACCCCTAAATCCAGTGGTTTCCACATTTAAAACACAGCATTTAAAAATGTTTAGACATTTAAATAACACCATTTATGATTTCCTACAATTCTGGGAAGTTCTGATGTTGATCTCATTTGGGCTGGCTTGTGCATTTGCATTCAGCTGGTGGGTGAGGTGGGAGGGAGGTGCTGGGTGCGGCTAAGACAGTCTAGGCCTTTCTGTCCAAAAACCTGCACTTCATAGCCTGTGGCCTTGGGGCAGCAAGAGAGCAAGCTGCAGGGTGCACGCACTTGCCTGGCCTCTGCTTGTCCCATCACATGGGCTAATGTTCCATTGGCCAAAGCAAGTCACACACCGAGGTCAGACTCAAGCGAGAAGAGACTTGCGAAGGCGTAGATACAAGGAGGCATGATTCATTGTAGGTCATTACGTTAAGGATCTCCCCCAGGATATAGAATAAATGTATGTATTATAAATCTAATTTTATATGTCACTATAGATCACTATAAACCTTCCAGTTTATATGTGTGATATAAATACAATTCCTGGGAATCGCTGCACCTTTGTTTTAGTATGATGGAGAAGACGGATGCATGGCCTTCAAGTTCCAGCCCATTTTAGTGCAAACAGACAGCCTATTTACAATTCTGCAGCTGTGCCTATCAGTCACCAGGGCGATGGTCTGCACCAGGCAGTAATCCAGCTTGGGGCGTTTGATGCTTTGGTGACTGCCATGCATCTTGTGGTCCCCTACATTACATCACTACTTTCACCAGCTCGAAGCAGCACTGCAGCCCCACCAGGCTGCAGGGTTCTGGCACCTGCAGCTGCCTTGGGAGAGAGATGCGTCTGGGAAAGTCGAGACAAGGGCCCTTTAAAGCACGGATCCAGTCCAGCCGGTGTGGCTCAGTGGTTGAGCGTCGACCCCATGCACCAAGAGGTCACTGGTTCAATTCCTGGTCAGGACACATGCCCAGGTTGTGGGCCTGATCCCCAGAGGGGGCATGCAGGAGGCGGCCAAACTATGTTCTCTCTCATCGATGTTTCTATCTCTCTCTCCCTCTCCCTTCCCCTCTCTAAAATCTATAAAGGAAAAAAAAAAAAAAAAAAGGCGCCGGGTCCAGGGCCAGAGTCTCTGATCTAGAGGCAATACTCTGGAGTGGGCGAGGTTTCATTATTTCTTTGCAACTTTATACCAGATTATAATGAAAAGGAGTTTTCTAACCAAATCCTCTCATATGGTAAATTGACACAAAAGAACCTCTTTTGTAAGCTCTGTGAAGGTTGATGCTTCAACCTCTGTTTTTATCCACTTTATGCCTACGACAATGCATGATGCCTGAGTTCCATGAGTCACTAGTCCAGTGGCAGGGTTCAGCTATGTCAGATAGTTCTGCTGGGGACACAGAATCCACTGAACCAGTAGCAGGACCCAAGACCATTTGGGATCAAACACAGGGCACTGTCCCCACAGTGAAAGGGTCTTTAAGACTAGTGCTGTTCAATGGCCATATTATGTGAGCCATATTTAAATAGTAAAACCCAACATATATAATTGAAATAATATATTTTGTACAACCTGAAATCTCCAAAATATTATCATCTTAGCATGTGGAACTAGGAACATTACAATTACTCAATGGCCTCATGTGGCTAGTGGCTACCATAATGGACAGCACAGTCCCAGATTCTTCAACCCTATTTGCTTAAGGGTTGGAGCATGTCTCCTAGACAGGTTAGCCACTGCATGTATGTTGGATATTACTGCTTTCAGTAAGGAGAACCCAAATTGAGCATGCACTATGTTAACAAAATGCCCAGTGTTGATGAGAAAGGGATAACTGAAGAGTTTGTAACAGTAACTTCTGGAATAGAGACTTTTTTGTTGAAATGCTTAGCTAACAGCAACTGGGGTGTATATTCCTGACCAGCTCTGGAGTGAGACAGAGTAATAGCAAAGCCTATATTCTGATGGGCAGTATTTACACATAGTTTTATGTTACCTTTACTTTGGAAAACAATCCTAAGGAAAGAACTCTTCAAATATTTTATATATAAATCTATCTATCTATCTATCATCTATCTATCTACACAAATAGTATATTGTTTCAAAGTTGTGTGTGTGTGTGTCTGTGTGTGCACAAAGGATGCATACTTTAAGGAAAGCTGTCTTGGGTGTCTAGCTAAAGCTATTTCCCATTAGTTTTTAGGAAACTGTAATGTGAGCACCAGAGAGCCTGAGGCAGAATGACTTGGGATGATGAGGCAGGCTAATGTTTTAAGATACTCTCTTGAATTTTGTTCGCTGAATATTTTTCTCTTCTTTTGAATTTTAATTAGGTAGCTTGATCACCAGTATTTTCTGCCTGAAGGGTTTTTGCAGGACCAAAAAGCAGAAACTGCCTAAAGTTACTGCCTCTTCTCTCTTTTCCTTAACATGCCAAGCTTCTTGAAAAGATAATGCTGGGGACCCCGGCGGGGAGGGGAGAGAAGGGCGCGCTGGGGAGGGGAGCTGCCCCAGAGGTCAAGAGGCTGTAGATGGTTGGCAGGTGGATGAGTTCAGTGGATAGAGAGGACAGCTGTGCTTTGTGGCATTGTCTCAGGGGGCCTGCAGGACCTCTGCTGATAACCTAGGGAGATTGGGTCCCAGGAATGAGAGTTTCCAGCCTCATCGCAAGTGGTGGAGATAATCAATGTGAACTGATAACTACAGAGGCAATGGGAAAGCTTTGGTGGTGTATAAAACTCTCAAGCACTTGGCCCCACCGTGGGGGAGGAGTATGGAAAAGGAGGCCCCAATAAGAACAGACTGAATAATATCTCGGTAGTAGAGCATTCAGAAAAAACAAAGAAAGTAGAACATTGTGCTTCTTTTTACACCTGAGTTTGGACTGAGTCATCCTGTTCCAAATGTTTCTGCAGACAGACCAAGAGATTTATACCTAAGAACTGGAGGGTGTTCGGTGTGCTAGTCCCCTCATCCAGTCGGTCACAAATGGACAAAATCCAGTGGCCAATGACTGAGATGAGCTTAACACTGAATCTAGAAACAGAAAGCCTATTTGTAGCCATGATTCTGCCTTGAGCAAGTCACCTTGCTTTTCTGGGCCTTGGATTCTCCTGTGGCTCCAAGATTCTGAGAAGTTCATGGGCCACCTTGGGTATGAAGAGTACTGGGCAAGAGCTCCAACGCTGAAGAAACCGTGTCTAGAAGGGCATGAGCAGCTGAAATGTTCCATTTTTCTGCTGATTTTCCTAATACTTTCAAAGGAAGATTTGAAAAGGCACTTATATGTGAGGAAAGCAACTTAACAGACTTAGACTCATCTGTCATTAGAAGTTAGAGTGAGGCTCTATGCACATGCTTTGGCTGGAAGGCTCTGGCTTCTGCATCTGTGAGAAGCTCCACACATCCTAGCTCTTTGATTCATTGTCAACAGGGCTTTGTCCTCAGCAAGTCAGGTCCACAGCTGGATGCCCAGGTCCTGAGCGTTGGAAATAAATTTTAATACTCCTGAAAATTGCTGTTGGATCACCTTTCATTGTAACTTCTAGAGCCTTTTCTCTGACTTGGGAAAATTAGTTCCCAGAAGCTGACCTATAACCTTATTGTATAAAAAACTTTGACTTTGTGCAACTTGCTGAACAGTAGAAGTGGGGGCCGGGGGCAGCCAGGCCACTGGAGCTTGGGGTTTACTGGTATTTTTCCACTAAGTGGTTCTCAAGTGGCAGGTTTTCACAACATTTTGGCTATCTTTTTGCTTTTCATCTTCATAATCAAAATTAGAAATGTTTGCCAAATAACTTTTAGCACTAGACTAGATATATAATCTTTAAGTTGGGTAAAATCTCAGGGCCCTTATGACTGTGTATCATTACAGCTGGGTATCCTAGAATATGTTGTTGTTTTTAATTAAAAATTATTTTTAATTGATTTTAGAGAGCGAGGAAGGGAAAAGGAGAGATGGAAACATCAATGAGAAGAGAACATTGATTGGCTGCCTCCTACATGCCCGCAACTGGGGATTGGCCCACAACCTGGGCATGTGCCCTGACTGGGAATTGAACTGGCTACCTCTTGGCACATGGGTCAATGTTCAACTGGTGAGCCACACTGGCTGGGCGAATATGTTGGTTTTTAAAGATTTTGCTACTGCAGTCCTGAGAGCTTGCTAACGGTGAGTGGGCCCGGTATTACAGGATGTACCATATGATCACAATTTTGTTTGCCAGGAAATACATGTTAACAGCTATTGAGAGCATGCTATGTTGTAGCTAGTATCGGTAAGTGCTTGATTTGGAGCACCTCATTGAATGCTCATGATACAGGGAGATCCTTATCACCCTTCACTGACAGACAGGGAGTTGGAATAGATATCCCACGCATCTTACCTATGATCACACAGCTACCTATACATACAGTAGGTGTGTGCACATACAACACAGATAATGATTCACTCCATCGGTATTTATTGACTGCCACTACTCTGCGCCTGGTACTGTGCCAGGTGCTGGGTGAAAAACAAGAACTATGTCAGATCATGTCTTTGCCATCAGTATGGAGGAAGAAGACAAAGCTCATTCCAGAAAATGAGCGTTATGAAGAAAATAGGGTGTTGTGATGTAGGATGAACTACTGGAAGGGGATTTAATGTGGTGGTTGTGGAATGTCTCTTTAAGAGGATGGCACTTGAGTTCATATCTGAATGAAGAGAGAGAATCTCCTGTGCCAAGATCTTGGGGGAGAGCTTTCCTGCTCGAGCAGAAACCCTCAGGTGAGAGCAAGCAGGGTGTGTTCAGGAACAGGAGGAAGGTCAGTGTAGCTGGAACACAATCAGCAGAAGGAAGAGTGAGTGGAAATGAGGTCACAGGGGCAGGCAGAGCCCCCAGGGCCTGTGGCTGGTGGTGGTGGTGATGGGGCAGGGGGATGGAGAAGGAAGAGGAGGAGAAAGGAGAAAGATAGGAGAGGATGCTGTGAGTTTGCTTGCCTCCTATGGACAGCTGATAACTAGGAGTTCATACATCTTTATCTCATTAATTTCCCCAACATCCCTGGGAAGTAGGTAATGCCATCTATACCTCATAAAGATCGACTGTGAAATACGAGCCCTAAGTAGCTCTCACTTCCTTCAGTGTTTCGAAGATCACTGCAGAACCCTGCACATCCAGCTGAATCACACGCAATAAGACCGCAACACCTACTGGGCGCTTCTGATTGCTTTCATTGTTAAATTAAAATTCTCGTGTTTCTCTTCAGTTTAGCTTTATTGGTGCTCTTCTGAAAATATTCACTCTTTTTAAAACCAGAACATATGCTATAGCTCTTTCACTTGTCTACTCTGCCTAGTCAGTTAGCATTTATAATCAAAATATTTTCTTTTTATTACTGACAATAATATATATTCTCTTCACTAACAATCCTTGGAATCGCTCATGCAATACATGAGGATGACAAGTCTTATTTTTCATTCATTCCTTGAACCTGTGGTTATTGACCAAGTTACTGGTCAGGAATGTTTGTCTCAGTCTTCCCTGGGACTTCCAGAGGCAGACCTGGTGCCGGGAAGCCTGGGTCTTTGTTGGTGTGTAGTGGCTCAGGCGACACAGTGATCGACCCTGGCTCAGTTCACCTTCAGAAGCCATTTTTATCTTTTCTGTTACTTTAGCGTAAAGAATTTCGTACTGAGAGTGAGAACTTTTGAATTTTTGCTCAGTCTCTTTTCTGCTACACGACTGTGGGCACATCCCAGAACCTCTGTGGACTGCAGTGGATTTTTTTTTCAGGATCATTGTATTAAATTATGTCAATGGGCCCATGCATCCCTCTGGGCACTGTCCCTTTCCCGTGCCCTCCTTTTGGAGCACAGCTACTCAAAGTGTCTCTGTTCTAGTCTGTCTCCAGGTCACCACCTCTCATTCTCTCTGGAACTTACACCTTTCCACTAAAATCATCCCTGTCAGGAGAGCCATGACCGCCCTCCCATCCAAACCAGTGGTCATACCCCATCTCCTTCGTCAGCTATTCCTCACCGTCAGCTCAGAGCTCTCGTGTCGCCTCAGCCTCTCCCTGACTCCCCATCCACCACAGTTGCCCTTCCCTCTGTTAAACCCTCCTGTGTGCTTTTCTCCGTGGTACTTGCATTCATTTCTTATTGCTGCTGTAACAGACTTGCTGGCTTAAAACAACGGAAATCTATCCCCCCGACATTTCTGGAGGCCAGAGATCCAGAGTCAGTTTCTCCAAGGTGAAATCAAGGCGTCAGCAGGGTAGTGCGCCCCGAGTGAGGCTCTAGGGAAGAGTGTATTCCTGCCTCTAACAGCTTCTGTGGCTGTCCACAGTCTCGGCCTGTGGCGGCGTGCCCTGATCTCTGCTTCTGTGATCACATTGCCTTCTCTCGTGTGAAAGTGAGTGTGTGTGAGTGTGTCAGTGTGTGCAATCTCCCTCTGTCTCCCTGTCATAAGGTTACACGCATTTGCATTTAAAGCTCACTCCAATAATGCAGGATAATCTAGCTCAAGATCCTCATTTAATCACATCCGCAGTCCTTCTTGCCACATGAGGGAATAGTCACAGGTTCCAGAAATTAGGATGTGGATAGTTTTGAGGGGATGTTTTTCAGCCAACCTACCATAATACTTAACACTCCAGATTGCTTAATATTTATTTAGGCGAGTAGTGGCTCTCCTTCTAGGTTGTTAACTTCATGCGGGCGGAGCTTTCGTTTTGGTTTTGTATACATTAACACAATTTAAGGAATATCTTTGACTTCCTATTCTGCTAGAACTCTGGGATGGGGAATAAAGCTGAAAATCTTTTAGGTTACAATCGTTTTGTGAGTTGGGTGCACAGAAAGAATATCTTTGTCACATGTGAACGTGAGTTTTCAATTTGCTTGATTTCCCAGGAGCTACAGAAATGTAATGGTTTATAAGCCTTTTCTAATTTGTAAATCTTGTCATGCTGCTATACAGATCTTATACTCCTGCCAACCACATTCACCCACAGGTTTGTAAGATAGCAATTGGATTGAACCAATTGGCATTACACGGGTACCATGTAATAGATGTTTAATTGGCACAAGCCCAGAAGGAAACAGCAAATTAAGTATTTGTGTCGAATAGTTAACATATTAAACACCCAACATGGAAGGTTAAGTCAATTGGTTTACTTTCCACTTACTATTTTGCACCTGAGAAATAGCTCTAGAGCGTCTATATCGACGTGGTTCTCATTTCTCCTTGCAAAGGCTCATGTTGCAAAGACTTTTGCATGCCTTCTCATTGGGAAGGTGGGGAGGGGCTACAGGGTTATAAATCCTCAAGGTAAGTATGAGTGAGCTGGCAAGCGAGAGCCAAAGTCCTACCTTTCCCCACCCATCCTCATTTGATTTACAACTTGACCAAATCTGCGCACTGGTATCTCTGTGAGCCCCTCCCTTTCTATAGTGTAGAGCGCCTCTAGATGGTACTTACAACACTCGGCCATTGACAGTTTATTTGTGATCAAGAAAACATTAACTAGAATATCACTACATAAGTGGGGTTGTTTAACATATAAAAGACGGGATTTCTGAGATAGTGTTTTTTTTAAGTCTTTAACTTGAGGATATTTTTGCATTAATTTTTAAAAATTATTATTATTTTTAGATAGAGCGGAAGGGAGGGAGGGGGAGAGAGAGAGAGAGAGAAACACATCAACTGGTTGCCTCCCTAACAACCCTGGACCAGGCATCAAACCTGCAACCGAGGCATGTGCCCTTGATCAAGCATCGAACCCGAGACCCCTTGGTCCGTGGACCGATGCTCTAACCGCTGAGACAAATCAGCCAGGGCAGACAGTTTATAATCTGAAACTATGCTTGCATCCAAGGGTTGAGGTGGGCAAAACAAGTACCAGAACTTTTACAAACCTCATAAGAGAGAAACACCACGTTGAAGATAATTTATATAGATTTTAAAATTGATGCTTGTATATTTAAAACCAGTCTGTCTGTCTGTCTGTCCATTGTCACATATTTGGAGTGAGGGAATGCTGTGTGCCAGGCATGATGTTAGAGTTGGTATAAAAAATATGGCACCTCCCTCCAAAGACTTTCAGGTCTAGTTAGAGAAAAATAGTCGAGCAATCTTTAAAGCATCGTGACTACCATTTGTGTTGGAAGATGACAGACATGTCCATCCTCTCCTTCTACCCTAATCCTCTGTGTTGGGAAGACTCTCCGGAGCCTTAGTGCAGCCGGTAGGCTATACCCTGTAGCCCTGTGGGTGGATGGGCATAAAGTGACCCTGTGAGCCCCACCTCCTGGTGTTCACACCCTTGTATGATCCCTTCCTGTTGAGTGTGGGCAGCACCTGTGACTTGACTCTAACCCATGGAATATGGCAAAAAATAATAGGATGTGTTTGGTCACATTGTTTATGCGGTTACCTAAGATCGTCACATGCATCTTCCTAGAGTCTCTCTCTGTGTCTCTGGATTAGAAGAAGCAACTGCCATGAATCCTACAGCCTCCAGGAACTGAATGCTCCCAACAGCACGAGCATGAGGAAGCGGACCCTCTAGGAGAACCCCATCCTGGTCAACACCTCGGTTACAGCCTGTGAGTTCCTAAACAGAGGACCCATTCGAGCTGTGCCCAGACTTCTCCTGATTCCTGGACATTGTGAGATAATAAACATGTCGTTTCATGCTGCCAAGTTGTAGCAATCTGTTACTCAGCAATAGAAAACCAGTCCAGTTTCCAGCCACCTCCCTCTTGAGCGTGTCTTAGTCTTAGTTTCACGTCGAACAAGGCCGCAGACGTAAGACCTGATCATGGTTGGGGGGGAGAGGAGGGAGGGAGACGCATGGAGTGTCATCCAGCCTGAAGAGTTTATCCCTGACCCAAGGGTGCGGGGGGACCTTTTAAAGGGTTTTAAATGAAGGATAACACGTTTAGATCCATGCCTTGAATATCCCTCTCAGTAAAAATGGGGGAGAAAGACCAACCCTTCAACTCTTTGCACCTGGATCCCATCACCCTGCCCTAGTGTACTTGCTCACCCTGGACAAATGCCTTTGTGGCCGTCGCTTTCGTGCCCAGTGCCACTGTCCATCCAACCCCAAATGTTATTTCTGAAGCGTTCTTCTAATTTTTCTCTACCACTTTCAAAGTTTCTGAAGTGGAATGAATACTTTATCGGCCTTTAGAAAGTAGCTTCAGAGCCCATCCAAGCAAAACCCTGCAGAGGTGAGAATCCTTAGGGCAGTCAGTAATTGATAGGCCAGGGATGCTTAAGGGGTGAGTTATGTCTCAGGCACACAAACAGCTAGTCTGAGCTTGATTAACTATAAATGATCTGTTTCTTTAAAAAATATTTTTTTCTTTATTAATTTTAGAGAGAGAGGAAGGGAGAGGGAGAGATGGAAACATCGATGACTGGGGATAGGGCCCACAACCTGGGCATGTGTCCTGACCAGGAATCGAACCGGCAACCTCCTGGTGCACAGGTGGACGCTCAACTACTGAGCCACACTGGCCAGTAAATAATCTATTTCTATTATTGTCTGTGATCTAGCTTTGTTCTTGCTGACTCATTTTCAGTAAATTTGCATGAGAAATATAATCTTCTTATACAACTGTGCCATTTCAGTACTGGATCAATTACCACGTGTCTCTCTCTTCCATTCTTTCTTGGTGCTACTAGTTTTAAAGCCACTTGTGAAAAAGACCTTATTTCCTAGACCTCTGTCAAGTTTATTATTACTAATCAGAGGTGGTTTTAGACTTACCACAATCTCTGTTCTTTTCCTGCTTTTTTGGTGGTAGTTTTGGTGTTTATTCCTCTTCTTTCTTTCTTCCTCTTCCTTGTGCCCCCCCCCCACCCCCTTCAATCTGCTCTTAATTGTGTCTGCTCATCAAGAATTAAGTGGCCTAGTGACCTGGTGACACTGAGAATTAAAACACAGTGGAGATTAGTAATCAACGTGGGAAGAAAGGCGGGCACAGTGCAGCCTGAGGTTACGTACAGTATACCCTGCGGTTACGTACAGTATACCCTGTGGTTACGTACAGTATACCCTGCTGCCCTCGAAGCATCTTCAGTGAGTGTGGACAGACATTTTCAACTCAGGGCTGCACTCGGAACTCATCGCTGCGCGTCCTCCTCCCCACTGCTCTCCCGCCAGGCTCCTCGGTTTAGCAAAGGGCACCAGCCTCCATGAAGCTGACCTCGGAGCCCTCCTCGATTTCCCCTCTTCCCTCTTTGCCGGCCAGTCCCTAGGTCTTTTCCATTCTGTCTCCTTATCGCTTCACTCGTCTGCCTGCGCCTACCCTGCCCTCACTCCGAGCTCTCTCGCTAGACTTTTGCAGAGGCCTCCTGCCTGCTTTGTCTGCAGGCCCCTTTTGTTTTCCTCCGATCCTTTTTTTTTTTTTTTTTTTTACAGAAGCCAAAGCCAAATTTTAAAGTCTGGTTAAGACACTCCCTTACTTAGCATTTTTTAGTAACTGTCGCTGCCCCCAGGATGGAGGCCCACCTCATGCTCTGGCCTGGTCGCTCTCCAGCCTCCCGGTGTCCCTCCCTCCTCACCTCAGCCCTGCGCAGCTGCGGGGGACTGGACCAGCGAGCCAGAGGGGCTCCGTCTGTGCTGTTCGCTCCCCCTCATTCATGCCCACGCCCGATCCCATCGGCCCGTGGCCTCTTCAGAGGGAGTAGCCCTGACCCCAAGAAAGGATGTGTACGCGGACTTCCTGGTGCTTCTGCAGGTGAGTCCTTATGTAACAACAGCCCGTTTCATTTCTCCGCCGCCCTCCCCCAGCCCGAGCAGTTAGGTCTGGCGCAGCTCCGTGTGCACCCAGCCCGAGCCGTTAGGTCTGGCGCAGCTCCGTGTGCACCCAGCCCGAGCCGTTAGGTCTGGCGCAGCTCCGTGTGCACCCAGCCCGAGCCGTTAGGTCTGGCGCAGCTCCGTGTGCACCCAGCCCGAGCTGTTAGGTCTGGCGCAGCTCCGTGTGCACCCAGCCCGACCTGTTAGGCCTGGCGAAGCTCCGTGTGCACCCAGCCCGAGCCGTTAGGCCTGGCGCAGCTCCGTGTGCAGTAACAACGCTGTGGGTCTAGAGCGCTGAACAAAGGAGCCGGCCTGGTTTACGTGGTTTACTGGCTTCGAATCAGAGGCTCCAGAATCAGAGGGCCTGGGTGTGGTTTCCAACCTCACTGTTTATGGGCTGTTATGACCTTGGGCAAGTTACTTACCTGCTTTTAATCCCAGATTCCTCCTATGGCGAATGAGGATAATAATAATGCCTACCTCATGGGATTTGTGGACAAGAAAAGGCGCCACATACACTAAACCTGACGAGCTCAGGGGAGGCCTGCACGACGGCCTTACAAACTCGAGACTGAAAGGAACCACATAGGAGGGTCTGAAACGAAAACTTCCTAATTAAAAGCTGGTAGTCTTGTCCTACCTAGGCTGGTGTCCTTCTTGACAAGGGTCAGTCTTTACCTTCACTGAGCCTGTCTATTGTCTTTCTGCAGCTGCAATAACATACCTTTGGAATGTCAGGATAATTTCCTTTTTCCAGACCCCTCAGGGCCCAGTCTCCCAGGAGCAGGAGAGCAGGAGACCACAGAACCCCTCATTGTTATTGTTGCCATGTTAATTGTTGACTGTTAACTAGCCTGTACCCACCAATGTAAATGAAGTGTGTGTCCATTCCTTTTACTTTTTATCCAGTCCCAGAGGTTTCTCTACTCTGCTTTCTCCCGCCTCCCTGATCTATCACCAGTAGATTTCATGTTACCTTACACCTCCTCCTTTGAATGTAATATATAATATAAAGTACTAAACGACCATTCTCTGGAGTATTTTCTCAATTCAGTGATATTTTGCTTTCCAACAATTGTCAGTTTGGCTCAAATAAACTAATGAAATTTCTCTACGGTTTGAACATTTCTGATGTTGACAGACTGGTATGAGTTTTAATGTAACAGTGCAGTTGACTCTTGAACAACAGGACCAACTGGGCAGGTCCATTTATACATGCAGATTTTTTCCAATAAATATATGGTTGGCCCAGGTTTTGCGTCTGTGGATTCAACCACTGTTTTGGCTCTGTGGTTGAGAATCCTTGGATGTGGAAGGGTGATCTGTTATATGTGGATTTTCAACCACATGGGGTATGCCCCGTGCCCTCCCCTCCCCCCCATGGAAGAGTTAACTGTATGTGAAAATCACTTAGCATCATCCCCAGGACACAGCAAGCACATTCCCATTTCCTTGCCAAACAGTGGTAAGAATTGCAGTAACACCAGGTGTGAGCTCAAAGAAAGGTGGAGAAAGGCAGAAAAGGTGTGTCTCAGCCTCTAAAACTTGTTTCTAGAAAAAACTCCAGACTGACTGCTAGGCCCATCCCTGGTCTCACTCCAATGTTCCTGCCTGGCTGGCTGAATTCCCCAGGCCTTCCTACTGCCTGTGTCTCTCCAGGGCCAGAAAGGGATCTCAGTGGGGCCCTCTTGTGATGACTGCTTCCAATGCCCAAGGGCATCCAGAAACACACGGAATTAATTAGCTAAGGAGATCAGTGAAGAGGAAGAAGCAGTTGGAGAGACTCTCATGGTAGAGATGCCACTTAACTTTGATGTTTAAGAGTGTGAAGGAGCACATGGATAGTGTGGCTTACTGGTTGAGCGTCCACCCATGCACCAAGAGGTCTCCGGTTCGATTCCCAGTCAGAGCACATGCCCAGGTTGTGGGCCAGATCCCCAGTGGGGGGCATGCAGGAGGCAGCCAATTGATGCTCTCTCTCATCGATGTTTCTCTCTCTCTCTCCCTCTCTCTAGAATCAATAAAGGAAAGGAAAAAAAATTAAAAAGAAAGAATGTGAAGGAGTTTGCCGGGCTGAGAAATGGAAAATGGTGTGAGCAAGAGCACAAGGACTTCCAAATCCATCCTCTGTGGTTTAGGTTTTGTTGTTTTGAAGTTTACAAAATAGCAGAGGTGACATGGTCAGATTTGTTCCAGAGAACTCATTCTGGTGGCCGTGTGAAAATGGTTTGGAGGGGATTATCAGAAGCAGGGAGACCGGTTAGGAAGCTGCTCCCATAGTTGTGAGAGATGATGAGGGGCTTGACCCGAGACAGTGGGGAGGGGATGGAGCTACAGTAGTATGTCTGGGACCAATTCGGCATCAATGGTGAGGGACAGGATAGAGTTAGGACTACTTTAAGGGGTCTCATTTGCCTACTGGGGTGGATGGTGGTCCCATTCTCTGATAAAGGACTAAAAGGAGGAAGAGCTAGTTTTGGAGGGAGGTTGATGCATTTTGACACGTGGAGCTGAAATGCCTGTGAAACACCCAGGTGAGAAGTCTGCAGACGGAGGGGGATCTGCAGGCAGAGAGAAATCTGAGGCTGCTTGGGAGAGGCCTGGGTTTGAAACTAGCCCTCCAGGTAGGAAAGGAGAGCTCCAGCTGGACTCTCAGCTTGTCCCTTGGACCCGAGCCTCCAAGTCTCTGTACTTGGCCTTGGCTTGTTCTTGTTGGTTCCCTGCCCCGGGCCTGGAGCTTCGTCCTGCACCTCTCCACAGCGGCTGCGCCTTGCTGCCCTGTTCACCTTCTCAGCGAGGGCGTCTTGCTGCTTCTGTGGATTTCCAGATGTCGCCTTTCCACCCTTTAGAGAGGCCAGGTGACAGATGTTGGGACTTCCTGTTGCTGCTGGTCGTTCTGAACTGTATTGCCTTTGTCTATGGAGATCCTCCGGGAAGCTCTGGTCTGTGGAAGGAATCTCCTGCCACCCCTGTGGGACACCTCGCCCAGTACCTACGCGCCAGTTTGCATAGCTGACGCTCGCTTTGCCCCATCCCGAGATACTGCAAACAGTTCCACTTTTAATAAACAAATAGGCAAACCTGTCCAGAGCTCTCAGAGTTGGGCAGGTGGGGGGTTTGCTGCCACCCTTTAAAGAAAAGAAAGCAAATTCTCTGCTTTCAGAAGACGGACAGGTGGGGCATCTCAATAAATCCAACATGTTGGTGTTACCCCAAGTGTGACAAAGGGGATTAGGTTCCAACTATGATTCCCTGTAGAGGTGGCGTTTTAAAAAATGACAGCAGCAAGTACTGGATTTGTAATTTGGAGGACTCCCACCTATAATTATTTTGGATTTGGCAGAGTTAAAATACTGTTACCTCCACCAAAGTGCATATTCTCACACCCTGTCCCCTTAATTCCCCCTGAGGTTTTTAAACCTAGAGTGGAATAGGTACCGGACAGGGGACCTGGCCCTGAGCGGGTCTGCCTAGGGCCAGCTGGTACTGTGTGGGTTCTTGACTTCATGCAGGAAGGATTCACAACACGAGTCCAGATGACTATGAGGGTATGTTTATTAAGGCTGGGGCAGTGACACAAGGAAGGGCCTAGGGTAGAAGAAGAAGCAGATTCGAGACTAGGCTGGGCTGCCTTAGCTCACTGGGAAGTCAGAGAAAAAGGGCTACTGGGGACAGGTTCAGAGAATTAGCCTGGGATGAGCTGCCACTGCCCATTGCTCCCCTGGTTGCAAGTCTTGTGGGGTCCCTTAGAGTTCAGGAGATGCGTGCCTGCGGGGGAAGAAGAAGGGAAAGGGAATGTCGTGGGCTGCTCCCCAGAGGGAGAGCGCTCTGGGTCCTTTTGTTGAGGCTGTTCCCTCCTGCAGGCGGGAATCTTAGGAGAGGTCTCAGGGAGGGTTTCAGCAGGATATGCATTGGTTTTCCAGGTGTGCTCCTTCAGGGTCATGGTCTCTACTGATTGGTCAGTGTCAGGGCAGAGGGTCATTAGTCATTGCAGCTGG
Source organism: Molossus molossus (assembly GCF_014108415.1). Lineage (NCBI taxonomy): Eukaryota > Metazoa > Chordata > Mammalia > Chiroptera > Molossidae > Molossus > Molossus molossus. The sequence goes on along the minus strand of NW_023425344.1, from coordinate 166,953,685 downwards.
TCCTGGTGTTGCTTACCTGGTTTCGCAGCTTTTCTGGGTCTGGAGCTGAAATACAGCTCAGGCCTAGATGTTATCTCTAGGAAGGTGACCTTCTGTATCTGCTGTAAATTGCTCTGCCAGTTTGTTCAACTCTCTGCCTCACTTTCCCTATTCCACTTGTCCCGGCTCACTGGCCTGTCTCAGAATCGGGAGAGGGTTGGCCAGCTTCTGTCGTACCATCATGGACACACCTGAGTGAGCTTACCTTTCCTTCTCATGTGACTGGGCTCTGCTGAGTAGCGTCCCGAGCGCCTTCTTCTCCTTGCTGTCTCGGGCAGTTAACTTCTGGAAGACCGAGCACTAGACCGGGAGACAGGATGGTTCAAGTTCTGATCCTAGTTCAGCCACAGCAAAGTTTTAGGTGACCTTGGGCAGTTCTTTGACCTTGCTGAGGCTTCTTTCTCCCATCCATATGTTAAGTGAGGTCATCGAACACTCGGGCGAGATAGTTCAGCTCTCAGTTAGATAGGTCACCCTGTCCCTTTCAGCCTGTGCTCCACCCCCTCTCTGCACTTCTGAGGGGAACCTACAGTTCACCCCCAGTTTGTATTCGCACACGGGGAGAAGTCCGACCCTCTCGCTCGCCTCCCCACATCGTCGGGCCCAGGGATAGGCTTGTGACCCAGGAGCAAACACTGTGTAAGCTGACTCTGTGGTCAGGCTTAAAGAAGTTGAACTTGATTCATATCTCTCTCTCTCTCTCTCTCTCTCTCTCTATATATATATATATATATATATATATATTTATTATTATTATTATTTATTTTGGTGAGAACCAGGGGGGAGGGTGGGTAGATTTGAACAAAAGAACCTAAGAGGAATTTTTCAGTTAGCAGTAACTGAACTTCTCTATCCATGGATGTTCTTTTTTTGTTTTATCCTCATCCGAGGACATTTTTCCATTTTTTATTCAGATAGAGTGGGAGGGAGAAAGAGGAAGAGAGAGAGAGAGAGAAACATCGACGTGAAAGGGACACATCGAGTGGCTGCCACTCGCACAACCGACCAGGGCCGGGGACAAACTGCAACCGAGGCACATGCTCTTAGCGGGAACCGAACCCGGGTCTCTCTGGACTGCAGGCCGACGCTCTAACCGCTGAGCCAAACCGGCCAGGGCTCCATGGATGTTCTTTAAGACTTTGTGCTCCGTCCATGCAATACTCTCGCTCTGCTTGAACACAGCATCTTGAGTAGGCTACGCGAGTGGGCAGGTGGAGTGACCCTCCAGAATTTCTAATAGTTAGTGGGAGAAACAGATAAGGAACCCACCTTTAGCTTCTCCCCACTTTAGGGCCCTCTTTAGAGGAAGAGGGAATTGGTGTCACATCTGCTCCTGAGCTACGCACTGCAGCTGTCTCCTGTACGCTATGCTCAGAGGGCTGAGTTCAAATCCCACAACGGCCACATACTGGCTGTCTGACGGTGAACAAGTTGCTTAACCTCTCTAGTTCTCAGCTTTTAGGTCTGAAAGACGGGGGATGAAATAATCATATCGATCTCATAGTACTGTGAGAATTACTTACATAAGCACTAGACTATGTACTCTTTAACTCCTGGCTTAGTGAGATGAATACATACCTGAGGGAATAAAGGTCATCCTTCCTCACCTCTCGACTGCCTCAGTGCATGTTTTGTCATTGTTATCAATCAAACGACTTGGAACGGAAGCAGAGGAACAGTGGGAATGGGAGCCTGCCCAAGTTATCACATCAAATCTATGACAGGAACAGACACAGAATTTTCTTTCTTTGGATCTTATCCTAGTTTCTTATTCTTCAGTTTGCAGTGTGCATGTGTGTGCACGCGCGCACACGCACGTGTGCAATAGTATGCAAATATGCATGTGTTTATTTCAGCTTCTATAACGTAGCCACCAGCCCCCCACTTTTGCTCAATGGAGGACAAACAGCCCCAAACGTCAGGTGGGGAACTTCCGAGGGAGGAAGACTGGTCCCGGGGTGATACATTCCTGACCCTGACAGCTTTTAGTCTTTTCTGTCTTGAGGGGAAAAAATGCAAATGAATAATAAATAAAGTTCCCACAAACTTGAGAATTACTTCGATGTTTTTTAAAAGGAAAAAAAAAAAAAGAAAAAGACGAGTTGTGCTGGCAGATCTATTCCAAGATGATTTAACAGGTGAGGGGAGTTACTCCGATTGTTTTATGTCTCAGTCAATTAGGTCCTGTGCAATGCGACAGATCCATTCTAATTTATACAGTTGTTCAGCAAAACTTTTGTGGGTTTTTAAATTGACTGTAATGTTTAGCAATTGGAATATAAATTTATTCAGGCCTCTTATTTGGTCGCCTCAATGGCGCATTACAAAGTATTTTATAGTGTCTGATCTGCTTAAGTTTTACAATCAGCTTCTGCCGTTCTGCAGTTTTTACAGCTGGTGCTGAGAGAGGAGCTCACTGTCCCCGCCTCCTGTTGGTCCCTGGGGCTGGGCAGGGGCTCTCCAGGTGAGCCTAAGATGTCAACCATCCTTGTTTTTTATGTTCTCCTTCCCCAGGATTCCCACCCACTCCCTGTGGTCTGAGGCAACAGATGCTAGTTTGATGTCATCCCAATTGGGACTCAGCCTACCTCGTTCTAGCTGTGATAAGTTAAACCAAGTTCTCAGGCTTCTTTCTTCTGTTATCACCAACCTTCTTGACATAGAACATTACAGCCCCGCCTCCATGCTCGTACCAGCTGCCTCTCCCTCTGTGCTCTGGCTCCTACAGATGCCGCCCTGCAGAAACTGCTTTCTCAAAGGTTCACGATGGCCTCTGGCTGTCAAATGTCAGTGCCTCTGTTTCCTGGGTGTCTGCGCTATTTGAACACACTTCTTTCTCGATATGTTTCTCCCTGATCAGCCTGACATAACTGTTGTCTCCTGCTTTCACTCAGCCTGCAGACCTCTGGTCTTCCCATGCAGACCCGGGAACAGCCAGTCCGCCTCATCCCACACGGTGGCATGCACCGACCACATCTCCGAAGCCTTCCCTGTATAGGCACCTCCACTACGTCCTCTTCCGAAAGCCTGGGATGCCCATTTGTAATGCTACTTAACACATCTGACTTTATTGACACTCCTGGGGATACATGCTATTCGGTCTCCTCTTTCCCCATGACTGAAAGATCCTGGGGGGCAGGGACTGCGACTGATACAGCTTTGAAGTTCCCATGGGGCCTGGCACATAGAAGATGCACAATTAGTAACCAACTGTGTTTCTGAGATGAGGGGAAAGAGGGCTTTGGGAAACTGAAGGGAGAAGGAAAGGGCAGAGTGGTGTGAGACGCGGCTGCAGAGATGGGAAAGGGCCTGAGGAGGAAGGGAAGTTTACAAGGTTTTGAGGATTCTGGATTTTATCAGGAGAACTATAATCAATACAGGATTTCAAAGGTGAGAAAGGACATGGTAAAATTGGCGTTTAAAACCTTTTGTTTTTTTCTTTTCCCTGGAGTATAAAGATGAGAATGGAGCAGGGAGGACAAAAGATGATGGTCGCTTAGATTTCTGAGACCAGTGGAGAAAGAGGAGGAAGAGATTTGGGGGAGAAAAAAAATCTAGTCCGAGGAATGGACAGGAATCGCAACTGGTTGGGTGCGAGGGGTAAGGGAGAGGAAACAGTGAGGGAGCTGGCTACCTTCTCACTCAAATACCCGATTGCGCGGGGTACAGATGTCATAAGAGAGACTGTTGAAGGAGCAGGTCCACTCGTGTGGGCGGCAGGTGGTGGGGGAGGGGGTTCAGCTGGGGCAGTTGAGCCTGAGCTCCTAGGAGACGTTCAGGTGGAAATGTGTGCGGCTGACGCTCTGGAACGTGGTGGGGTAGAGATGGCCACTGGCCCTGGGGCGTGGACAGGGCACCGAGAAGGGAGTAGAATCCGAAAGGGGAGGGCCTGAGACAGCCTGGAGGTTCTGGCATCTCCGAGCTGGGGAGAGAAAGCACAGCCAGCGAGAACAGTGAGGAGTAGCTGGGTGTTACCGAGCCTGAGGGACCGCTGTGTTTGCAGGGGGTCACTTGGGTCACAAGCTATGGAGCAGCCAAATGAGAAGAAAACTGGGGGGGGGGGGCACTCATGGAGTCATGCAGCCTGCGGCTCTTGCCAGAGCACACGGGGTGCAGTCCGACGGGAATGGGCCGAGAAGTAAGTGGACAAGGAGGAAAGGTGGGCTTTGGGTTGCAGAAAGCTCCATGGAGAAGTTTGGCTGCAAAGTGGGGAGAAGTAGGGGAATCTGGGGACCTGTGAGGGGTGGGGGAGGTTTGGGTTTTGTTGACTAATATTTGTTTTTAATACAGAAGAGACTGGAGCAGGTTTTGGTGTGGGAATGGAGGCGGCCAGAGGAGAGGAGGAAGATGGGCTGGCCTTCCATCTGAGGGAAAGGGGGGACGATGGGGACAGGGGACTGGTGACAGCGGTGAGAAAGGGCATCTGTACAAAGGCTCTGCTTTCTCTGGCCTCCGTGTGCAGCTAGAACTCTATTAACTCAACAATGATCACAAAGTAGCAGCTACCAGTGATGCCCGTTCACTCTGCTGAGTATTTATTTATCGTCAGTTGTAACTCATTTGCTCCTCACAACAAAGCTACTGGGTAGGTTCTATTTTATAGATGAGGAAACGGGGTTCATAGAGGTTCGGTGACTTGACTGAGGTTATAGTTGGTAAGTTATGGAGCCAGGACTTGAGCCCTAAGCTGATTCCCACCCCCCTGCTATTGCTGTTACTTCAGCTATTGTATGGCTGTTATATGACACGGACTTTACAGACTTTTTTTTTAACGGCACTATATGGGTGGGCAAAAGTAGGTTTACAGTAGTGAGTGTGTGAAACAGTTTATTCCTTTTTTTTTTTTTTTAGTATTTTTAAATGCAGCTTTATTGAGGTATACTTTACATACAGTAACATCCACTAATTTTAACTGTACATTTTGATGAGTATTGAGGAATGTGGACAGTTTTGTATTCTCTTTTTTTACTGTTGAAAGTATTACAGATGGTCCCCCTTTTTTCCCCCTTGACCCCCTGTTTCCTGCTCCCACCCCCCTCCTGCTTTCCCCAACCTAATGTCTGTGTCCATTGGTTGTGCATATGCATATAAGGTCTTTGGTTTATCTCTACCTATTCTTGTATTATTTATTAATTATTGTATTATTTCTTTGTATTACAACTGTAAACCTACTTTTGCCCATCCCTGTATACTTCATGCTGGTGGATAACATTGTAATATACTAAAGAGGCTTTATTTTTCCAAGTCCTAGGGTTAATTAAACTGCATGCGCTTTATAATTCTAAGAATTTTGGCAATGAATGGAGCTGATCAGCCTCTTCCCACGCATTGTGTTCTGAGGTGCAGTAACCAGGCGACATGTTCTAGCATGAACATCTCTTATCTGCCTCCTGTCTGAAGAAGAGGACAGCAAATATTTATCAGCCCTGGAACGGCTAATGAAGCTGCAGCATTAGGATTCTTTCTCACGAAGGGCTGCTGGGATTTTCCTTGTGGTTGTTCAATGCACACTCTGCCCCCTTGTGGCCATGTTCCCCCACGCCCTGAGGGGCATCCGCCCAAACCCCTGCAGGCCAGTGGTAGGGCCGCTGCCCTGCACTTCACGATCTCTGGTCCAAAGCATTCTCTTGCATGAATCTCTTCGTTCTTTTCATTCACAAGGTTCTCTCTTCATGCCTTACAACAATGTGCTGACTGGCTGAAAAATCCAGCTGACCCAAACTCTAGTGCCATTTCATAGCTGTAGAGCCTTGAATGAAGTCATTGTCACCGAGGGCCTAGCCAGTGGATCTGAATGTGGGCTTAGGAGGCAGAAAGACCTGGGCTTCCGACCCAGGCTAGGAACTCACCTGCTAAACTGTTAGTTTCTTCCTCTGTGATATGGGGAGAACATGACCTGCCTCAGGATTAAACGGGCAGATGTTTGTAAGTAGCCTGGCACATTGTGGTTGTCTAATACATGCTGGTTCTTGTCTTTCCTTGGCCCACCGTCCTGAGACAGTCTGGCAAGGAGAAGTGAGAGCCGTCTCTATGACGACAGTTCAGTGGCATCGCACTATGACAATGGCATGTTTTTGGTTTTGTCCGTATCCCCACCAGACAACGAGATTTTGTGAGGCTAGAGATCTTGTTTGTACCCCCACTCCCTGACATAGAAGCCATTCAATTAATCTTTGTTGAATGAATAAAAATCGAATGTGCGGGTCCTGATGCCAAGCATCTCAGCTTATTTTGAAGGCATGCTAAATCCGAGAACTCCTGCTCTAGAAGTTCTACTTAGTAGGAATCAAGCTATGGATAGACTTGCATATGAACCTTACCTTTGCTCTCAATAATTTGCTTCATATCTGGAAACCTCTGACCTGAGCTGGAAAGCAGGGCTCATGACCTGCTGCCGGATCTTTGTGAAAAGGGCTAGCGGGAGTTTCTGGGATGGGGTCTGACTTAACGTGTGTGGCTTTTCTAAAGGGCTTGGACTTGGTTGGGACTATTACAGAAGAGACACTGAGCATCTCACTTGCTGACTGTATGCTTGAAATCTTTCTAAATCAACAATGTCTTTATCTTCAAAAGGTTTTACAGATTATTTATTTATTTTTAGCAGAAATGGCCCCTCTTGTCTCCTTATGTTTCCCTTGACCCAACGTAGTTCGGGTTTTCAGGTGAGCTCATGGACTGGATCCGGCTCACTCCAGTTCCAGGAAGGCCGCTCCCATAATGTTCCTGTTTCTTTGGACCTTCTTGGATATCAGTCATACAAATGCAGAAATAACACCCCCAGGTTTTACTCTGGGCCTCAGTTGCCAGCATGGCTACTGCAGACCTTTATCCCCAAAGAAAACCACTTCCAAAACCTCGACCTGGGGCCGATGCCTCAAGCATGGCAGTGTTTCCATGGCTCCTGCCTTTAGTGACTATTTTAATGAGTAAATTTCAGAAACTCTTAATCTGGAAAAAAGTCCTCTCCCATAAATTGAAACAAAGAAGCTAGTCTGATCCCAACATTTCAGTGAAGCAGGAGAGTCAAGGCAAGCATTATGCTGGGATGCTTGCTCCTCCATCCAGGGAGTTCTAATAACAGCAGCAACAATAGCTATTGGGCATTTGTTACATGCCAGGCAGTGTGCTAACCCTATCACAGACCGCATAGCTAATGTGATCCTCACAGCAGCGGCTGTGAGGTGAGTCCGCTGCTTCCATTTTACAAAGGGGAAACTGAGGCTGACAGCAGACAAAGATCACACAGTCAGTGAGTAACAAAACTAAGATTCAAACCCAGGTCCACCTGACCCACATTCTTAAAAACTGGGTGATGCCTAAGGACAACCACTTCTTTTCAATTACTGGCGAGGGAGATGCAGGGACAGCACAGCACTCTGGACCCCGTGGGAACGGCTGCTTCGACAATGCCGTCTTTGTAGTGCAATCAACACTTCCCTTTATTTGCAATAGTTAGGTCTAGATTTCTCCCTGCCCCAAGTCAGGTTCAGTCTTGGTCTAGGATTTAGTTTTGTATTACAGAAACGCAGCTGATGTGTCTGTTGTCTTAGGGTGGTTCTGATGCGTTTCTCTCTCCCCCTTCTCATCTTTCTCTTCCTTTTTCTTTTCCTATCGGGGATTCTCTCTCAATCCTGCTGGGTGATTTGGCACCATGTATTCACTCGTGCAAAGGGCTTTTTCTTTTAGAAAATCAATGTAGTATGGACTAAGGAGAGTGCTGGAGTCAGGCCCAGGGAGGGGTTAGCAGAAAGCCTGAGTGATGGGTTGAAGTGATGGCAGAACCCCAGCCAGCCCGGCAGGAGGGGTGCAGAGAAGGATCCGGCAGAACCAGAGAGAAGGGGCGGTGGAGGGGCAGGTGCATGGATAAGTGCCAGGAACAAAATGGGTTTTTGTGAAAATGCCGCGACTCCTGTTAACCCCAAACCTCTTTCCTGTTAAGAAGATAATATTGAGAAGTGAAGCCCTTCGGCACTAGAGTGTGGGGTAAGGTCAAGAAGCTTGCTGATCCGGGCTGCAGGTGGCATGGTGGAGGCATAGGGGGGAGCAGACAAGCAGCTGGTTTCGCTCTGAAACAGGAGGAGGTATCAGTTGATGGTCGGCACTGTGTCTGCAGTGCCTTCTTGGCGGAGCCTCCTCTGGTCTCCCCTGGGCCCCAAACCTCTTCAGCTTGGCATGCTTTCAGCAGAAAGAGCTCCCCGCGTGAGGTGACCTTCTCTAGGGTAATTTTATGTAAACTGGGGGGATTTTGAGTTGATTGTGAGAGCTCTATCTTGTGACGTCTTATTCTTTTTCCTGAAAGGGCAGCAGAAGGAAGAGGAAGTTGCTAGAGTAGGGGGGCACACACTTCCTGTCACCTCCTTTCCCCAAACTTCAGAGGAGTAATGATGAAATCGGAGCACAGTACTGATGGGGGAGAGAATTGTTCCAGCAAGAGCAGAAAATCCTATTCAGTGAAACCAACAGAAGTCAACCAAACCACATAAGAGGCTACGAAGACAGATTTTGTGGCAGGGAGAATTCTAAAGTGATACTCAAAGACCATGCCTGTGTATGATCCCCTCCCCTTCGGTATGGGTACAACTGGTAATTTGCTTTTAGCCAATGGAATTTGACAAAGGTGATGGGCTGTTATTCCCGTGATTATGTTGCCTTACATGGCAAAGATGAAGACATTTGACAGGTGTAATTAAAGTCCCTGACCAGTTAACTTCAATGAACAAGGAGCTGTCCTGAGTGGACCCAGTCAGGTGAGCTCTTAAATGAGGCTCGAGAGGTTAGAGATGGAAGTAGTCAGAGAGAGTCTCCGGCAGATCCTGAAAATGCAAACTGCATGTATGGGGAGGGTCACAGGGCAGAAATCTCTCGTGGCCTGTAGGAACGGGAGTCCTCAGTCTAGTGACCCTGGACAGAGGGCCTAGCTAACCCATTCTGGATCTCCCAAAACCTGAAAATTGTGAGATGATAAATCTGTGTTATTTTAAGTTGCTAAATCTGTGGTAATTTATTAGGCAGCATTAGAAAACAATACAGATCCTGATGTCTACTTCAAGACTCCCTAGTCACGAACCTACATAGGAGCCACAGTCTCTTCTCCAATCACCTGCCATGATGCTCTGGGAACCACCTCTTAGGAAGCTCTGTCATTAAGGGCTTCCTGTGAGCTTGCTTCTGGGTTGCAGGAAGATAAATAAAACAAAGAGATGCTTTTCTTCTGCTCTCGTTTTGTGAGATTATGGAGTGTAAATCCCCGTGTATTTTGGGCAAAACCCTTTTGTGGGTTTGTGAGCTGTCTCTGCAGTGGTTTGGTGAGGGAGAACCCGGGGGAGGCACTTCTGGGGCTCCCTCCGGTCGCTAAATCATCCAGTGATATGCAAATGACTTCTCAGGTCTGCAGGTCTTTCCTAGACACTGCCTAGGTCTTCAAAATCCTCTCATAGGTTGCTGCTTTTTAGCCTACGTTTGTCAGCATCTCAAGTGCTTGGGAAATACAATTATGTAGTTTAAACTATAGAATTTGGGCTCCGAAAGGATGCTGGGAATGCAAGACCCAGCAATGAGGTGGCTGCGTATTTCATTGCATCAGCCGGGCCTGCACTGAGGGTGTCTACAGCGTGGGCCTTCCCAGTAAATGTGAACCTCACTTGAGTCATCGTGGTATTATTAGGCTCAGCACTGTGTACCGCAGAGTTGTTCAATGAACGAAACCTCTTCTTTTGCAGAGAAAGAACATCAAGGAATCACTCCCAAGTTCTGGCTCAAGGTCACATAGCTTGTTAGTGGCAGAGCCTTTCCCTCCACCTCCCAGTTGCTTCACAGGCCTCACGTGTGGAGGAGGCGGAAGCAGAAGTAGGTCAACAGCCCTTCCAAATTGCACCCCTGTTGCCGTCCACTCTGGCCTCCGTCAGGCAGCTCTGCCCCGCCTCTGTGTCATGCACGCTGTTTCTGATGGCCCCCCCGCCCGACTCCCTCCGGTGCAGTTTGCAGCTTCACACTTCGTGAATTTTATTCACAATCAATAAATGATGCTATCGTCATCAGGGTTCTGTATTCTCATCTACATCGTCCTTTGCCATAAAGCACTTCATGCGGGGGTCTGGCTCCTCCAGCACATCCTGCTCACCTTCATTCTGGGTCGGTGACTGAGAGAGACACGGAAAGTGTAAAGCCAAGAATTCAGTGTTTGCTCAGTAACAGAATGCCCAAAGACCGTATTTCGACATTATTGCGCTGGAGCTTAGTGCCGGGAAGAAAAAAGCCATTCCTTTCTCAGGCTCTCTGTACTTATTAGAAGCAACCAGTATTTTGTTTTCCCATCCAAATGTGACAGATCTGACAGAAAAGTGGCTTTTCCTTAAGGTGTGTTTTCAAAATGTTTGTGGCTTCTGGCCCTCTCTGCCATTTGTGTGGTGGGCATTTGATATGAGTGCAGCTTTGGGTTGGTCGATGAGTTGGGAGTCACAACGTATACTTTGAGGAAGAAGCTAAATGATACTGCACGTCTGATTAGGAGACCCATTTCCTGGTCATTGCCACAGTCTTTAAGAATAGCAAATACTTTTTTTTTTTGGATCTCAAGTTGGAGAGGCAAACAGTCCATGCATGCATGGGATGGCTTATAGTCAAGTCAAGACATTTTAATTTAATAGCTAGCAACTAGATTCCAAATCTTCACCCAAGGATACTTTTTCCATTGGCTTTTTTTTTTTTTTTTTTAGAGAGAGAAACATTGATGTGAGAGAGACACATTGATTGGTTGCCTCCTGCATGCACCCCAACTGGAGTGGGGATCAAATCTGCAACCCAGGTATATGCCCTTGACCGGCAATCAAACCTGTGACCCTTTGGTCCATGGGCCGACACTCTAACCGTGGAGCCACGCTGGCCAGGGCTCATAGTCGATAGTTCCTGACCCTTGGACAGAGGTAGTGAGCTCCGCATTGCTTCCCAACTCTTTACACATAAAACTACTAACAGATTACGACAATATTTATGGTATCCCGAGAGGGGGAGGGAACGGACGTTCTGGCTGGTGGCCGCCACAGCGCACAGGCAGGGAGCTGGGCTCTGGGAAGGAAGGACCGTGGAGACCCATGTTCTGAGTTTTCCCTGGGTCTCCTTAATCAATACAGAAGAAAGGTCTTTTGAATGGCAGGCTCTGCCTCCCAGAGAAAGTTCACAGAGCTGATGTGATATGTGCAGGTCTGTTCTGCAGGCCTCAAGAGGGTACTCTGTTGGTGAAATCTAAATCAAAACAGGGGTGTAGGTGGTACCCCTTCTCTCCACTTAAATTTGTGGCTCTCACCATCCAAGTAGCTTGACACCCACATAGCAGCAGCTGCACCCATCAAATACCCCAGGGCTGTACAAATATGGGGTCACTAGGAGAAAACCTGGGTTGAGAGAGGTAGTAAATACGCTATTACTTTGACATGTACTGTAATTAACATTAATTGAGAACTTATTATGGCCAGGACCTTGTGAAACGAGTTACAGGTTTTATCTCCCTTGATGCTCACAACATCCTGGTGAGCTAATACCTATGCTTGCCCTGCTTCACAGAGGAGGGAACTGAGGCTTTGAGAAGTGAAGTAATAAGCCAGAAAGTAAAACCTAAGTCAGACTCCAAAGCATGTGCTCAGAATGTCTCTACCAGGCAGCCCCCGGGACACCGAGTGAGGGATGTTGGACCTGCTTCTGGGGGCGTCTTATTCCCAGTGCGCCAGCATGATTGTCTTTGGGGATCATGAAGGCTTGTACCCTCCGTTCATCTGCTCCCCACTTTTCCTGCCTTCCTCTGCCTCGGGCACATTCCTTCACCTCTGTACCATAAGACCTCATAAAATGGGGACAGTGATGCCGTGTTTGTCATCCTGTGAGATACACAAGGCTTCTAGAACAGTTGTTTTAACATTGCATCGTGAGCCTGGAATATAATAAAGGAGAGTTAGTATTTTCTTAGCTGTGATTCATGGGCAAGAGGCATGCATTTATTTAAATTTTTTAGTCCAATCAACATCTCTAGTCATTAAAGAATATAATATATGACTACAGACAGCCAGGGCCGCTGAGATTACCCCAAGAGAAATGTTATCTTGGGAGAAAAGTTCTTAGCAGGGGAGAGGGTCTGGCCTACGGACAGGAGTCCCGGTGACCACTGCAGGGCGAGCAAACCTTCGGCCTCCTTTTCTCCAGCAAGGGAAAGGGGATGAGGAAAAGCCAAGCAAACATGGAAGTTTGAATAAATATTTTCCACCATAAGAGATACTGGTTTCTGAAGGATCCCTCGAAGGTTTCAAACTGACTAAGCAAACAGTTGGTTGTGAGGCATCATAGTTTTCTTGAAACTGGGATTGGAGACAGTATCTACCTTTGAAAGAAGAGGACATAAGCACTGCCATCCTCACTTCATCTTGTCTCCTACGTCTCTCCGTTTTTGTTAGTTATGCTGTATTATTTTATATTGTTTAAGTTTACATTTACACTATCTTCAGTAGCAATAATTTCTATAATGGTACTAAATTAATAATGAAATGAAGTCAATGTTCACCATTTGAACTTTTTAAATTTTATGCATGTATTTTTTTTAAAATACAATTTTTTTTTGGTGATATTGGTTAATATAATTATATAGATTTCAGGTGTACAATTCTACAATACAGCATCTGTATATTGTATTGTGTGTTCACCCCCCCACGTCAAGTCTCCTTCCGTCACCGTTTAACCCCCTTTCCCTTTGGTAATCACCATACTGTTACCTGTGCCTGAGTTTCTCTTTCTTTCTTTCTTCTTTCTTTCTTTCTTCTTTCTTTCTTTCTTTCTTTCTTTCTTTCTTCTTTCCTTTCTTTTCTTTCTTTCTTCTTCTTCTTTCTTTTCTCCTTCCTTCCTTCCTTCCTTCCTTCCTTCCTTCCTTCCTTCCTTCCTTCCTTCCTTCCCTTCCTTCCTTCCTTCCTTCTTCTCTTCCTTCCTTCCTTCCTCCTTCTTCTTTTCTTTCTTTCTTTCTTTCTTTCTTTCTTTCTTTCTTTCTTTCTTTCTTTCTTTCTTTCTTCTTCTTCTTTCTTTCTTCTTCTTTTCTTTCTTTCTTTCTTTCTTCTTCTTTCTTTTTCTTCTTTCTTTCTTTCTTTCTTTTCTCTTCTTCTTCTCTTCTTCTTCTTCTTCTTCTTCTTCTTCTTCTTCTTCTTCTTTCTTTCTTCTTCTTCTTCTCCTTCTCCTTCTCCTTCTCCTTCTCCTCTCCTTCTCCTTCTCTTCTTCTTTTCTTCTTCTTTCTTCTTCTTCTTCTTCTTCTTCTTCTTTTCTTTCTTTTTCTCCTTCCTTCCTTCCTTCCTTCCTTCCTTCTTCCTTCCTTCCTTCCTTCCTTCTTCCTTCCTTCCTTCCTTCCTTCCTTCCTCCTTCTTCTTCTCTTTCTTTCTTTCTTTCTTCTTTCTTTCTTTCTTTCTTCTTCTTCTTCTTTTCTTTCTTTTTTTCTTTCTTTCTTTCTTTTCTTCTTTTTCTTCTTCTTTCTTTTTCTTCTTCTTTCTTTCTTTCTTTTCTTTTCTTCTTTCTTCTCTTCTTTCTTTCTTTCTTCTTTTCTTTCTTTCTTTCTTTTTTTCTTCTTCTTTCTTTTTCTTCTTCTTTTCTTCTTCTTTCTTTTTCTTCTTCTTTCTTTCTTTCTTCTTTCTTTTCTTCTTCTTCTTTCTTTTCTTTTCTTCTTTCTTTCTTTTCTTCTTCTTCTTCTTTTTCTTCTTTCTTTCTTTCTTTCTTTCTTTCTTCTTCTCTTTCTTTTTCTTTCTTCTTCTTCTTCTTCTTCTTCTTCTTCTTCTTCTTCTTCTTCTTCTTTCTTTTTCTCCTTTCTTTCTTTCTTTCTTTCTTTCTTTCTTTCTTTCTTTCTTTCTTTCTTTCTTCCCTCCCTCCCTTTCTTCCTTCCCTTCTTCCCTCCCTCCCTCCCTCCCTCCCTCCCTCCCTCCCTCCCTTCCTTCCTTCCTTCCTTCCTTCCTTCCTTCCTTCCTTCCTTCCTTTGCCTATTATACCCAGTCCCCACTCCAACCCCTGTCTCCTCTGACCACTGACAGTCTGTTCTCTGTATCTATGAGTGTGTTTCTATTTTGTTTGTTAGTTTATTTTCATCATTATATTCTACATATAAGAGAGATCATATGGTATTAGTCTTTTTCTGACTGGCTTATTTCACTTAGTACAATCCTCTCCAGGTCCACCCATGCTGTTGCAAAATGTAAGATTTCCTTCTATTTTATGGATGAGTAGTAAGTATTCCATTGTGTAAATGTAAAACTGGTTTTTCTAATCCACTCATCTACGCATGGGCATTTGGGGTGCTTCCAAATCTCAGCTGTTGTAATTAACACTTCAATGAACATAGGGGGACAGGGTGGAAGGATAGGACTGTCCTGGAGGGAGCAGGGTGGAGAGACAGGAAAGTCTATTAAGCAGGCAGGGGGGAAAGACAGCATTGTCCATGGAGGGGGCAGGACAAAAAGGACATATTTTTTTAAATGAGTGTTTTCGGTTTCTTCACATATATTCCCAGAAGTGGAATCACTGGGTCATTTAATTTTTTGAGGTAACTCCATACTGCCTTCCACACTGTACCAATCTGCATTGCAAAAACAGTGCACAAGGGTTCCCTTTTCTCCTTAAAAGGGTTCCCGTTTTTAAGTTGTTATTTATTGATGCAATTGTAAATGGGATTGTTTTCTTAGTTTCCCTTTCTGATAATTCATTACTGGTATATAAAAATGCAACTCATTTCTCTGATCTTTATTATTTACTTTCTTCTACTCACTTTGGACTTTGTTGTTCTTTTTCTAGTTCCTTTAAGTATAAGGTTAGATTGTTTATTTGAGATTTTTCTTGTTTCTTGAGGTAGGCCTATAATGCTATGAAGTTTCTTTTTAGGACTGCTTTTGCTGTGTCCCACATATTTTGTGGTGTTGTGTTCTCATTTTCATTTGTCTCAAGCTATCTTTTGACGACTTCTTTGATTTCACTGTTAACCCATCCATTGTTTAGTAACATGTTATTTAGCCTCTATGTGTTTGTGTGTGTTTCTTGATTTATTTCTAGTTTCATACCATATGGTCAGAGAAGATGCTTGATATGATTTTTAATCTTAAACTTATTTAGACTTGTCTTATGTTCTAACATGTTGTCTATCCTAAAAAATGTTCAATGTGCACTTGAAAAGAATATATATTCTGCTGCTTTGGGGTGAAATGCTCCAAAGATATCAATAATTCCATCTGATCTGTTGTCTCAATTAAGGCTGCTATTTTCTTTTTGATTTTTTGTCTGAAAGATCTATCCACTGATGTGAATGGGGTGTTAAAATCCTCAACTATGACTGTATTACTGTCCATTTCTCTCTTTATATCCATCAAGATTTCCTTTATATACTTATGTGCTCCTATGTTTGGTGCATAAATGTTTACAAGGGTTATATTTTTATCCCTTTACTTTTAGTCTGTGTGTATCTTTTTTCCTGAAGTGGGTCTCTTGTAGACAGCATATATATGGGTCTTGTTTTCTTATCCATTCAGATACCCTATGTCTTTTGATTGGAGTATTTAAACCATTTATATACTTTTTATTTTATATTTGACTTTTATTTTTAAAAATATTTATTTTGGTTTTTGTTTGTTTTGTTTTGTCAGATTAAATTGTTGATAGATACCTATTTATTGCCATTGAATTGTTCATATTTTTGATCTGTTCTTTGCTTTTCTTCTTCTTAAAGAAGACTCTTTAACATTTCATGTATTACTGGTTTGGTAGTGATGAACTCCTTTAGCTTTTTCTTGTCTGGGAAGCGCTTTATCTGTCCTTTAATTTTAAATGATAGCTTTGCTGGGTAGAGTAATCTTGGTTGTAGAAACTTGCTTTTCATCACTTTGAATATTTCTTGCCACTCCCTTCTGGCCTGCAAAGTTTCTGTTGAGAAATCAGCTGATAGTCTTATGGGAGGTTCCTTGTAGATAGCTGCTGCTTTTAAGACTTTCTTTGTCTTCAACCTTTTGCATTTTAATTTTGATGTGTCTTGGTGTGGATCTCTTTAGGTCCATCTTGTTTGATTCTCTCTGTACTTCCTGGACTTGTATGTCTATTTACTTGACCGGATTAGGAAAGTTTTCTGTCATTATTTTTTAAAAATAGGTTTTCAATTTTTTGTTCTCTCTCTTCTTCTTCTTCTGGCATGCCTATGATGTGAATGTCGGCACACTTGAAGTTGTCTCAGAGGTTCCTTACATTATCCTCATTAAAAAAATATTTTTTCTTTTTGTTGTTCTAATTGAATGTTTTTTTCTTAATTATGTTCCAAATCATTGTTTTGATTCACAGTTTCATCTGCTAAACTGTTGATTTTCTGTAAATTATTCTTCATTTCAGTTAGTGTACTTTTCATTTCTGACTGGTTCTTTTTTTAAATGATTTTTATGTTATTGAAGTTCTTTCTAATTTCTAATTTATGTTCTTTCTAATTTCATCTACTCTTCCCTAAATTTACTGAATATCCTTCTAATCAGTGTTTTGAATTCCGCATCTAGTATATTGCTCTTCTCCATTTTGTTTAGTTCTTTTTCTGGAGTATTGTTCTGTTCTTTCATTTGGGACATGCTTTTTGGCTCCTTCTTTTGGCAGCCTCTCTGTGTTTGTTTCTGTGTATTAAGTAGAACGTCTATGTTTCTCTGGCTTGGAAGAGTGGCCTAATGTAGTAGGTGTCCTGTACAGTCCAGTGGCACAGCCTCCCTGTTCACATGAGTTGGGCCCTTCAGCAGCACACACCTCCCCTGAAGTGTGGTCTTTGTACACCTTCCTCTTGTACTTGAGCCTTGATTGTTGTTGGTGTTTTAATAAGAGGAATTTACCCTAAGGCTGATCTGCTGCAAGGACTAGCTTGACCACTGTGGAGGATCAGCTGTGCAGGGGCCCACCCCACAGAGCAGTACTTCATGGGGCTCTGGTGCCTGCTTAGTCTGCCCCTCGTGTGTATCACTTGTGGAGGTGATTGGGTGGTGCTTCAACATGGTCTGAAGCTATCTGCCAGGTGTACTGGTTCTGGGGCCTCCCAAAAGGTGCAGGCCACCTGTGTTCTGCCCTGGGCCACTCAGCATGAGCTATAAAATGATCTCCAGATAGTTACTACTTGTGCTGGGCTTGGAGGTGCCCAGGAGAGGCCAAACTGTGAACCAAGGCTGGCTACCACTAGTTCCAGACCTGGGGCCATTTAGAGGAAGGTACAGGGCACACTGAGGCCAGATGGTGCTTGAGAGATTTTAGAAAAGTCTGAAGCATGAGCTAACACAGGTCATTTGTATGGAAAAGCGACTGGAAATAACGTGAGTGGTCCTGCAAGTTGGAGAGGCAGAGTCTCAGGGAATCACCAGGGCAGGGTGAACAGTGTGAACCAGGTGGATGGAGACTCACACATGGCATTCACTTGCCAGCTCTATCCGGGAAAGACTCATCAAAGGAACGATGGCTTCTGCCAGCATTTCTGTCTGGGAGGAAACTACCCCTCCAGCTCTGGGCCTGATGCCAGACACTTCATTTTCTTCCTGTATGTCCCTGGAGTCTGAGTGGGTCCGTATGTGGGCCCTCTAAGAACTGCCTGGGACTCCAGAAGCCTCAGTTTCCTTCAGCCACAATCTCTAATGGTTTTTATAGCCAGAGTTATGGGCACTTTTCTTCCCAGCACTGGACCCCTGGACTGGCAAGACTTACGTGGGGCTGGGACCCCTTGCTCCTCTGGGGGACATCCACAGTTGAGGTGTCCATCCCGAATTGTATCCACCACATGGTGTGTGACCAGCCCGTTCCACATTTCCACCCTCCTACCAGTCCTAATGTGGTTTCTTTTTTGTATCCTTAGTTGTAGGACCTCCCTAGATTTCAGGTAGTTCTGAATTATGGTTGTTCTGTAGTTCAGCTGTATTTTTGATGTGGTTGTGGGAGGATGCAAGTACCACATTTACTTAAGCTGCAATCTTGACTGGAAGCCCCTAAGCCATTTACATTTAAAGTGATTATAGATGGGCTTGTATTTATTGCCATTTTATTCTTTTATCTATGCTCCTCTGCCTGCCCCTCCCCCCTTCCTCTTCTGGAAGGACCTTTAACATTTCTTGTAATAATGTATTAGTGGTAAAAAAAAAAAATTCTTTAGCTTATTCTTATCTGGGAGATTCTTTTTTTAAAATGTTATTGATTAAATGATTGATTGATTGATTGACAGTATTACAGATGTCCTCCAATGTTCCATTCCCCCTTTCCTTCCTCTTTCCAGCCCCAGCCCCACCCTAGGTTTTCACCACACTATTGTCTGCGTCCGTTATCTATGCAGATATGTATACAAGTTCTTTGCATAATCTTTCCCATCTTTCCCCTACTCCCTTCTGAGATATGTTAGTCAGTTCCATACATCTATGCCTCTGGACATATTTTTTCATCAGTTTATTATGTTCATTAGATTCCACCTATACATGAGATCATGTGATATTTGTCTTTCTCTGACTTGGTTATTTCACTCAGCATGATATTCTCTAGGTCCATCCATGCTGTCACAAAGGGTAAGACATCCTTCTTGTTTACAGCTGCATAGTATTCCATTGTGTAAATTGACCACAACTTTTTAATTTACTCGCCTGCTGATGGGCACTTGGGTGGTTTCCAGATCTTAGCTATTGTAAATAATGCTGCTATGAACATAAGGGTGCATATATTCTTTCTTACTGGTGTTTTGGACTTCTTAGTATATGTTCCTAGAAGTGGGTAGCTGGGTCAAGTGGTAGTTCCACTTTTAATTTTTTGAGTAAATTCCATACTGTTTTCCATAGTGGCTGTACCAGTCTGCATTCTCACCAGCAGTGTACTAGAGTCCCCTTTTTCTCTACATTCTCGCCAGCACTTGTTGTTTGTTGATTTATTGGTGGTAGCCATTCTGACAGGTGTGAGTTGATTACCTTATTGTAGTTTTAATTTGCATCTCTCTGATGATTAGTGACATTCAGCATTTTTTCATATGTCTATTGGTCATCTTTATGTGCTCTTTGGAAAAGTGCCTATTCAGGTCCTGTACCCATTTTTAAATTGGTTTATTTCTCCCCCTTTTGTTGCAGTGTACGCATTCTTTATATATTTTGGAAATTAACCCCTTATCTGATGTATCAATGGCAATGTTCTCCCATACAGTGGGTTCTCTTTTCATTTTGATGATGGTTTCTTTTGTTGTGCAGAAGCTTCTCAGTTTGAGATACTCCCATTTGTTTATTTTTCCTTTGTTTCTCTTGCACTAGGAGATGTATTGGTGAAAATTCTGCTAGGTGAGACATCTGAGATTTTGTTTCCTATGTTTTCATCTAGTATTTTTATTGTTCCACGACTTACTTTTAAGTCTTTTATTCATTTTGAGTTTATTCTTGTGTATGGTGTAAGTTGGTGGTCTAGTTTCATTTTTTTGCATGTAGCTGTCCAATTTTCCCAACACCATTTATTGAAGAGATTGTCTTTACTCCATTGTATGTTCTTGACTCCTTTGTCAAATATTAACTGACCAAAATGATGTAGGTCAATTTCTTGATTCTATGTTCTGTTCCATTAATCTATATGTTTGTTCCTATGCTGGTACTGGGCTGTTTAGATTACAACGGCTTTGTAGTATAGTTTGATATCTGGTATTGTGATTCCTCCAACTTTGTTCTTCTTTCTCAAGATTGCTGTGGCTATATTGGGTCTTTTTGCTTCCATATACATTTTTGGAATACATTTTTGTTCTAGATACATGAAATATGCCATTGGTATTTTAACAGAGATTGTGTAGAATGTATAGATATCTTTGGGTAGTATGGACATTTTAATGATGTTAATTCTTCCAACCCGTGCACACAGTATATGATTCCACTTATTTGTATCTTCCTCTATTTCTGTTTTCAATGTCTGTAGTTCTTTGAATACAGGTCTTTTACCTCTTTGGTTAAGTTTATTTCTAGGTATCTTATTTTTTTTGTTGCAATGGTAAATGGGATTGTTTTTTAAATTTCTCTTTCTGAGAGTTCATTATTGTGTATAAAAATGCCAGTGATTTCTGAATGTTGATTTTTAACCCTGCTACGTTGCCAATTTATTAAATCTAGCAGTTTTTTGGTGGAGTCTTTAGATTTTTCTATGTGCACTATCATTTCATTTGCGACTAATGACAATTTTACTTTCTCCTTTCAAATCTGGATGCTTTTTATTTTTTTCTTCTTGTCTGATTGCTGTGGCTATAAATTCCAGTACTATGTTGAATATGAATGGTGAAACCAGACATCCCTATCTTGTTCCTGTTCTTAAGAAAAACCGTTTTAGTTTTTGCCCGTTGAGTATAATGTTGGCAGTAGATTTTCCATATATGTCCTTTATTGTGTTGAGATATGATCCGTTTATTTCCACATTCCCAGGAGTTTTTATCAAAATGGGCTCTGGCCTTGGCAGGTTTGGCTCAGTGGTTGGAGTGTCAACCCATGGACTGAAGGGTCAAAGGTTTGATTCCTAGTCAAGGGCATGTACCTGGGTTGCAAGTCCAATCCCTAGCCCCAGTTGAGGCATATGCAGGAGGTAACCAATCAGTGTCTCTCTCACATTTATGTTACTTTCTCTATCTCTCACCCCCTTCCTCCCTTTCTTTCACTTTAAAAACAAACAAACAATGGAAAACATATCCTCTAGTGAGGAATAACTAAACAGATAAACAAAAATGGGTGCTCAATTTTGTCAAATGCTTTTTCTGCATCTATTGATATGATCATGTGATTTTTATCCTTCATTTTGTGTATGTGATATATCACATTTATTGTGAATATTGTACCAACCTTGCATCCTCGGAATAAATCCCACTTGGTCATGGTGTATGATCTTTTTAATGTATTGCTGGATCCAATTTGCTAATATTTTATTGAGGATTTTGGCATCTATGTTCATCAGGAATATTGGCCTATAATGTACTTTTTTTTTTGCCACCCACACAACCCCAACCAGGGCCGGGGACAAATTGCAACCAAGGTACATGCCCCCAGCGGGAACCAAACCCGGGACTCTCCAGTCCACAGACCAACACTCTAATGGCTGAGCCAAACTGGCCAGGACTATATTTTTTTTGTAACGTCTTTACCTGGTTTTGGAATTAGGATAATGCTGACCTCATAAAAAGAGCTTGAGACTCTTTCTTCCTCTTGAAGTTTTTGGAATATTTTAAGGAGGATAGGTGTTAGTTCTTCATTGAATGTTTGGTAAAATTCACCTGTGAAGCCATCTGGTCCAGGACTTCTAACTTTCTGAATTTTTTGATTACTGCTTCAATTTTACTAGTTATTATTGACTTAGTCAGGTTTTCTGATTCTTCCTGATTAAGTTTTAGAAGATTGTATTTTTCTAGGAATTTGTCCATTTTGTTGGCATATAGTTGTTCACAGTTTTTTCTTATAATTGTTTGTATTTCTATGGTGTCAGTTGTTACTTCACCTCTTTCATTTCTGATTTTATTTATTTGGGTCCTTTGTCTATGTTTCTTTATGAGTCTGGCTAAAGGTTTGTCAATCTTTTCAAAAAATTAGTTCTTGGTTTCATTGATCTTTTTTTTTTTTTAGTCTGTCTTTTATTTCCACTCTAATCTTCATTATTTTCTACCTTCTACTTACTCTGGGCTATTCTTGTTGTTCCTTTCCTAATTCTTTTCATTGTAGGGTTAGATGATTTATTGGAGCTTTTTCTTATTTCTTGAGGTAGGCCTACAATGCTATGAACTTCCCTCTCAGGGCTGATTTCACTGTGTCCCAAAGATTTTGTGGGCCACTGTTTCCTTGTTGATTTTATCAGTGGGATGTGAATGTCCCCTACTATGACTGTATTGCTGTCTATCTCTCCCTTAAAGTCCATGAAGAGTTTTTTTTAAAATCCTCACCCAAGGATACTTTTCCATTTATCTTCAAAGTAGGGGGGTGGGGAGAGAGAAAAAACATTAATGTGAGAGAGGCACATCAATTGGTTGCTCCCACATGACCCTGACCAGGGCCAGAGACTGAACTATAACCAAGGCATGTGCCCTTGACCAGAATCAAACCCATGACTCTTTTGTGCACCGGTTTGATGCTCTAACCCCTAAGCCAAGCTGTCCAGGGTGCAAGAATTTTTAAAATGTATTCAGATGCTCCTGTATTCGGTGCATATATGTTCAAGGGTTATATTTTATTGTGGGATTGATCCATTTAGTATTATCTAGTGATCTTCTTTGTCTCCTGTTATGGCTTTTGTTTTGAAGTCTATTTTGTCAGATATGAGAATTGCTACCTCAGCTTTTTATTTTTCCTTTCCATTTGCATGAAATATTTTTTCCATGTCTTCACTTTCAGCCTGTGTGAATCTTTTGTTCTAAGGTGGGTTTCTTGTAGACATCACATATGTGGGTCATATTTTCTTATCCATTCATCCTATGTCTTTTTATTGGAGCATGTATTCCATTTACATTTAAGGTTATTATTGAGAAGCACTTATTTGTTGCCTTTTTTTTTTTTTTTTTTACCTTTGTTCTTTTCTCTCTCTTCTTAAAGCAGTGCCTTTAACATTTCTTGCAATGCTGGTTTTGTGATAATATACTCCTTTAGCCTTTTTTGGGGGTCTGGGAAGTTCTTTATTTCACCTTCAATTTTAAATGATAGCCTTGCTGGGTGAGTAGTCTTGGATTCAGTCCCTTGCTTTTCATTACTTTGTATACATCATGCCACTCCCTTCTGGCCTAAGGTGTTTCTGTTGAGAAATCAGCTTATAGTCTAATGAGAACTGTAGGTAACTTCTATCTCTCTCTTGCTGCCTTTAAGATTCTTTCTTTGTCTATAACATTTGACATTTTAATTATTATTTTTATAGGTGTGGGTCTTTTGGGATTCATCTTGATTGGAACTGTCTGTTGTTCCTGAATTTCTGTGACATTTTTCTTCACCAGGTTAGGCATATTTTCTGTCATTATTTCTTTTTTTTTTTTCCTCACCCGAGGACATTTTTCCATTTTTTGTACAGATAGAGTGGGAGGGAGAGAGAGGAAGAGAGAGAGAAGGAAACATCGATGTGAAAGGGACACATCGAGTGGCTGCCACCCGCACGACCAACCAGGGCCGGGGACAAACTGCAACCGAGGTACATGCCCTTAGCGGGAACCGAACCCGGGTCTCTCCGGACCGCAGGCGGATGCTCTAACCACTGAGCCAAACCGGCCAGGGCTCTGTCATTATTTCTTCAAAGAGGTTCTCTATTCCTTGAATAGATTCTTCTTTTGGTCCCCTATGATACGGATGTTGTTTTGTTTCATATTGTCCCAAAGTTTCCATAAACTATTCTACTGCTTTTTAATTATTTTTTCTTTCATTTGGGTGTTGTTTCTTTGTCTCCCCATTTTAGTTGTCTCTTTGTGTTTGTTTCTATGTATTAGGTAGATCTGCTATGCTTCCTAGTCTTCACGGGTTTCCCTTATGTAGAAAGTGTCTTATGGGACCTAGTGGTGGAGCCTCTTTGATCTCCTGAGCTGGATACTCCAGGAATGTCCCTTGTATGGGTTACTTGAGATTTTCTGTTATAATTGGGTCTTTATTGTTTATACCCCATTTGAGGGTGGGGTCTCTCCTCATGGCTTACTGACTGTAAGGCTCAACCCCAACCTCATCATGGCAACTTTTATACAGGTGCTGACAGAAAAGAAGAAGACAAAACAAGATTGAATCACTGGTAGTGAGCCATGCAGCCCGGCCTGGCATGGAGGTTGGTGGTAAGGCCAGACTGTGGTGGTGAGGTGGGCATGTCTGGTTGAGACAGTGGGGCAGGTGTGCCAGGTCATGGTGGCAGGGCTGGGGCCACTAGGTCACAGCTGCTCCCCACAGCTTCCTCCAGGTGAGGACCTTGTAGATCCTCCAAAATGCCACTCTCTCCAATCCTGAGTGGTGAGAAGTGCTGGGCCAAGTGGTATGTGGTGGCAGCCCCAGCTGTGGCTCCCTATCAGTAAAGCCTCAACCCCCTGCCCTGGGTCTCCACCCAGACAGACAGACACTCACTCACACTCACATGCACACACACTCTCCCTTGCACACACTCACTCACTAACACTCTCACCCTCATTGAGGTCCTGCCTGCTGCTATGTTCCTAATTTGTCTGAGAAGGTCCTTATTTCTCCTTCAGTTTTACTTCTTTTTTTTTTTTTTTTTTTTTTTTTTATCCTCACCCGAGGACATTTTTTCATTTTTTGTTCAGGTAGAGTGGGAGGGAGAGAGAGAGGAACAGAGAAAGAGAGAGAAACATCAATGTGAAAGGAACACATCGAGTGGCTGCCACCCGCACGACCGACCAGGGCCGGGGACAAACTGCAACCGAGGTACGCGCCCTTAGCGGGAACCGAACCCGGGTCTCTCAGGACCGCAGGCCGACGCTCTAACCGCTGAGCCAAACTGGCCAGGGCCAGTTTTACTTCTTTTTAAAAAATATGTTTTTATTGATTTTTGAGAGAGAGAGAGGAAAGGAGAGAGAGAGAGAGAGAGAGAGAGAGAGACAGAAACATCAATGTGATAGAGGAACATTAGTTGGCTGCCTCCTGGACACCCCCTACTAAGGATTGAGCCTGCAACCCAGGCAAGTGCCCTGACAATGAATTGAACTGGGACCTCTCAGCCCATGGGATAACAAGCCACACCGGCCAGGCTTATTTCTTCTTCTCCTTCTTCTCCTTCTCCTCCTCCTCCTCCTCCTCCTCCTCCTCCTCCTCCTCCTCCTTCTTCTTCTTCTTCTTCTTCCTCTTCTAAAAAAAACTAATTATTAGATAGCAAGAAAGGGAGAGGGAGAGATAGAAACATACATGAGAGAGAAACACTGATTGGCTGCCTCTTGCACACCCCTACTGGGGATCAAACCCACAATCTGGGCATGTGCCCTGATTGGAAATCAAACTGGTGACCTCTAGATGCATGGGACAACACTCAATCCACTGAGCCACACTGGTTGGGCATCTCCTTTAATTTTAAGTGGTAGCCTTTTTAGGTAAAGTAGTCTTGGTTGTAGGTTTTTGCTTTTCCTTGCTATAAATATTTCATGCTAATCCCCTCTGGACTGAAATGTTTCTGTTGAGAAATCAACTGACAGTCTTATGGGAGTTCCCTTATAGGTAACTAACTGTCTTTCTCTTGCTGCTTTTAAGATTCTCTCTCTGTCTTCAACCTTTTGCATTTTAATTATGGTGAGTCTTGGTGTGGGCTTGTTTGCATTAATCTTGTATGGGATTCTCTGAGCTTCCCAGACCTGTATATCTTTTTCCTTAAACAGGTTAGGGAAGTTTTTAGTCATTATTTCTTCAGATAGTATCTCACTTCCTTGCTCTCTCTCTTCTTCTTGTATCCCTATGCTGCAGATATTGTTATGCTTCATGTTGTCCCAAAGGTTCCTTAAACTACCTTCATTTTTTAAAAATTCTTTTTATTTTTGCAGCTCTGATTGGGTGTTTTCTTCTACCTTGTCTTCCAAATCACCAGTTCGATTCTCTGCTTCATCTAATCTGTTTATTTCTTCTAGTGTAACTGGTTATGTTTTATGGTTGCTATGTCCTTTTTCATGCTTTTGTAGTTCTCACTAAGTTCCTTGAGAATCCTTGTAACCTTTTTTTGAACTCAATATCTGATTAATTGCTTGCCTCCATTTCCTTTATTTATTTATTTTTTATTCTGGAGATTTCTCTTGTTCTTTTATTTGGGACATCTTTCTTTGTCTCCCCATTTGGGCTGCCTCTTTGTGTTTGTTTCTATGTATTAGGTTGATCTACTATGACTCTCAGTCTTGGTAGGGTGGCTTTTTTTAGTAGGGATCCTGTGGGACTAGTGGCCAATTTCCTTTATTACCTGAGCTGGGTACTCCACGAATGCTCCTTGTGTGGATTGTGTGTGCCCTCCTGTTGTAATTGAGTCTTGATTACTATTGGCTTGTTTATGCTGGGGTCAACCCTCAGTCTGGCTGACTATGAGGATTGACACCAACCACAATGTGCAATCTGCTATTCAGATGCTGACCACAAGAAGTGGAATTTGCCTCAGCTGGGCCTGGTGCCTGCCAAGATCTTCCTTTGGATATGCTGCTTGTGAAGCTAATTCTATCCTGCTCTGATGTTGTCCGAGGCTGGACATTGGGTGTATTGGTTCTGGGGTCTCTTGTGGGAGGACTTTGGTGAAGGCCAATGTCAGATGCTCTCTGTAACTGGCTCTGGGCCACCTGTTTGGAGCTACAAAGTGATCCACAGTTTGTGGCTACCTCTGCTGGGCCTGGATGTGTGTGGGAAAGACAAAGCTGTACACCAAGACTGGCTTTTGCTAGCACCAGGCCCAGGGAAAATCAGCAAAATTCCCAAGGTTTACCTCCATCTGTCTCCACCTGTTGGCTGCCTGTTAGGCTCAGTCACTGAAAAAGTCTCTGGAGGTACTGGAGTTGCATGAAGTAGGTTCTTAGTGAGTCACTAAGTAGGGTCAAGTGGTGTTTACCAGATTGATACAGGTTCAAACTTGGTGCCAGTCTAGCTGCCACTCACTGGGTGCTCACACACCTTTGTGGTAGGACAGGGTCTCACGGAGTTGTCAGGGTGAGGCCAGCAGAGTTTATCAGGCACAAATAGACCAAGATTTAGCCATGTGAAGGGAGGGCTCTTAACCAGTCAGACATGCAAGGGAACAATGTTCCCTATCCTAGAGCAACACAACTCAGTCCGTCCCAGAGTCTGCCAGGAGCCTGATCTCAGCCGGGTAGAGCCACCAGGAGTCAGGAGGCTGGCCGGCCAGGAGCCTGGAGAGTGGGGCTAGCAGATCTCCCATGAAGTGGAGGTACCAGTCAGGTTCCCAGGAAATGGTCGTGGTGGGGAAATGGCCCCTGCCCTAGAGCTATATAACTAAGTCACTGACACCCCCTGAGACTGCCCAGACCTCTACACCCTGGGCCAGGCAGCTGACTACTCAGCAGGGTGCAAGCTCCATAGAGTAG
Organism: Molossus molossus; assembly: GCF_014108415.1. Taxonomy (NCBI): domain Eukaryota; kingdom Metazoa; phylum Chordata; class Mammalia; order Chiroptera; family Molossidae; genus Molossus; species Molossus molossus. The sequence continues at coordinate 166,926,630 of NW_023425344.1, read as the reverse complement.
GGTGACAAGGAGTCCAGAGGGTGGGGCTGTTGCATCCCCCCAGGCTGATGCTATATGGAGAGTGCTTCACCCAAGAACAATGGAGTCTGCAGTACGGGAGGGAGAGGGACTCAGCATAGGCGTTTTTGTGGCTGTCCCTTCAGCTCTCTCCTCAGAGTCAAAAACCCCACTTGCTCCTCGTGTGACTCTAGTCTGCTCCACCCTCCCTCCACCTGAGCCCAGGGTGAATGACTGTGAATGAGATTTTGTGTGTTTGTCCTTTAAGAGGGTGCCTGTGTCTATGGCTGACTCCTATCTCTCCCTGGTGGATAGAATCCCTGCCGATTTTTATAACGAGATGTTATGTGGGTGCCTCTTTTCAGCTCTGGCGCTCTGGGTCAGGGAGCCTGACTTAGGACTGAGACCCCACACTTCTAAGGGGAAAATTTGCATCTGAGATATTCTTCCAGAATCTCAGCCACTGCCCGTGGGTGCAGAGTCATCCTTTTTTGCATCTCTGCCCCTCCTGTTAGTCTCATGTGACATCTTCTGTAAATCCTTGCCTATAAGACTTCTCTTCAGCTGGTTTTCCATCAGTTGTCCAGGTTGATTGCTCTATATTTCAGTTGCAGTTTCAGTTTGGTCCTGGAGAAGATGAGTGTAGCTTCCACCGACTTTGCTACCACCTTGGATCCTCTCACTGTTTGACTTAATTTAACTTCTTTACTTATTTCTTTCTTTTATTTATTTTTTATTTTATAAAGGGGAAGGGTGAGAGAGAAACATTGATGTGAAAGAGAAACATCAATCTATTACCTCCCGAACACGCCTCAACCAGGGATCAAACCCCCAAACTGGGTATGTTCCCTGACTGGGAATCAAACTCACCACCCTTCAGTGCATGGGACAACACTCCAACCAACTGAGCCACACCAGCCAGGGCCTTTTTTATCCTTTTTTTAGAAAAAATTTTTATTTATTCTCACCTGATGATATTTTTGCATTTATCTTCAGATAGAGTGGGAGGGAGAGAGGGAGGAAGAGAGAGAGAGAGAAACATTGATGTGAGAGAGACACATTGACTGATTGCCACCCGCAAAACCCCAACTGGGGCAGGGGATGAACCACAACTGAGGTACATACCTTGGTGGGAACCAAACCCGGGACTCTCTGGTCTGAGGGCTGATGCTCTAACCACTGCTCAGAGCCTTTATTCTTGAATTAGTTATTTTGCTGCATCTCTTAATTGGTTGGATTTCATGATCATTAAAACTTTTCAAGAAGCTGTTTCCTATGTGTTCCTTGAGTGCTTTCATGTGTCAAAATGTCTTGCCTTTGTACCCAGATGAAGTACTGGCTGGGTATTTCTGAGGTATAAGTTCTTCCCATGAGAACATTGTAGACATTGCTCCAGTGTCTTCTGGCATTGAAGTTTGAGAGTATCTTAAATTTTCCTTCCTTTTTTAGGTGATTTTGATTTGGCTGTTTGGATGCTAAATAATTCTTTCATATATTTTTAATCCCTGGAGATCAATAATGTTACTAGGCTTTGTCTCGATTAGAACTTTCCATGTCATATATGTATTTATGCCCAGAACATGATTCTGTAGCTTTACTTTTTTATTTCAGTGTTTTATTTTATAGTTTATCTTTGAATACATCTTTTGTTTAATTGGGGAAGGAAGGGTATACTTCAGGAATCCTGTTTGTCTTTATCTCAATTTCTTTTTATGTCTTTATGTATTGTCTTTTCATTCATTTCTTTATATTTATCTTTTCTTCTGCAGTTACTATATTTATCTCTAGTCATTCCTATTATTAGGAATGAATTTGCAGAGGAACTCACTCTGTTCCTTTCTTTTCTAATTTTTGTATTAATTAAAAGATAATATTGCTTCGGCCTGGCTGGTGTGGCTCAGTGGTTGAGCATCGACCCATACACCAAGAGGTCGCCGGTTTGATTCCCGGTCAGGACACATGCCCAGGTTGTGGGCCTGATCCCCAGTGGGGGGCATGCAGGAGGTGGCCAATCGATGTTCTCTCTCATCAATGTCTCTCTCTCTCTCCTTCTCCCTTCCTCCCTCTCTAAAATCAATAAAGAAAAAAAAAATGTTGCTTCAGCTCTGAAGTAGTTTGAAATTGCAATCTACCTTTTCACCCCAATCTATTATTTTGTCCTCAAATTATTATTATTATTATTTTTATTAGTAATGTATATCCACAATATCCACATGAGACAAATTCCAAGGTGAGAACTTCCCTTCCACCTCTTATTCTTCATGGGACTGTGTCCATTATCAATGGAGCTTCTCTCTTACTGCTCCTCATTACCATCTTTACACTCTCATTGATGCTCACCATTTCCGCCTTAAAAAAACATATCAAAGTAAATTTTCAAGTTTATTTAGATGGAGATGGCAAAAATCAAGATTCTCTAAAATTGGCCAATAGAAAACAAATCGCTTACTCTGGCCACCCTGACTGGTCACTGGCAAGAATGTGAGAACAGGAGGGTGTCCCTCAAATTCTTGATTTTACAAATTTTCATTAGTTGCCGTATGGTACAAGACACTTTTTTTCCCCCTTTCTTATTTGTGTGCAGTTTCCATCTTGGTTTATTTTTATTTGCCTGTTTTACATCTCATGTTTGGGAAGCTTTGTCTAGATTTTCTGTTTCCTCTGATATAGGATGACTTTTGGATGACTTTTAAACTTTATTCTCACAACATCCCAAACCAATTTCTTTTTCCTTTAAGCTACAACATAAGGCTGAGTTTCTAATTTTTTTGTAATGTGAGAAAATGGTAGGATCCTGGGCTTCGGTTGGGGGTGAGGTAAAGAAAGCTCATTAAGGGTTAAGCTGTGTGTGCGAGGCTACCGGGACCCTCCTCTGAGGTTTTTGTGTGTCCTCTACCCGGGTCACTACACATCACTGGAGGCGCGTTGAACGTTTTTCCAATAGCCTGTGCCACTCTGGGTAGCTCACTTTGGCTCAGGGCTGCCCTGCCATCCATGTCTGCATTTCACATATACTTTCCCTAGTAGTAGTTTCTGTCAGGAGAGGGAAACACTGATGTCAGCTATTCTCTATTTTGTTAAAATGAACAGTTTAAATTTGGCGGGGGGGGGAGGGGCGGAGTATGAGAGATTGTTCAGAAATGGATTTGTGAATGGGGCCTCTTCTCTTTGTTCCAAAAATGTTCTGTGTTGAAGCTGGTTGAGTTAAATTCTGACCCTTTTTGTATTTGGTTGCTGTCATGAAAATTTTTTTGCCTCATATTTTCTTACTATTTTATTTTTATTTTTTATTCTGTTAGGTACCAAGGGACAACAATTTAGTTGGGTCTTTTAATCTGCCATCTTAATATGACCTCAGGTAATTTTTCAGTAATTAGTTCTACATGGCTCACTATTAGTTTGGTTTGAATGAAGTTTCATTTTAAGGTGACTGACGATGAGGAGGAGATAGCGGGATACCTGGGTGACAGTGAGGTTGTACATGAATCTGTGGGCCTAACATGTCAGTTATTTTTAACACATGAATATTGAACAATGCCCATTGGAAAGTGGGAACAAAATGTGTTGACAGAATAGCAATGTCTGATGAATGAGATCATATTTTTGTTTGATAAATTTAAGGTATTTGTTTGTTTGTTTGAAAGTGTCCAGATTTGTTTATCCAGAAGGGAAACTGACACAATTAGTGAAGATGTAGGAATATCAAAGTCCAAGCAGAAATTAGTTTTGAATCTATATTCAGACAGGTGTGTCTCTTCCAGAGAAAGGCCGGGTGGCTGGGCCTGGGGGCCGTACTCTCTCTCCTGGAGCCAAGGAGCCGGGGAAGTAGAGTTACAACGCGAGGTCAAGGCAGATGGAGCAGAGGACAGGTGTAGTCACAGAGAAGAGGCGGATTGGTGTCAAGGCATGTAAGATGCACCCTGTATACATGCACAGATGTACTAACACAGTTAAAGAGATAATGTGTCCAAAGCAGAGGGCGTGGTCAGCTGTGGGAAGCAACCGCAATGAGAAAAGGAAATCACCGAGGGTTCCCTACCAGCTTCCTTTTACCCCACACCTTTCCCAGGAGTAGGAGAAATCAAATCAAACGTCCAGAATTCCAGTTCCAAAGGCAAGAGCATAGTGTGAGCCTGATGTTAAAACATGACCTTCCTCTGACTTCCCATTTTCTGATTCCACGTCCTCGCAACTGTTTTCTGGTTCCAGCGAAGGTCTGCTCGTGTAGGGAGAGAATGAAGAAAATATGTAGGTTTTCAATATTTCTGAGTCGTTCGCAGTGATTTCTCATGGTAATGAGTGGCTTCTGATTACCATTTGGTTTTCCCAGACTACAGGGAGAAAAGATTGTTATGCCAATCCGAATAATTCCAGTCTGTGTGATAGTTCTATTTCTTACTTTAAATTAATACATTGCCAGCCCAATGCCTTCCTCAGGACTTCTGTGTGTATTAGTATGAGTCAGTGTTTGTGGGTCTGATTGCCCCTGGACATTGACAAGAGGAGCCAGGCTTCTCCTAGGTAGCTCTGATCTACGCCATCGCTCATCCCTCTCCGTTTATTTCTTCTTTAAACATTGTTACATATTTGGTTAACTCATCTGTATTATAATGTGTTAAGACCGGATACATTTTCAGATACCTCTGGAGACAATTTGTGAAAATCTTTTTGTAGGTCTCAGGTGCCTTCGCTTCATGTTTTGAAACAAGAAGGGTAGCACGGGAAACTGAGACAGTTTCTTGCAAAGGTCACTTGCGAAGGTCATTGTTATGTTCAGGACCTATGTTGTCTCATTTAAAGTGTAATGTTCTTTCTACTGTAGTTCCCATCTGACCTTATCGTACTGAGGCTACAGTAGCAGCAAGGGTGATGGTGGGAACAGTGAGCTGGCATGGAGCATGGATGTCCGGAGAGGACTTGAAGTTGTTCTGCTGTTTACTTGCGTGGGTGTTTCAAATGCTTGTCCCTGTTGTGGTCTCGCTCGCCTCAGATGGACACGTTCTTTTGAAAAGTCGGATAATGTGACAAAAAGCACAGAAACAAGGGTTGAGGAATCAACTTTTAAGCCCTTTCAGAATGCTGAGATGTTATTTGAAGTTGTGAGCCTTACCAAACTCTCTGTTTATTTTGCATAAACATAATCCCAGGTATGAAATGACAAAAGAAGCCTTGTTATCTAACAAAATCAAGACTGATCGTTTAATCAAAAAGTTTGGCTGAAACAGGGAATTTATTTAAAAAAAAAAAAACACAGAAAGCCCAATGCATATGTTCCTATAACATTTCATAGTAAATGAAGACATCTAAATATATTCATTTACATTTTGATATAGATTCCGGGCTTTTTTTGTTTTTAGTGCAAGTCTACCAATTATACTCCTATATCATTTTTCTTGCCTAAATGACATCCAAAATGTATTTTCTTCATTGTCCAGATTTTAGTTGATTTCAAGAGAGGTGCAAACTTAAAGATATCTCTGACACAATCTGAGAGCAGTATCCATCCAAAATTTTATTTTGCGCCCTAATGTTCTATAGTTATCAACATAAAAATTTTAAGTAACTCCCCTTTATGAAATCATTTGTATAAAACACTCATCCTAATTCTCATGCAAACAACAATTTTCTTCCTTTTCATTCTCATGTTTGAATATTTATATAAAATTAAATAAAATACATTGAAATAACAAGCACAACAGGTTTGTACAAATTCTACTGACTCTTGGTAAGCAGGAAATTGTTATTCATAGCCTCAGAGGAACCCAACAGTGGTAAGAATGCAGTATGTCCTGGGGATGAGCCATCAAAAATGGGGCATATCAGTGAATCCAGCTGGTCTGCTAGGTGGAGGTCAGATAAGAGAACATCTTCTCTATGACCTTAGGAGTCATCTGGTCCAAACTTACCTCACTGTAGAGTTAAGACAACTGACTCCCAGAGAAGTGAACTGACCTGCAGCAGGTCCCAGAGTAAGAGAAGTATTACTAATATCTGCTTCCTGACTCTTAGCCCAATACTTGGTATTATTTTGTGGTGGTTCAGTTTAAATATTCTCCCTCACCATCAGTTTTATTGAGATATAATTGACATATAACATTGTATTAGTTTAAGATGTACAACATAATTATTTGATATATATGTATCATAAAATGACCACAATAAATTTAGGTAATTTATTAACTTACATAGTTAAAATTTTTTTTCTTGTGATGAGAACTTTTAAGATCTACTCTTAGCAACTTTCAAACATACAGTACAGTGTCATGAACTATAGTCACTATGCTGTACATTATATCCTCAGAACTTATTTATTTATTTATCTATCAATCATCACCTGAAGATATAATTTCCATTGATACTAAGGGGTGGGGGGAGAGAAACATTGATCTGTTGCCTCTAGTGTGTGCCTCAACTAGGGATTGAACCTGCGACCCTTCCGTGCACGGGATGATGCTATAACCAATTGAGCCACACTGGCTGGGGCAGAACTTATCCATCTTATAAGTGGAATTTTATACCTTTGGGCGCCTTCACCTATTTCCACCATCCCCCACCCCCTGTCTGACAACTACAAATCTTTGTTCTGTTTCTGTGAGTTCAGTTTTTAAAAGAGTCCACACGTACGTGAGATATTATGGTATCTGTCTCTTTCTCTTACTTCACTTAGCATAAAATCCCCAAGGTTCACCCATGTTGTAGTAAATGCCAGGATTTCCTTCATTTTTTATGGCTAAATAATATTCCATTGTATATAGGTACCATATCTTCTTTTTTTTGAAAACCACTTTTATTTTTATTTATTTATTTGATTTTAAAATATTTGTTTGAAATATGTAGGCTGAGTCCATGTGATGCACACAGGAAGAAGGTGACATGGTAGGTTCCACCAGCGTAAGCCTTTGCCTCAAGTCTCTTTGTTCTGTTTGGTAGGAGTGGTGAAGAGACTGTACCTTTTCAAGGAAAGATCACACCAATCGGTGTCAAATATAAGGTTGCTCCTTTAGAATGAACCTTTTCTCTTTCATTTCCTTTTTTGCCAAATTTTTGTAGAGGGTAGCCATCCTTTGCTGTCGTCGTTCACCACAATGATTTGACACGCCGGTCCTTACTACCTTTTGTGCACTGTTGGTAATGTTGATTCTTGCCTTCTCAGCCCTTTCTTTCGCTGATGGCTGTGACACACACTGTCCCTCTGGCCTCTTACTTTTCCAGTGTGTGTCACGGGCTCATATTCCTCTGCCCTCTCCCTTGACACCCCCTAGCGCCCCATTCTTGGCCCTGTCCTCACTTTCTGTCCTCTCTCCTGTGCAACGTCCCCGAGACCTCTGGCTCCTTCTCCTGTCTAAGTGCTGATGTCTTTGATACTGGATCTCTATTTTTTTATTTTTATAATTTTTTTATTGATTTTTGTAGAGCGAGAAGAAGGGAGAGAGAGAGACATAGAAACATTGATGTGAGAGAGAAACATCGATTGGCTGCTTCCTGCATGCCCCCCTCTGGGGATCAAGCCCAAAACCCAGGCATGTGCCCCAACTTGGAATCAAACCAGGACCTCTTGGTGTATGGAACGATGCTCAATCCACTGAGCCACACTGCTCAGGCTGATACTGTATCTTTAAAACAGATTTCTCTCCAGAGATCTAGAACTATTTTCCAACTTCTCACTGGGCATTCTGCCTAGAATCCCTATGAGCACTTAACACTTACCACATCTAAACTGGATTTCTTCATTCCTCCTCCTCATTGGGTCTCTTCTCTCCTTCCTCCTCCTGTGTTCCCTGTCTCGGCCACTGACCCACATACCTGAGCTGGAGACTTGGAGTGATCTTTTTCTTCTTTCTCTCCACCATCTCTCTTCAGATCTAACCAGTCACCCAAACCTCTTCCTCTAGGCTCCCAAACCCACCCCTCTGCTTTCACCCCATCACCGTCCTCATCCAGGCCCTCATCCTTTATCACGTGGGATATAACTACCACCACTTCCTACCTGCTGTCCTTCACACTGCCACCAGAGTGACGTTTCCAACACAGAGACTCTCTTATCTTACTCCTCTGAATAAGTCCTTTAAACTCCCCCCCACCTGTGGAATGCCACTCAGACTCCTCAGTATAACACTTGGCCAGGTCCCTCGCAGGACTGCTGTGTGACCGAAAAAGCTGTCCCCGTGAAGCCCAGTGCTGCAGAAGGATGGCTTGATGAGCAGAGCGTGGCTTTATGTGAGGACAGGTACCTCTTCCTTTGGGAAGACCAGCCCTGCACGAGGGCGCGGGGCTTGGCTCGCCAAGCTTTAGCTAAACCCATTTCATGAACTTGTCAGCTGACCTCCGCTCAGGTCTGCACACGTGGCGTGGAGGTGTGGTCACCCCAGCATGTTGCATTATTGCGAGCTCTCCCCTGCCTCCAGGATATTGCCTGTGCCTTCCAGGGCCCCCTCTTCCTCTGGCACCCATGATTCACTCCCACCCTCCTTTCAAGACTTGCTTTAAGCATCATCTCCTCCCGGGAGACTTCAGTGTCCTCACAGCGTGATTTGCCATCCCCTGCTGCACCCCTACCACGTGGCCTGTGTGTCCGTCACGTCCCTTTGTTATACTGTTGTAATGATTAACTTCTACATTCGTCTCCCTCTCCACTTTGTGAACAAGAAGGGCAGGGGGTAATGCTTGACTCCTCCCTGGATCCCCGGGGAGGCTGGGGCAGCGGCCCACCATGTTAACTACAGGACAGCTGCCGGAATAAAACCCAACATGGGATTCCAGGTTTACATAGAACTTTAGGGCTTATATTTATTATTAAAAAAATGAAAATAATAGTACTATTTGGCGATGCAAAGTCATCGTAAAATACCCCAGAGAGGAATTGTCGTTTCTTCTGTATGAGCACAGGCATGAATAGGAAGAGGGCACAGGCTGAAGGGCGGCCAGGGATGCACTGGTCCCTCCAGAAGCATATTACGAGCCTGCAGGCAAAATTCAAGAGGTGTCCAGACGTAGGAGACAGCGCCGATGTCAACAGGGCAGAGGAGTGAAAACAGACTTGAATTAAGCCTCGAGCAGAAAGGGGAGCTTCTGTTTAAAACCCACTTTGCAATCGACTGGATGCTTGACCTCTGGGCAAGTCATTAACCTCTGTGTCTTAGTTTCCACATCTGTAAAGTGGAGATAATAATGCTCCCTTACTTCAAAGAATTATAGATTAATCAATGTCTGAAAAATGTCTCTAACTTGGGCAACTCCATGTAAATATCCTGTGTAGCATGTAGGGAAGGCAAGTGTAAGTACTAGAGAAACAAATCTGCGCTTCCTTTTAATTTTTTAAAATGTTAAACATGAAAAGTAATTGCGAGTGTCCGCATCCTGGGAGATGCTATTAAGAAAATAGCGGTTAGATTTATATTTCGGCAAAACGTCCTCAGTGGTTAGAAGTCTTTTGTTTTTCCACGGGGCTCCAGAGCAGAGGTGTGGGCTGAGGGTTGGGAATGCCAGGCTTGTGGGAACTGAGACTCCTGGATGAGTCAGTGTGCACCTTCCAAAGCTGCTTGAGCCCGAGGACTCTGGCCGGCGCAGGCTCTTACGGCTGTGGGAGCTTCGGCTGTGGGGCTTCTGCATTTCTTCCCCTTTTCTCCCCACGCGCAGCTTCCCTCTGCCAGAAGCTGTCTCCACCAGGGAGTGGGTGGGCAGCCCCGAGCTCTTACCAGTTCCACAAGAGGGTTATGTGCACTTTCTGGATCACACAATGTGCTCCAAAATGAAAATGTTGAGAATTTATAATTGGCTCCCTCCACAGCTTTCTAAAAAAGAGTAGATTTCCCCAAGGGATCTTTGGTTTATTGGCCGGCTTGAGGGCATCATCATGCTGGGTGGGGTGATGGGAGGTGAAATTGCCCCAGAGGAGAAAAAACAAAGCAGACCCCAGAGGAGGTCCTGCGGTGCTGGGGGGAGGGACAGAGGGAGGCAGGCACAGGGCCAAGTGGGTGGAGGGGGCTGGGCTTGACGTGAGGGCAAGGGACACCCAGGGAGGATGAAGGGAGCAGGAGAGAGACTCGGCCTGTTTGTTGCATCCTGTCGGGGGAGAAGGACGCTTTGGGACATTCAGAAGTCACCCTGGGCTGTGGGCTGGGAGCTGTGTTTGCCTTTCTCCAGCCTAATCCTCTTGCCGTTTTTTAAATAAGTTTCTATGTGAAGATTGGTCTGAGGCAGGTTTATTTCATAATAGTCCGAGTACATTTAAGGAATGGGAAGATTATAAACCAAATAACTGATATGCATACATGCACAACCAATGGCTACAGGCACGAGGCTGGGGAAAGAAGGAGGGGGGAGCGGGGAGGAGGGGGATCAATGGGGGAAAAGAGGGGAGAAGTCTGTAATACTGTCCACAATGAAAAAAAAAAGAATATTCTCTTTAACATGTTCTATGAAACCAAGAAAGCAATTATTCTAGTGGGTCTTCTCAGCCTACTCTCAGTTCTTTTGTTCACCATTTCATTTATTTATTCTTTCAGTATTTTTTTAATTAAATTTATTGGGGTGACATTGGTTAATAAAATTACAGAAGTCTTTCCATCTTAACAACAACAACAAAAGAAATGGGAAGATTTTTAAAAAAGAGAGTAGTGGAGAGTGCAGGCGATATTTTAACTTAAGTCATGCAGGGTCCCTGAGACCTGACGCTGCCAGGTGGTTGCCTGATGGTGCGGTTTAGAGCCACCCGGCTGTGTCCAGCCCCCCGCCCCCCGCCCCCCATCCCCCATGCCGGCGCAGCAGGCCTCCCCCACCGGTGGGGCTCACTGCTGGGGCACTAGCCCTACCTTCTTCTAGACACATTTTAAGGCCGAGGAGAAGAGAATCTGATCTAAGCTCAGGCCATATGTACCCAAGGGCTGTCCTCAAGAGTGAAGTGTCCTGAGAGACGGGATTGTCTCAGATGCTTGGGTTGGGATCCGCTTTCTGGGAGTTGAAATGCCCTCCCCAGTGGTCGTTCTGAATTACCGTGCTTGGCCTGCATAGCTTGCCGGTTGGAAGCGGGGACCAATGAAAAAGATCTCTGCACAAGGAGTTAATGGCAAGTATTAACGTTAACCCTCTCATCCGACCTTTTACCTTAAGAGGGCGCTTTCTCTGTGTTGCATGGCCAGTTGTTTGCTTTTCTTTTGAATTGGGAGCTGAACCCTGAGGCCTTGGCTGTAAGGGATGGTAAACGGCACAGTGAAGTAGGTTGGCCCAGGCGCTGTTTGTCCCGTCCTTGTGTTTGGACACGTTATCCTTAGCCGAGACCCGGGCATCCTGGGCAGCTCCACTGTGGATTTGTACATAGATCTGGATAAGGTATTTATATCCTGCCTCAGTCCTGTCCCCACCTCCTCGCCTCTGCCTCCTGAAGGAGGGAGCTGTAGGACAGGGGCCAAGCTCTGTGCACATGCCTAACCATTGTTCTTTTCACAAAGTGGCACATTATTGCTCTATTTCCTTGGTTTTGAGAGACTAACTCCTTTTTCTTTATTAGAACTCCTGCCTGCAATGGAATAAACCTTCCTTCTGCTTTTATCTTCTGAACAGAATCTATTCAAAGATGCTTCTTTGGGGGAGTTTGGGATAATTAATTCTCTCCCCTCTCCATCTTTCTCAATGCATTTAATTTGGACTTTCTTAATGAAAACTCATCTCTCATAAATGCCGGGCTGGCCCATTCTCTGTGTGCCTGTTCTGTCCTGCTTTGAGTGATGTGTAAATAAGAGGCAATCTGGTGATGAGTTTTCCTTGTGTGGTGCAGAAGGGTGGAGAAGGAGGAGGGTTTGATGAATAGAGGCAACCAGAAAATGTACTTGATAATAACATGGCCATGATTGATGTTGTAATTCCTGAAAAATTATCATTGTGATATAATTATTTGTTTATGAACTGTGCCCCAAGACTCCCAAGTTTGTGATTATTCATGGCACAGATAAAACTCTAAAGTCAATAATTCATCAAGGGCATAATGGTTTTGCTTGGGGGAGGTGGTGGGGGGTCACACGGATATTACATCCTGTTTCTGACACTTCCGCTATAAATCTGAGAACTTCTTCAGTACAAGCAAGAGCTGCCTCCTTACCCTCTGCTCCCTTTTGTCCCCATTAAAGTAGTTTTACCAGTTTCCATATATTATTATTTTTAACTGAAATTAACTTTATTTTTTCTAGGAAAATTCTTTCAACATAGGGACATTATCTGGGTCATCCCTGTTCTCATGACGTATCTCATGACGGCCGAATAGAGAGTGAGGAACAGAAGAATGAAAAACAACTGTTTTGTCCCCGGAAAAAGTGCAAAAACGATCTTACACTAATTTCTCTTTGATTTTGATCCATAAAAGTGAGGCCTACTCAACCTCAGAAAGTTAATGTGTTTGGCCTCATGATTCTTCCTTGAGATTTGAATTATTTTACACCATGTGTAACAGGAGTCCTGGCACCCCGACCCCAGCTATGACCCATGTGGTCGTTTCTCCCTCCAGCTCTTCCAATTTCCTTCTCCTGGCTGTTTCCCCCCTGCCTCAGTTTCTTACCAAGGAGTAGCCTGCTGGGAATGTTTGTATGGATGTACCTGTACCGCAGGGCTGCACAGTTCCGGGCCGGGTCTGTCCTCTGCAGCGGGGCTGGATGAATGGTCTCAGAGGACATGGAAAATACAACGGAAAGGAGAAATGTCCACAGGGACAGGCTCGTGCTTCCCCTCCATGTGTCATGAACCAGGGCACTTTTCCCCCTTAATTTGCTTCTCCCCTGAGCACATGCGAGCATCACATGGGGACTATGGGAGGTGAGACACCTACCTTAACAAAAGTTTGTGAAAATCCCGGGGTGTTCTGGTTGACTAGAGGCTCAAGATGAGGTGACAGCTTGATGTGACTGCTGGGAAGGGACTGTGGACTCAGTCTGTTTTAACTCAGAGTTGGGAGTCTTGAGCAACAGTATGGGGGGACTTCCATCCCGTGCAGATGCCAGATCACATCTGGAGCTGTAATTGATCCAACGTGCCACATTTTAACAGGGGCTGTTATAGGTTGAATTGTGTCCTCCAAAAAGGATGTCCTAACCCCTTATCTCAGCATGTAAACTTAATTCCATTTTCTTCTTGTGATAGGGTCTTGTAGATGTACTTAGTTGAGGCCATACTGGAGTGGTGTGGGCCCTTAATCCAAGATGACTGGTGTCCTTATCAGAAAAATAGAAAGACACACAGTAGGTAGAACTCCACGTGAAGACACACACACAGAGGAGAGGGCTATGTGATGACAGAGGCAGAGATCGGGGTGATGCATTTGCAAGTCAAGGAGAGCCAAGGGTGGCTGGTACCCATCAGCGGCTAGGAGAAAAGCATAGGGCAGACTCTCCCCTAGAGCCTTCCGGAAGGAACCAATCTTGCCGGCACCTTTAGTTCAGAACAGTGAGAGAATAGAATAAATGTCTGTTGCTTCAAGCCGCCTAGTTTGTGGCGATAAGGCAGCCCTAGGAACTTGTCAAATACAGGGGCCTTGTCAAATTCTGGTGCACCTAGATGAGGGTAACTCGGATGGTGAGGGGATCTGCCACAATGCCACTGAGCAATGATGGAAAGAACAGGTGACAGTTAGCCTAGAGACTTACTGAAACTCTGATATTCATTTCCACATATTTGAAGGTCACTCAGAAGGACGAGAATTTAGACTTAGTCCATTTAACTCTGGAGGTAAGATTTCAGCTTAAAACCCTCTAAAAATTATAACTATCCAATAGTGGGCTAGCAAGACCCTCACCATTAGAATTAAGGAGACGTGATTTCTACATGAGAGGGTCTGTCTCAATTGCTGAGATTCTCTGGATGACAATTAAATTTCTATATCTCAATGCTCATCTATTACAAGACTAGTACCCTTCTTGTGAATTTAAGATCCATTTGCTTCGCTGTCTATGGGATAAGATGTCAAAGTTTACTAAGTCAGTTATCAAATGCTTGGGTTCTTTCCTCTGTCTCCTTTCTGTATTTGCTTTACCTAATTTATTGCTGTACACAGTATTGCGGACACACACAGACATCCTCCAACCAACATTTATCGATGGCTAACTCTTCGCCAGCCATATGGACTACCTGAGAAGGCAGCAATGAACTTGCAGCTCTACCCATTTTGCCATTCTTTTCTTGATAGAAACTCAAGCTATCCTGACAAACCACATGAACATTTTTAGTGGAATCTTTGCTTCTTGACAAGTTATGTTTCATGGTCATTTTTCACATGTCCTCGTCCATCAGTCTTCAGCAGATCGCTACTGAACCAAGACTATTTGTAAATCATTGAACTGAGCACCGTGGGAGGACATGAAGATGAACAAGTCATGATTTGTGCCCGTGGGGAGTTTACCAGGTCAGCCCCCCTTTTTTATAATGGTTCCTAGGAGACCCAGGAAAAGTGGAACAGCTAGGGTGTGCACTTACCTTAGCCTCCCAGAATTGTTTCTTAAGCCTGCTAGTTGTCATCCTTCTGTGGGAATCATGTTCAAGAACAGTTCATCTCTTTTCACTACATGATATGAGGTACTGACAAAGGTATTCTTCCTTTTCTCCCAAGTCCTTAGATCTTTCTGCTTTTTGAACCTGGATAATGATCTTCTTGGCTTGAACAAATTATGTTCTCGGCTTGATAATATACACCATCTCTTACCTTTAATGCAATGCAAAGGCCAAGTTGATTGTAAATTGTTTTATATAAGTTCAGCATAAATAGGCTTCATCTAGGAGTAGGCGAAGATGGGTAAGAATTACAGTCCACGAGGACAGAAACCACTCTCTTGATGCTACGCCGAGCGCGTATCTTCTCTCGTGTCCTGCCTACAGCTTTGCCTTTCATCTTGTTCTTCTTTGCTAAATGAACAAGTATAGGTATTGGCTGGGAAGGAGAAAGGGTGCAGAGAGCTGGCCAGTGAGCCCTTTTCTGTCCATCACCTACAAACTGGAGCCTTGACAAATGACTTGCAGCCCGCCTGGCAAGGGAGAGGTCCTGGTCCTGTGGGGAGCTCCGGGCCTTGCCCTGCCTGCGAGCTTTGGGCTGCACTAGTGACCAGGCTTCACGATTGTCAGTGGGTCTGAGCCCAGAACATCTTTCTGGCTGAGAGACGTCCTTTATTTCACTAGGGACAGTTTTTAGCATTGATGGGAACAAATCAAGGACAGGGAACTTGTCAATGTTAAGGGAGGCTTGACCTTGGGTAAGAATTTAGGATTTCTACCACTCCTTCTGCAGAAGCTCCAAATACTGTGAGGGTTTCAATTCACCCTCTGCCATGTCTGGTTTTCCTTCTCAACCTCCACTGCCACCACATCTGGATCGCAGGGCTGAAGGAGAGTGTTGTGGCTGATCAGCATTGTCATTTAGCCCACAGGGGTCAGCCCAATCCCACACCATACAACTGCCCCTCTGCCTTTTAGAGCCTCCACTCTGCAAAGCTCTGGAGACCCCCACCAAGAGCCAGCTCCATCGATGTTGGCTGACAGCTTGCTTTGGAAAATCTGGCTTCAACACTCAGATTGAGCTTCTAGCTTCATACACACACACATCTATATTTAACTTCTAAATCTTGCCATACTATATTCTCCTCAAGAACAAAAAGAGCCTGGCCAGTGTGGCTCAGTCGTTGAGTGTTGACCCATGCACCAAGAGGTCACCGGTTTGATTCCCGATCAGGGCTCATGCCCAGGTTGTGGGCCCGATCCCCAGTGGGGGGCGTGCAGGAGGCGGCCAATCCATGTTCTCTCTCATCGATGTTTCTATCTCTCTCTCCCTCTCCCTTCCTCTCTCTCTAAAATCAATAAAATAAAAAATAAACAACAACAACAATAAAAAAATAATACATTTTGGAAACAGTTGGGAGAACCCAATTCTGTGTCCTCAATCACCCTCTCTTCCTATTTCTAATTTTTAAGTGCTTATTCCAAGGACCTGTAAAAGAGAAACCTAGGGCCCACAACCATAAACACATTTTCACATCCCCCAGTCTGAAACAACCCTCCATTAATAAAAAGTGCCCTCAAATTGGCAAGTGTCGTGGAAGACTGAAACTGAAGAGGAATATTTACTCTAGTTGGTAGCTTTTGGACAAAAGTAGTTGCCTTTTCTTTCAGTAGAACTCATTCCCATCTCTTCATTTTCTGGACAGCACAGACTTAACAGGTGACCCATCCATATCCTTAACTCCGAGATAGCGCTGAAGTTTTCTTTCTCTTTTTGAGTTAGTCAGCTGACCTGTCTTAAAATACACAGCACCACCATGACTTACTCGGCTTGTCCGGAGAAAGATTACATGTATTTAGTATAAAGAGAAGATATAAGCAATGGAATAGTTGGTTATACACTATAGCTTGTAATAAATGAAAGTATCGAGTGCATTTTAAATGATTAATGTATGAAAACTGTCATCACTTACTGTGCATTAATAAAAAATGCACACTTCCCATAGTGGTTAATGTCGCAGGCCTGCAGTTCAGCTCGAATAATGTGCACAGTAATGCGCAGTATGACAATGAGTTGGGGTAGCTGAAAATTCAGGATGGTGGCAAGTTTGGTGTAGTATTTGGATTAGCATCTTAATCCGTGCCTTGTCAGCCTCATCAGTACACAAGCTATGCATTTTTTTTTTCAAAACTAGCAAAAATATGGATGTATCCTTAAATTTTTTTTTTTTTTTTTACTTTTCCTTTTTTTGATTTTAATCAAGAATAATGACCAAGGTACCTGCTAAACAAATACTACCAGCATTCATTAGTTAGGATGGTTACATGTAAAAGAAATGATGCCAGATAGTAACAAATCCAAGAGAAGTTTATTATGAAAATGGCACCTGTGGATGAAAAAATTAAGTTACATAAAGACAACCATGTATGTGACATGTATGAGAATCTACAAAAGTATAAAAAGAACCCTGTTGTAAATGAAGTATGTACATTTCTGATTTGCAGCATTATCAATGGTCAATGAAAAAAAATGTTTCAAAATAAGCCAGGCACTCAGGAAGTTAGGTCCGGTTAGCTTCACACAAAACGAATGTACCATAGCTGTCGCTTTGTAACGTTTTAATTTTTATATATATATATATATGTGGTAGAGTTGGTAACACTGCTAAGATTTTTACGAACAGAATATCCCTTTCCCCATTATCCAGCTACTTGGCACCAGTCTCCTCATAAAAGTTTTCATATATTTGTACAAGAAATAGTTAAAAACACAGACACAGTCTTCACAGGTAATGAAGTTTTTTTTTTTTGTTTTTTTTTCATTTTGTAATTTTAACACTATGGATTTAGACAGCAGCTGTGATTATCTGTTAGTTTAAATCACCAGAAATCATTTTGACACAACACAGAAACATTTATAAAAGAAAAAAAACAAAACAAAACAAAAAAACAGCTGTCTAGCTGTTCTTTGTAGCTGATAGGTGCATTCCTTTGATTGTTCGATAGCTAGAATAGAGCTCCCAAAATTAATCTTTAAATTTCGTGATTAGCTTTCTTCACATTCTAAACCTATTAAATCCTTCAGCTAAGCTCACTATTAAAATCTGTGGCAGTTAACTTTATTTTGTCATTATTCCATAGTGGTCGGCGCCCAACTCATGGAATTAAAGGTCCTAGAGGAATCCACTCAACACAGTGATATTCAAAGGACAGCTGAGTTACTCTAGTAGCATTGCACGCATAAACAAATATATATGACAATTCTACATTCCATTATTCCTCCCCTTCGGTTTTTAAAAAAATGTTGGTTGACCTTTGAAATAATTTTCTGTCTCACTGGCAATTGCTTTATATATTGCTCCATCAGCCAACCTGGAAGGAAACCAAAGAAAAGCACCCACTGCTTATAGGTAGAGCACAAGGGACTCTGGGAATGTTAACAACTGAGGCTATATGGCATCAATTTATTTAATATATCTGAGCATTACTCTTCAGTGCTTTGAGCTGCACTCCCGAAGAAAGAGTCATACCCAGAATTCCATGTGGGAAAAATGGCTCCATTAACCTTGAGCTAGTTAAGAGTCTTTTTATCTCTGAGAATGAAAAAGATTTTGGAGAAGGGGGAAGGAAAGACGAGGAAGGGAAAGGGGAGAGGAGAGGGGGAGGGCAAGAAAGGAGAGGTCGGGGGAATATACACCAGCAAAGCAACAGCAGGAATTTCAAAAGGTGAAACGGAAGGTTCACAGACAGTAGAAGCAGCATAGGGGTGACATTACAGAGGAAGGCCACCACACAAAAACCACTAACCCCAAGAATCACTGATTCACTAGGACTGCAGGAATGGAACTGGACCACTCCGGACTAGAGATAGAGCACAGAGAAGACAAAGGACAAAACAACTACATTAGCTTAGTATATACTGCATATAGAAACACACATTGAAACTGCAATGGACGACAGCCAAGGACACGTACACATTGCACACGTTACAGTTCTCACATCTGTTATTAGATGCCTTAACAAACAGCTGCCAAAAATGGAGTGGAAGAATTTATACTTGACAGTCATTTGGAGTGTTTGACACTACACTGATTTCTGGCAACAAAGACAAAATAGGATATTTTTTTCTTTTTCTTTTTCTTTTTTTTTTGTTTTTGTATTTAATGTGCAGTTTTCAGTTGCAGTTATCTGTTTGAAGCTTATTAACCCATTCTTTAGTTTTAAACTGTATTGGTTCCAACCTAGCAATAAGAGAACCAAAGGGGGAAAAAAAAATATTCCATCAAATCAAATCAGTCCCCTCAAAATACAACCTTCCTTTTTTTTTTTTTTTAGCAAGAAATAAAAACATGTTAAATATTTTCCCTCTTTTACTCCGAAGTGTTATTGAAGTTGCAAAAATTAGCCTCAGTTAGACTGAGTAAAGGAAAATAAAAGCTCAACCAAAGGCAGTATGTACCTAAACCGTTCCTCAGATCAGTTTGATTGAGTTTTCCAA
Organism: Molossus molossus; assembly: GCF_014108415.1. Classification (NCBI taxonomy): domain Eukaryota; kingdom Metazoa; phylum Chordata; class Mammalia; order Chiroptera; family Molossidae; genus Molossus; species Molossus molossus. The sequence goes on along the minus strand of NW_023425344.1, from coordinate 166,907,669 downwards.
AAGCCCCTTTAAAAAAGGCTTTAATGACCCATTAAATTTAATGTGAGGCTATGTTTGTTAGTTGGGAGGTAAAAAATTTTAAGTCCTGCAGCAAATGTTAATGAGGGCTTTGTCTTAACTAACCAAGGAGACTGCAGCAGTGGGCTCCAGACCAGGACAGAACACATTCCTCCCCACCCCCCCAAAACCCAGCCCAGGAGCTGCATTTTGTATGGAGACATTACAGATTAATAAATGATAGCACCATGGTTTTAGAAATTAAGTTAATGTTTCAGTAATTAACATTTAGTCCAACTTTTTTTTTTTTTTTTTTTCAAACATTCTAGTCACAGGCCAGAAATTAAGTTTAAGAACCCAAATTATTTTTATGTGCAAGTAAGAAAATCTTAAAATCTTAACCATAAAAAGAGAATTAAATTCTGCATAAAATTCTAAAATACTATCCCCCTATTTTTTTTTTTTTTTAAAGGAATAAGGAACAAAAACAAAAGCCACCCCATTTCATTTGACTTAGTCAAACAGGGCACATTGTTTATGCTTGTCTCTTTCAATCTTGATCACATCAAGATCTTTATGAAGAAAACCCAATGGTTGTCACGTGAGAAATCTCTTGACCACAAGACTGAGTATTCTATGGCAGAGGCATATACACATTAAAGACATCTTAATAAAGATGCAAAGGAAAGCAGAACAACCCAACACACATCTTAGAAGAAGACAAAATGGCAGGCAACTGGTCATCGGACGCTCTGAAGGCCAAAAATAAACATATCTTTACAGGAAAGCATAAGTCAAGTGAAAGAAAGAGGGGATGGGGCGGGGACCGTGGTGTTGAGAGAAGACGCTGACCTGCTCGAATTCAAAGTGCTAGAATTAAAGGTCTAAAACGAAAACGCCGACCATGCCTCCCAGCGCAGCCGCGGGCCTCAGTCGTCCTTGCGCTCCAGAGTCTGAGCCGCGTGGATGCCGTTGCTGTAGACCGGGAAGGGCAGCGTGGAGAACAGTCCCTCGGCCGTGGTGAACACGTTGCCCGCGGGCATCTGCGTCAGGCTGGCCGCGCTCACGGCGCCGCCGAACGGTCCCGACATGTTGAGCCGGTGCACGTGGTGGTAGAGCATCTCCATGGGCGTCTTGTGGTCGAGGCCGAAGCCGGGGCTGTTAACGTCCACGAAGTTAACAGCGTGCGCGTTGGGCAGCAGGTTGCCCTGCATGGCCAGGGTCACCTCGGCGGGCGCGTAGCGGATGGTGCCCGTGGTGTAGACCCTTTGCGCGGCCGTACTGGTGGCCGCCAGGGTCCCGGTCACCCTGTGCACCAGCGGGAGCACGACGTTGCCCGCCTGCAACCTCTGCAGCGCCTCCAGGTCCCCAGTGTACAGCAACGAGTTGGACGTGCTGGGGCCACCCCCGCTGCTGCTGCTGCTGCTGCCCCCGGGGTGCTTGTCCCGCGGGGACGCCGAGAGCGGCGGTGACAGAGGGTCGGAGGTGACGGGGGCCAAGGCCGCGGTGGCCGAGGCGCTGAACTGAGTCTTGCGGGCGGCGGCGCTGTCGGCGCCGGGCGGGGTGAGGACCGAGTCGGGGATGGCCACATGCAGTCCCCCACCGCCCCCACTGCCCTGCGGAGACGGAAAGTGCTCGGAGCTGGGGGGCTTGGTCATGCTGTAGGGGGACTCGTTCCTGGAGATCTCCCGGTTGGGCGGGTAGTTCCAGATGCTGCTGTCGTTGTCGAAGTTGATGGGTTCCGAGATCTCCGTCTTGATCTTGAGCACCGAGGCACTGTTGGGGGAGGACAGCAGCCGCGGGGGCTCCACCAGGCCCGCGTCCAGGCCGCCGGGGCTCGACGCACTGGACAGGCGCCTGCGGCTGGCGCTGCCGCCCTTCTGCCTTTTCCTCCTCTTCTTGCGCTTCTGGTGCTTGCTGGAGGCCTGCGCGCCCGCCTCGCCAGCGCTGTCCGAGTCCTTGGCGCTGTCCGACGTGAGCGACTCGCAGTTCTGCAGCCGCAGGTCCGACTCGCTCTCGACGTAGCGCTCAACCTTGATCTGCATGGGGCCCAGGGCGGGGAAGCCTTCCTCACCGGCCTTGGGGTTCTCAAAGTCCGAGTGCTCGAAGCTGTCGTCACTGTCGCGGCTGTCAGGGTTGCTGGAGCTGTGGCCTTGGTCGTTGCAGTTCATGTCCTGGTCGCACGTGTTGCCTGACTTTTTCCGGTCGGGCTCTGGGTCTTCACTGTTTTCAGACTGGTTGCCCTTCTCATCGGATTTGGAGTTCTCGTTGTCCTCTGTGTGGGGCCGGCGGCCGGGGTGGGGGTGGTAGGGACAGGGAAAGGGGACAAAGGAGACACCACATTAGCAGGGCAAGACCTACCTCTCACCTGCGGGTGTGTGTGTGTGTGGGGGGGGGGGGGCTCTCTTGCCTGTCCCCAGACTTTCCACCACCTTGGTTACTTAAAGCCCTATCTTTTTCTCTTGAGGGCCTAGATTAGCTGGACCTTTAGGCTAAGTGTGGTCCATGGACCAGCAGCCTTGGCATGGCTGGGTGCTTGTTACAAAGGCAGAATCCCAGCCTGGCCGGTGTGGCTCGATCCCCCACGGGGGCTTGCAGGAGGCAGCCAATCGATATTTCTCTTTCTCTGTCTCTTCCTCTCTCTCTCTCTCTCTAAAACCAATAAAAACATATTAAAAGAAACCAACCAACCAACCAACCAAAATCAAACCAAGCCCTGCTGATGTGGCTCAGTGGTTGAGCATGGACCCATGCACTAAAAAGTTGCCGGTTCATCCCTGGTCAGGGCACATGCCCAGGTTGTGGGCCTGATCCTCAGTAGGGGGCATGCAGGAGGTGACCAATCGATGTTCTCTCTCATCGATGTTTTTTTTTAATCTCTCTCTCTCTGAAATCAATAGAGCAAACAAAACAAAACAAAACAAAAAAACCCCAAAACAAAAAAAATGCAGAATCCCAGGCCCTACTGAATCAGATCCCCAGGTGATTCGTAGGCACATTAACATTTCAGAGGACCTACAAAACAACTTGGGGAGTCAGAGTAAATAACCTGGAATAAGGTGTTGGTGACAGAAAAATGATGGCGTGCAAGGTGATTTTCTAAAGAGGACTTGCACTGTTCACTGGCAACAATTTGTTCATTGAAAACCACATTGTTCCTAAAGTTATTTTCCTCTACAGCATTTACCACCATCTGATTCACTGTATGTTTTGCTTTTATTAACTTCTATCTCTTCCAACTAGAATAGAAGCTCTATTGGGCAGGGAAGTTTTGTCTTTTTTGTCCATGGTATAAATGAAGAGCAGAGGTTGTCCATGCTAGAACTTCTGCCCCAGTACAGAACTTTCAAATGAATGCAATTTAGGAGTAGAAAAATAATCAGATCCTCTGTGGGTGCTCCCCACCTCCTTCGCTTCCCTGAGGCTATTTCTGAAGTGGAGGGATATGTGTTTACAAACCGGAAGAGCAGGTGCCCTGAGGATGGGGAGGGGTGCTGGACCCGAGCCATCCAACACATTTTAGGAGGAATAGATTTTCCCAGTAATACAACGTTAGAAGGTTTAGGGATGATGCTGGTTTTATGGCTCTGCTGTGATGCTTTTGTATGGCAGCCTGGACTAGAACCTTGGACAAATCATATAACTGCGCTTGTCTTCCTTCCGTGGCAGAAGACATTGGGTTAAAAGAGGCTCAGGGGCCCTGGCCAGTTTGGCTCAGTGGTTGGAGCATCTGCCTGCGGACCAGAGAGTCCCCAGGTTTGGTTCCTGCTATTCCTGCTAGGGGCATGTACCAAAAGTAAGTAAGTAAGTAAGTAAATAAATAAATAAAAGAGGCTCAGGGTCTTTTTTTGCAACTGTGCGATTCTGTAAGTTCTTTGCTTCCTGGCACTTTGTGTGTGTCTGTGAAGGGGGTTGGGATTGGAGGAAAAGTAAATTTTTATACTGACTTTCCTGTGCAACAAAGGACTCAAAATGTACTTCCCAAAATAACTAGAAATGGGAAAGCATGGATTTTCTCTGCATAGATTCAGAAAATGAGTAACAGTCCAGCACCCTGAGTCATTTACCAATGGCATTAAGTATCTCACTATAGAGGCTCAATTCCAGCTTGGGAGGAGGTGACTATTCTGGGTGCAAAGTCAGAGTCCGCCTGGCAGCAACAGAGACAGCCCTGCTATCTCTTTCTGGTAAAGGGGCCGCCGCTAGCTGTGGGGTCAGGGCAGGGCCCCTTCAGTAAGCCAGGGGAGGCTGACATGAAGTAGATTCGTGTACATGTATTTATACACTACAATATACCTATACATGTATAAATATATTTCAACCATACATAGATGTATATTTATATACTACCACATACATATATGTAAGTACTATATATATACACACACACACACATATGTGTGCCCATATGTATGTGGTGGTATATAAGTACAGTGTATGTATATATGTGTGTGTAGAGAGAGATTCAGTAATAACTTGATGTGACCTAAGTCCCTCTATAAAATCTGACCGGTTGCTGTCCTCTACCGGCGGCCCTTTGGCGTGACCCACCCGTCGCGTTTGGAAAGGAAGCCATAGCTGTAGAACATGGAGAAGGAGCAATACCTGTAATACCTGAGGTGTCTTTAGAGTCTGATTCAGAGTCGGAGGTTTCTGAGGATTCCGACGTTTTCTCCGGCAGGTGGGGGAGCTGGGAGATGTCCATGGGGATGTCCTTGTACTCGGGGTTGCTGCGGGAGGGAGGCATTCGTCAGGGGTGCAGACACCCATTCGGATGGTTTGCTTTCGACCATCTTCTTCCCCCTTTCTTGCCCCAAATGTGTGGAGTTTAGAGACTAAATATGAAATCATGTCAGTTCATCGCAGGACTTTTACAGGAGCTTGGCTTGCGTGTGCCGGGGTGCAGCTGCACCCTGCTACAATGACTGAATACCAAAATGCTACATGAAAGCCCCTGAAAGCTTTTAAATAATCAGTACCACTGGGGGCCAGGGAACCGTGCTGCTTGACATTCCTCCCAGTATGATACCCGGGGGGAAGGGAGGAGGAGAAGTACTCTCAGCCATTCACTTCCATACCTCCCGGCGGGCCCTGGCTTCCCTTGGGCTCCTGATGAGTCCATTGCCTCAGTACCCTCGCCTTGGCTCCTAATGGAGCTTCTCAGTTGTTCAGATGGCTCCAAAGCCGGGGGTGGGGATGGGGACAGAGCCCTCAGCACCTAAGATCTGACAGATGCGCAGGTGCACCTTGGGATTCGTGGATTATGGCTACTGAACTGTCAACACACCCATTACAATCACACTTTCATCTGCTCATGTGGTGTACACCTGTAGCTTGTTAGCTGGAAATCTGATTGCGGTGGGGAGAACCCCAGTGTGAAACAGCCCTGACAGAAGGGATCCAACCCCACTCGCACCGACGTGTTTCATTTTTGTTCTATTTTTAAAGAAACAAGCCTCTTCTGGAGAAGAGAGAGTATTTGGTCAGTTTGAGTTAGCTGTCTTCTAGAAATGCCAACCCAGGCGGGCCTCAAGCATGGGCAGCACGGGCCACTGTGATCTGTAGCCACGAGGGACGTTTCTTGCCTCTGAACAGAAGATGCCTCTTCAACTCTTCCCTAATGGCTAGCCGACCAGAGACCTACACCAGATGATTACTGACTCATCTGCTAATTTCTAGTGAAATTTCCACATTAGAAACGTGCTGTTTCAGTCACTAAAATGGCAAATGTCTGTGGGAGGGTTAATTCATGGAGATGGACGGTCGGGCATTCACTCCTTAGTGTGAATTAGCCTCAGCAGCAGAGCTGCCTCTGGAAAATCAGATGATACAGTGGTGGGAGGGCAGCCTGGGCCCTCACGCGGTCTCGGAGACTCTGAGTGCAATGCTGCCGAGCACCGCGAGGGAGAACAGGAAGGCTGGGGAGTAACTCTCGGAACAGAGCGGGACAAGCCTGGATGGGGCCCTGGGGGGGCGCTCTGAGCAGGAACAGGGAGCATGAGACTATTGCTCAGGGAAGGATGAAGGACAAGAATGTGGGAACGAGCAACAAGGCCAGGTCCTTTTCTTACTAGAACTCTAGCCTACAGGAGCGATGCCAATGGGCTACCTCTTGGCGGAGTTTCTTCCGCTAAAGCCCGTCTTTGTTAGTCTCCTTTGGTCCAGATGACAGGGGGGTTCACAAGTCACTGGTCATCCAACTTATGGTCTTTTATTACTGAACTCAGGGAGAGTCTCCAGGTTCGCTGAAACAGGCCTGGCATGGCTGAGATTGAGGCCCATGAGCCTGAAGACTTGTCTTTGGTACCCAAACTGATTCCTTGCTCTCCAGGTGTAGTTACATGGACTAGAACCACCAAGCACTCATGAGTTCGTACCACGTGGCCCTAGACTACACTAATAGTGTTGATCCACGGTTACACGGACTGACCTCTCCTTCACCCTTCTCGTCCCGCCATTTGGAGGCACAGTGGGAAGTCATGAGGCAGACGGTGCAATAAGAAAGCTCCAAATAGGAAGAAATCTCCCTGAATGGGAGTAACGACCCTATAGATGGGTGTTAGTACCCTAGGATGCATTGGCACGGGGCACAGACAGACATCTTCTCACCCGTGGTGTCCCTGTCACCTCTGATTCTCAATAACAATGGGTCTCCTTGGCACACCTCCGTTTTTGCCTAGCAAAAGCCTGCCAGTGCCATAGCACCTCATTCTGTTTTCTCTCTGGCATGTAAGTTTTTATAACCTTCTGCATGGCATACTGCCGCTGTCCCAAAACCTGTCTGTGAAAGGATTTCTTGATGTCACAGACACAGGATTGCGTACACACCAGGCTTGGAGAAATCCACATTAAACACACATACCTTTAGAGAGAATTAATGTAGAGTAGAAGAGGTCAGAAAAGGAAAACGAAAGTAGATAAATGAAGACTCTTTTAAGTGGTGCACATTAAAGCCCTCTCTAGAGCAATAATCATTAGCGTCTGATTGATATGCTATCGGTAGCAAGCACAGTCATGCCTCCGAGTCACCGCCGGAGTGCATGAACACACTCTGAAGGGTCAGTGTGCTGATGAGCCATGGTCGTCGGCATCTCAGCTCCATTTGGCTGTCTCAGAGAAAAATGGGATTCAAGTACTCCCTGTCTAGATGATCAGCCAAAGGGCAACAACTTCCATTCATAAGACCTATCGGACATCGTCCTACTCAGACCATGTGTGGGCCCTCAGACCATGCTTGGTGACTGCAGGCCAAGAGAAGCCAGAGACTGGAATGACAGGGGTGGGAGGGAGCCGGTGACCGTTCGGACAGCTCCATGGCAGCATTGGTGGAGGACCTCCCGCAAAACTTGCCCCCAAATGCAGACTGAAGTCTTGGTTACTTTTTTGCTAGTTGAAACCCAAAGGCAGAAAGGAGGAAGGCTTGAGAAATGGTGCTGCCTCCTAGAATTTGGGAGGCTGTTGAGCTTGGCCACATTCATGGATGTAAACTTGAGGACCCATTAAAACTGCTGTAAAACTTGCCTGAGATCACAGAACAGGCAAAAGAAGGTTGCCTTCCTTTTTATACTGAGATGATCTTGATTCTAGCAAAGAAGTCACTTTGCTCATCAAAACGTCAGTGCCTAAGGAATCAAGCCCTATGCAGTGTGCCGAGGGCTTCAAAGGGATGGAATGCAGGGGAACTAGACTGTGCCTGCCACTTGTTTTTCATCCCTTTTTGCTTAATTTTCACAAGGACTGGAGTGTGTGAGTATGTGTACGTGTGGTGGGGAGAAGGAGGTGCTTTTGAAGGCTTCAGCTTTAGGCAAAAGTCTGTATTCTTTTGATGGCCTGAGCATTTGTGGGGAAACCAAACAACTTCTGCCCCAATGTTGACGGACCAAGAATTATTGAAAATGTCGTGAATCTGCCCTGGAAGTCCCTTCCAACATATCTTTGATCTTTTCCTATTCCTTTGAATCTTGTGGAAAGAAAAGCAGAATTTCCACATAATTCCACACCAGATACTGTCAAAAAGATAACACCACATGTCAGTTGTTAACCACCGGGCTGCCTATTTGACAACTGAAACAGAAGCAGAAAAGAATGAGAAATATACCTAAGGAGATAATTCACCCAGATGATGTTCTTCTCATTTGCATTCTTGGCATTAATAGCGATCGTGGCACTAGACTGGATCCAGATATAGCCTCCGTTCTTCTGCATCCAACGGTAGTACTTGGTCACACACTGGCCCTTATTCAGCACTGGGGGGAATAGAACAAAACAAACAGAAGGCGCTGCGTATTAAGACTGTGACCAGACGATTGCTGCGAAACCCCAGACTTAGAAAGGGGAGGAGCGCATCAAGCCAGCGTGCCCCTCCGTAAGCTTAATGGAGAATGCCATGAGTCGAACAAATAAAATCAACAATTCAGTGGAGCGGCGTCTCCCTAGTGAGGGTTACTAGCATTTGTAGCAAGACTCTGTTCCATTTTGGGCAGCCATGGTGTGAAAGGAAAAATAAAGGGACTACACATCTTTGTGGCTCACGGAACACCTAATGCGGTGTGGATGTTGTCAATGGGTTTGCCATTGGATGGCACCAAGGCAAATGTGTACAGATTTATTCATAGCGCCGAGGTAGACCTCTTTGGGATTCTGGATATCTGAGTGGTTCTGAAGATGCTTTGCCTCTCGTCTTGGATGGGTCGCCGCAGCGCTGTGCGAGCAACGTCAGCCAGTGTCCTTATGCATCTGTCCATTTTGATCTTGTGTAACAGGATTTATAGTCCACGTATGAACTAAATTTACATTGGTCAGTCAGGGGAAATGCGGGTGAGCCTTTACGGAGTATTGGAACAAAATAAATTTCTCAACCAAGTCAGAGAGAAACACTGGCCTAAGGGAGGCACAGAATTGACTTGGCTGGAGCCAAACAGAGTGACAGCTCCACACAGACTCTGAAATATGGCCCCAAATGAAGGAACAAGTAAAAACAATCAGTAATGTGAAACGGTGCCATTAAATACCCACTGAAAGAGAGCTTTAAAATGCAGATGTTAAAAATGATACTTTAACCAAAATCTTGCCAAGTCGAAATTGATTTGATTTGTATCTGGGTACTCCTGAGCTAGTAAAAGGGGGAAGTGCAGTAAATCATCCCTGAAATAAAGTGCTATAGATGGGAATGGTTTAAAAAGATGCCGGAAACGTGCAAAACCTTCTGCTATTGCTTGGATACGCATGGCAGCAACTCCACACCCCCCAGAAGCGCACGAGCTGGCTGGCCACTAGAGGGCAGTGTGCACTCGTCCACGTCTCCCACTTTTGGCATGTCCTTGTCTCCGTCTGCTAAAATGAAAAAGCTCTAACTGCTGTAATAAATTTGGCTAAATTAGCTGCTAAATGGTTATCTCAAGTAATATGTATTTGCATTAATCATCTTGCTCTAAACCAGAACAAGCCAGAGTCCTAAAGACGTAGTAAATTCATATTGTCCATTTAATTACGGCTAATAAGTGCTTCATATACAATAGTTTCATGAAGTACATTTTGATTTTTTTTTGGGTGGGGGGAGGTGGATGAGTAAAGGGAAGTCACTTTGGAAAAGAGCTGTATTTAGGGCCGTTGAAGCTCTTCCCATCGTGTCTGAGTCACTCTTCCTGGCTCCGAAAGTGATCCCAAATCAAACCTCCTCCTATTATATCCGCAAACATAAAAACTTCCATGCCTTTCTCCCATCCCTCCCTTTTCCTCACAGCACACTAAATGGATGGTTGTCAAATTGAATAATTATATATCTTAACAGTTCCCTGAAGAAGCTTTGCTTTGATGAGCGCCGCAGGTAGTGGCACGTTTGATCCCGGAGCTGCTCAACAGTTTTGGGTGTTTTTAAGGCCCGGAACCGGCACCTCCTGTTGGTGGCCAGGCTCCACAGGTAGCACTGTACTCGCCGTCCGTCGGCGATTGTAAGTGCTGCCACTCCGCACGCGTGGCTGCCCAGGGACACGAGTGCGTGGTGAAGCCGAGGGCAGAGAAATACAGCTCTGCACGCAGCTCTGTCAAAGCGCGTGGCGCGCAGCGAGGTGCGCGTTGTTCACATCCTCTCAGCCTGGTTAACGATGAACAGAGGGACGATGGGTTATGAAACTCTGCCCACTGTTTTCACACAGAAAACGGATCGCCCCCAGTGAGGGATCGGTGTCTAATTCTGTCAGCTGTGTATGTGGCACGAGGACTAACTTCAAATGGTTCTAGTTATTTAACAAAGGAAATAACCCGCCCCCTTGAAGCACGTGAAGAAAACACGGAGATGGCTGGAGATCCTGGATTTTTGACCAAAAGCAGGCAAATTTGCACTACATATACATCCCCAGAATACACTGCATAGAAAGGGTCAACGTGAGAAAGGAATTATGGTCAAATTAGAACCAACATGAAGATCACCCCCTCTTTCTAATACTCCTATTACTACAAACAATCAAATACACAAAGTCTCAACCCTGAAATGCATAGCCCGCAACCACGCGCCTGCCTGGCGGGATGCGCCTCTACGCTAGAAAGGGGCTGCGAGGCTTATTTGTTAAAACACTGATGTGACAAACACCGGTTCGGCTCAGCGGTTAGAGCGTCGGCCTGCGGTCCAGAGAGACCCGGGTTCGGTTCCCACTAGGGAACGTACCTCGGTTGTGGTTTGTCCCCGGCCCTGGTTGGTTGTGCCGGTGGCAGCCACTCGATGTGTCCCTTTCACGTTGATGTTTCTCTCTCTCCCTCCCTCCTACTCTATCTGAACAAAAAAATGGAAAAAGAAAATGTCCTCAGGTGAGGATAAAATAAACAACACTGAAATGATGGCATCATCTTTTTGAGTTAAGGCAGTATGACTCTTGGTCTGTCTAAATGCATCTGTGTTTCCTGAAAAGATAAATACAAGTTTACTAGGGCCCATGTATGCATTACTACAGCCTTTGTCACCCAGGCCAAGGGCCATCTAGCAAAGGGAGGAGAGCTCATGAAAGAGAGTCAGGCCAGGTAAACTTTGATGTGAGGAAATGTTGTGAAAGGACGGCTGAGGGGTTCCTTGGGGAGCCAGGAGCTACCCGAGTGCCTAACTTACTGCGGTGAATGCCACAGAGCAGATCCGGGAGCCCGCTCGTGATCTGCTGAAGAAAAGTCTGACCTGATCTATTCGGTGTGACCTGGGCCAGCCTGACAAACAGAATTCTTATAGGGTAAACATCCTAGTATGGTCCTAGATCATGGCTGTTTCCTGAGGATCAGTGCTTTCTGAATGAGACCACACATGTCGGTGGGGAGAGCTCCCACAGTGGCGTAACGTGGTGACCAGGATATTGCTCAGTTACTTCTGTTCTTCAGGAGGGCTCATGAAAGAGGTCATGATGGAATTTTGCTTCTTTTCTTTTAATCCTCACCCGAGGATATTTTTTTCCATTTATCTCTAGATAGAGTGGAAGGGAGGGAGAGAGGGGAGAGAGACAGAGAGAGAGAAACATCGACGTGAGAGAGACACGATGATTGGTTGCCTCCCGCACGGCCCGACCAGGGCTGAGGATGAACCACACCTGAGATACGCGCCCTTGGTCGGAATCAGACCTGCGACTCTTTGGTCCGCGGGCCGACGCTCTCATCACTGAGCCAAACCGGCCAGGGCAAATTTTGTTTCTTTTAAAATGAGCAAGAAATACTTTTTTCTTGGGGCTCCAGAATATAAATTTATGACTTCGGGATGAAACTTCTTTCTTCCCCCTTCTTTTGAAAAAAATTTTACTGGCAAATCAGGTGGATCATTCCAGCTGCGCCAGAGGCAGGCTCTGACGGCTCTTCCTGAGCTCATGTGGTCCTAATCAGCTCAAGAAGAGGCACCTTGGAGCCAGACTGAAAGAGATTTTCAGTTTGTAATAAATTAGACAACTTGAAAAACACAAAAATACTTTTTCGATTCTCTCTAATCCAGTGGCTGTTGTTTTTGAGTTTTAGCTTTAGAGAGAAACGAGAGGATGCTTGTATCAGTCTAGTTCATAAACTATTTCTTTGTTGTTGTTGTTGTGGGGAGAAACAGAAACAAGCATGATGTAAGTTTTCACTTGTTGTGAAAGTCCTTAAAATATAGTTAGTTGTCCCTTGAAAAGAGCCCAGGAGTAATTTCATAACAATATGCTCAAATTATAAAGAGAGAGAGAGAGAGAGAGAGAGAATATGTGTGGGCCATATTTTTAATCTTATATCATGATGTGGTCAGAACTTGACACCTTCTTTTTGATTTATGCCAAAGGTTGCTTTTTGTTTTCCAAAGTTTTTGGTAGCGCATCCTGTGTGTCCCTCACTGAATTCACTTATCACATCACAGCATCTGTAGAATTATGTCTTTAAAGTTGTGCTGTAGGGATTATCTGTTATTAAAGGATCCCAAACATTTCAGTGGCCTTTCTTAGATGTTACAGGGTAAGCACGAAGTCACAGGGAGGGTTGGTACCTTTTCCCAGGTTCACTTACAACCTCAAAGGCCCCAGGTGGCATGTGGCCTCTGCTAGCACACAAGAACTTGTTCCTTTCACCCTGAAGTCCAGGGTGTGACCAGTTGCTGTTGGATGGCATTGCTCTGTGGAAGACCTGGAGCCTGGCATCCGTGTCACCCTAACTTTCCAGCTAAAGGTGCCTTTGAGTTACAAACTGTGTTCTTCAGAGGACAGAGGTGACTTCATTGCGAGAAGAATACAAACTCCTGGTTGAGCTGTTGCAGCCCTGCTCATGGACAAGTTGACTGTTAGCATCAGAACACCATCTGCCCCTGACCGGGAAGGGGGTGGCAGATACAGTCCAATCAGAAGGAAAGTGCAGAGAGCTAACATTATAGAACATGTGACCGAACACATGACCGTTTACCTCAAGTACACACCCTGCCCCGTCCCCTACCCCTTTCCCTGGCCAAAGACTGGATGCTCATTATTACTGAACATGTTTTAAAAATGTCATCGGGTCTCTTGGTTTGAGCTTAGTGGTAAGGATGCAAGAAATGTACTGCGTGCAGAGAATAACTGCCCCCTGCCCTGAAGCTGATGGCCTCTTTAAAAACAATTTTTTTTTCTTTATTGCTTAGAGGGAGAGGAAGGGAGAGGGAGAGAGAGAGAGAGAAACATGGATGAGAAAGAACATCGACTGGCCGCCTCCTGCATGCCCCTCACTGGGGATCAGGCCCACAACCTGGGCATGTGCCCTGACCGGGAATTGAACTGGCGACCTCTTGGTGCATGGGTGATGCTCAAGCACTGAGCCACACCAGCCAGGTTGATGGCCTCTTTTGCTGAAGCGCACGGCCATGGCTCCGCAGTCACCGACAGAGGCATTTGGGTTTCTTTGGGAAAACTCGGTCTGCAGAGATAGTCTGACTGAAAGGACATAAAGGAAGCCTGTGTCTGGGGCAGGAACATAATTCTGTCCGTAAATCAAAACAAATCGGTCCAAGTTTGCCTTCAGAAATATGGAGAATAAAAGAGAACATGGTCTCTTCCTGTTGGGCCGTTTTACGAAATCAAAGCCAAAGACTCCAAATAGTGAGTTACTTGTGCCTTCGAAAGAAGGAAGCAGTCTAATTCGAGTTGAAGAGGAGATGGAGAACGCACATCAAAAGCGGCCTTTTAGCAAAGTGTCTCACAAAAGGACATTTGAGTGGTTTGCATAGGCATTAAAAAGCTGCAGTGCGTGGTGTATTCAGGTAAGTATGGAATAAATAGGAAATGGTGAGCTCATCGGAGATCTCGCACTTCGCATTCACACAGCGGACAAAGAGCTTCATTATCGTCATGGCGATAGCAGGACGCATCTGCGCCATTCAGCGCTCCTGGGGTACCTCCGCCACTGGCTGCGGGCAAGGGAGAGGGGCGCCCTGTGCTCCAAACTCAAGAATTATTTCTGAATTCACTAACGTGGCGTGTGTGTGTGTATGTGTGTGTGTGTATCACACTTTCTACTTGATACCACAGTTGGGTGCTTAGCTGTAGCCACTGGTTCTCTTTCTACATTCACAAAACTGGCAGATGAAACATGAAAAAGAATACTGACTCTTTAATCTCTGCTTTTCCACCTAAGGCCCAAGGCAGGCTGACAGGCAACTTCATTCTGGAAACAGGGCTTTTTAAAAAATTTTTTTAAAATTCTGGATTACTTTCTCCTCTGCTTTTGAAAACTGTGGGCTTATAGGGGAATGAACCTGACATAGACTTAAAACAAGAACAAGTTTCTTTATCTAAAAAGTTATAGTCCTTGATGCTCTCAGGAAGGTCATTTTCAAAACCCACAGGAGAAACAGCACTAGAGCCAGAAACTGCATTAAGTGTTTTATTTACTTGCAAGGGAGACAGCATTTCATTTAGAATTGCTCATAGGATCAACCAAGGCTTTGATGCTGTGCAGACTTTCCTATAGATTTTGCAATTAGTGAGCTAGATGTCTTAAATAGCAGGCATCCACGAATTGGTTTTTAGGTGTTTTTTTTTTCTCTCCCGAATCTATGTGCTGAGCAATATTTGGTAACGTTTAATGATATTTGATACTTAATCTGAGTTACGAGCTTAAGGACAGAAGACCTGTGGATGTTCTGGGAACAACTATGCATCATCTATGGATTTTCCCCCTAATACACTAACGACAGGCCCTGCTTGAATTGCTATCTGTGTGATTTATAACCTCACAAGAGGTTTTTTCCTAAACCCCAGCCAATTGATAGATTTTTATTAACTGTTAATATTGAATCATGCAGAAAACTTTTCATTGATTTAGAACATGTCAATTTGTTAAGTTTGAAAAATAAATTCCCCTTTTCTTCATGATAATGTACTGAATTGGAGACCAAAGCTTTTAAACACTGATGGTATCGTGTTCTAGGACAGGAAGGATCAAAGTAATTGCTGGCACGAGTGACATCTGAGATCGCAGATATTTTTTCCAAGCTGTTTTCAGCCCAACCAGGGAACTTCAGTAGCACGCGTTCCTGCCCTTCTCCACCTAAAATAGTTTAAGGACAGAGGACAGAGGATTTTTTTTAGCTCCATGTTTTTTTTGTGTTTTTTTTTGGCAGGGGGCAGGGGCAGGGATTTACTATCTAAAAGAGAAGCAGTAAACTCTTCAGCATGGAATTAAAGAAGAGTTATGGCAGGAAATGAGGGACATGGTGGATTTATTCGCTCCTCACTAAATATTGTTTTGAGTGCCTGCTCTGTGCCAGGCACCTGTCGCGGGCCTGTCTTCCTACATAGTCTCACTTAGTGGCAGGGATTCCATGCCCCTCGCCAGTGGCTGGCTCCAGTTTGCAAGGTGCTGAAGCCCTGGGCAGCGAGGCTCCAGGGCGGGTCTCTCTGCGGTGGGAGAGTATTGGGAAAGTTCTCTTCATTCTGAAACCAAGGATTTACTTCTATTTGCCTTTTAATGGGATCCAGATCTCTATCAGTTATTGTCACTAATAAATGTATAACAGTGATAACCACGAGGGAAAGTGGTATGTAGGTCCAGGAAAGTGAGGGGGTGGGGTGGGGGGTGGGGGTGGCCTGGGTGAATTCTTATCCTTCCTTTAAAATAGAAGAGTAAAGGGGTTTGGGGAGGTTAAGTTGGAATGTAGGGGGAACTCCGAAAAGGCAAAAGGGAGGAGGTGGATCTTATACCCAGATTTATTTTATGTCCTCGGGGACCCTGTGTGTCTGGATGCAGTCACTTCATTAAGTCCACTAAATATCTTTTTTCTTTTCTTTTTTTATTCTCACCTAAAGATATTTTTGCATTTATCTTCAGATAGAGCAGGAGGGAGAGAGGGTGCAAGAGGGAGAGAGAGACATCGACGTGAGAGAGACACATTGAGTGGCTGCCACCCGCACAACCCCAACCAGGGCAGGGGACAAACTGCAACCGAGGTTCGTGCCCTTAGCGGGAATTGAACCTGGGACTCCCTGGTCTGCGGGCCGACGCTCTAACTGCTGAGCCAAACCGGCCAGGGCTCTACTAAATATCTTTAACAAGAAATATGAAAATGGTGAGGTATAGGCACACAAACACTAGTATTCTGTAAAGTCAGTAATATTTAAAGGAGCCCAGACAAATTCCATTTGTTCACCTGTTCTGTAGATGTTTCAGAAATCTAAGGACTTGGTTGTAAAAATGTTAGATTCTCCTGTGTAGCCTGATTGTCGACTACTCACTGAACAGCTCTTCTGGCTGCAACTCTGATCTGGGGTTTTGTGTTTGATGGTCTCCTCCCAGGTCTCTGGGGGATAAACCGTGGTTGTTTAAAGCAGTCCTGTTAATTCCACCCCTCCCATTGTGTGGTTTAGGCTTGGACATCGGGCAAGTGCTGGACATAAGGGGGCGTCTCTCCTCTGGAGGGACTATGGGAATCTTTCCTTTTCCTTCCAAAACGAACACAATATAACGACTGACCCTTTCCTGACTGTGGACATTGTCTTGTGAGGGACTGACAATTGGTGGTGCTTCAGCTGTCTTTTGATCATGAAGTAAAAGTTAAGACAATTACAGAGAATGTATAAGTCATTTTTACTTGAGTTTTCTGTTATCTAGCCCCATTAACAATTCTAGGAAGTCAGAAAGAATATGGATGTTCATCAGTGAGTTCCAATAACCTGATCTTCAGTGAACTCTATATAAGGGGGGGAAAACATTGCATGCTAAAGACATGTGCAGCCTGGCTGGTGTGGCTCAGTGGTTAAGTGTCGACCCATGCACCAGGAGGTTACCGGTTCGATTCCCCGCCGGGGCACATGCCCAGGTTGTGGGCCAAATCCCCAGTGGAGGGCATGCAGGAGGCGGCCAGTTTATGTTCTCTCTATTAGTGTTTCTATCTCTCTCTCCCTCTCCTTTCTTCTCTCACTAACATCAGTAAATAAATAAAAAATCAAAATAAATAAATAAAGACGTGCAAATTAAATTGTATGCTGCTGTTATGTGTAAAAAAGTTTGAGGTTTTTTGAGATATGCAGGGTGTTATTAAATCAATATTTTAAGGAAAATATTTCTTAAATATGCATTTTATGCAAGATCAAGAACAAGATGCTATTATAAATAATAATGGAATTGATTTTAAGTTCATTGTTTTAGGTTAAAGGATGATTCAGAAGTATTTTCTTTTTTCTGATAATGCTTTATAAGAGCTATGGGTTATTTTCTCTCAAATATCAGGTGTTCTTTTGTTTTTAAATAATAAAAGCAGCTACTAATTAACATAGTAATAAGAAAAAAAAAACCCCCACAAGAATCCATGCTAGGATTGTATTAGGATATATCAATCAAACCAAAATGTTGGCTAACTCTTTGAGCAGAGAGGAAAGATTGTGTGATTGTATTTTGTGTCCTTTCGGAAGGTCTTCTAAGCCTGGTATGCCCTTAACCACCCCACTCTCCTCCGACATCCCCCGTCTGCCTGGCTCCCTGCCATCTTCCTTCAAGGGCCAGGGAAACATGCCTCCTGTGGCACTTCTCCATCCTGCCTCGGTCGCCCCACCTCTGGGGTGTCTGTGTCTTGTTTATATATCTCAATAGCCTTAATTTTATGCCACCTTTTGCAAACTGGCTGTTTCATGCTCCCTGTTCTATTAGTATGCAAGCTCCTTGAAGGGAGGGACCATAGATTAGTTATTTTTAGAACCGTATAGCAATACCAGAGAACTCTGTACATAATAAGTACTCACAAATGTTAGATGAACTTGAACAGGAAAAGGGAACAGGAATATTCACACGTGTAATCAAGTACATAGGAAAATATTAACCTGGGGGAAAAAACTGAAGGCCTTTTGACGATAAGTTGACTATTACTATTTTTCACACTGAACTTTCTCCACGGATATTCAAAACTTTACATCTTTGTAAAGAAGTTGATTGCTTTAGCAAGTAATCACATACTCATTTCATTTGAACATTGATTGAGATACCCTGAGAGCCAATTCACCGCTCACAATTTACTAGTACTAATACATTTATCCAATTGGAAAATGAAGTCCTTACATCCTGAGTCGATTCATATTTACTTTTACTCCATGTAAAATAATTCCTTCTAAATACTAGTCTAGTCAGTACTTCTGAAGCTTTAACATAAATTGAGTCAGCTGGGATCTTGTTAACTGTGGATTCAGATTTACGAAGCCTGGGGGGAGGCCCGAAAGTCGCATTTCTGTAATGCACTGTCACAGGGACAGTCCGCTGGTGGTGGGGCCCTTGATGGTCTCAGTTCTCTGTTTGCCTGTCCCTGGACTTGAAAAGCCCAAATCAGCATTTGCCACCCCTCCCTGACCCTGCCCCCCACCCCGAAAAATTTATAAAATAATAATACTCATTCACTCCAGCATAAAAACCTGGCTTTATTTGTGTTGCGTGACAATCTTTTTTGTTAGTGGACAGGCACCCGATAAGGGCTGACCTGGCTTTAAAAAAAAAAGTCAGACATGGTGGCTATTACATGCATTTCCTTTCATGGGAATTTTCATATTCATATGAAAGAAGAGGAAACATCATTTGCTTTGGGGAAAAGAAGTCCAGCCAATGATTAGGTGGCAGTGAATCCCCACAGAGTCAGCCCTGAAAAAGGCTAAGATCAGAAAGCAGGGGCGGGGGTGTGTGCTCTCTGCACTTCGCCCACCCATCAAAGCTGATGCCTTCCCTTCTCCCTCCACTCGCAGCCTCCCAGCCTCCGCTGCTGAGCGCCATGGCAGCGTACCCAAGTCAACAATTAAATTCCCCCTTTGTTTGTGTGGCAGATGACAAATGCATGGAGGACATCTTGTGTTTCCGAGGCAGGCAGGGCACTTACTTTGATTGATGCTCCGTTGTGGAAAAAAATGAGCTGGGAAGGAATTACAATGGAGGGCCTGCAGACTGGAAGGGGATATACTAATTAGTCCTGCATTAAGCAGTCGGCTTGCATTGGCGATGAGACGCCTTCAGGAGGAAAGTGTAGGGGTTATTGATGCAAAACAGCATGGAATGCATTACGCCAGGTAGCTGTGTATTAGTTTTGTTAGGAAGTATAGAATTAGTAATTAAGAAATAAACACTTAGGCTACTGTATTTTTTTTTTTTAACACCCTCCAAATATATTGGGCAGACCATGTTTTTTAACTTGACATGATCTTATAGACAAGGTGGAAGTCCTTCTCCCGTTCTGAAATAACCCTTGCAGAGTTTCCGCGTCCTGCAAGGCTGTAGGGAGGGAAAGCTGACCCCGCTCTATGCTGTCTGGCTTCTTTTGCAAAGTTCCAAAGTGCCAGAGCCTTGAGCCTTGGTGGTGGAGGAAGTTTTCCCTCGGGCCTCTCTTGGCAGAGAGTTGCTGCTGATTTGACCAGGAAGGAACTCTAGAGGTATCTCAAGACAAATTCAGCATCTTCTGTAGACAAAAGGCTGGATTAAAAAGGACTAGAGAGGAATGGAGAGTACGTTTCTCTGGCTGGTTTAGTGTTTGCAGGTTGCCCTTCTATTTTTCAGGCCACTGGTAAAGGTAGAGTAGTGGATGGCTGTGCCATGACATTTCTATTCGGGAGTGACATAGCTGCTCTAGGTGACTGGAATGTGCGACTCTTGGGCAACACGACTAATCATCTCCAGGTCAATACCTCCTGAGCAACGGAGAACTGGAGGGTGATAGGCAAAGAGGCTCAATAATGGCTGATATGAGTGGTTTGAAATTCAAACCTTGGCATGTTGATTTGGTCAATTTGGCCTGAAGAATCAATGAGATTGAGTTCGGTGACTCAAAAGAATAAAGGTGACAAAAAGAAAAAAGAAATCGTAAAGGATTTTCCTCACGGTGTGAAAAAAGAGGACCTAAAACTCCCTTGGTTTTGGAATACCAGTATAATTTCACTAATTTACCACGCTGGTCTAGATCATATGACTTTCAGCGACTCTTTCTGTTGAAACCCAGTGAACTCTCAGGCATCTCATGCTAACCTAATGGGCAAAAAGATGGTTCAAAGTCCTTGGTTCAATTTATCAATGTCATCAAATGCTGCTGCAGCTGAGATTCCCTTTTACTTTTCTCATTCTAGAGACAAGTTCACCTAAGGATTTGCAGATGCCTATGCTAGGAAAAGAGATGTGTGATAAAGATAGCATTTTGGGTTATCAAAGTCTATTGAGTCTTTTTTTTTTTTTTTAAGTTTTATCCATAAACTGAAGCATAAGAAAGATATCAAAGTATCAGATCAGAAATATTATCAGATAACTAAAGACTGTCTTTCATGGACAGAACCAGGAATTGTGCCAATAGCTCCAGGAAGAAAAGCTAAATAGTTAATGTGGTTTATTTTTTAACCATGCCTTTGTTTTAGAATTCTATCTTATTCTTGAGCTGATTCTCTGTCACTCTGACCTTCTCCTGCCAAGAAGGCACAGTTGAGGCATCCTTCACTAATAGCCCAGGGCTGTGGGCAAGCAGGATGCTGTGCGGGCTCTGTGCCTTTCTTCCCTGTGTTTACACAACCAAGACTTATCACACGCTCTGTCATTTTGTTACTGGGCTGGCTTTAGTCAGAGAATTAGGTAAACATGGGACATTCCATCACACGATTTTAGACTCAATCTTACTTTATAATGATGCTAATGTTTATTGTACAAAGCGAGATGCATTTGTATATTTTAGCATTTTATTTCGGTTCCAGAATGCAGAACCTGACATTGCCATCAGTTTGATGTGTGTGTGTGTGTGTGTGTGTGTGTGTGTGTGTGTGTATGAGATTGAAGATATTAAGCACTACAAGAACGATGAAATTTCAATCTGATTAGGATCAAAATTCTTCAGGATCAAAACACTCCTTTTCCTCCCCCTACAGTTTTACTAATTGTGTGCTACTTGACATTGTGGAGTTATTCTGCAGTGTGATAGCTAAGTATGTGAAGTGTATTTTACTGTGCAGGATGATCGCCTCATTCTATTTGTTTTTCATGTGTTTAAGGTTATTAAAAGAATTTAAAATTAGAAGTCATATGTATGAGTTAAAAGAGTGAACTCAATCATTGTTAGTAGGCTAAATCATAAAGCAATAGCCAGTATGTCAATATCAAGTAATGAAAAAAAATCACAGAATTTGCAAGCATACCTTCTCTGTTTATTAGCTGGCAAGATGCCAGAGAAATTAGGAGCCTGGCACAATAGGGAATGGCAGAGTTGTTTATTTTCAGCACTCTTAAATTATTCCGTTTACCGAAAATGAGATAAAAGTAGATCGGAAAGAATGGCATCAAACATATTTTGCTGGAGACCTTTGCTTTATGGGAAGAAATGAACTGCCCTGGCTCACTGTACTCGAGAAATTGGGTTTCTTCAAGCTGTAAATCCCAGAGAGAAAGCATGATGTTTTCCAAATAACCACCAAAGATGACAAAGTCCTTTTTTTGGTCAGCGTCAGGTTTCTAAATTTAGACCTTAATTAAGATTCCCAAATGAAAAAATACCCCTCTCTCCCCCCACACAAGGTCGATGACAGTGTCCTACAAATAATATATATTCATTTTTTAAAGTCTGGTTCTCTGGAATATATTGGTTCAAAAATATATCCATGGCTTCCTCTAAAGATTCTGATTTTTTTTCATTTTCTCTAAATTCCCAGCTACAAAAAACCCTGATGTTTCCTTTCAGGAAATAGTATCATCCTCCCCCCCCCCCCCCCCGCAATTAATTGAAGAGCCATCTGCTTCTGCAATACACACCACCCATTCATTCGCAGCAACAAGTGCGTCCCCTAAAGCCCTGTGTGCAATACCAAGGCGCGCACTCTGCCCCGGGGGCAGAATCTGCGGGAGAGCAGCTTTGCAGGCAGGTTCCTCGCAGAGACACGGTATATGCAGCATTTGCCACTGAACCTGGTCCCAGGTCACGGTTGCTAATGTAGGGTTAGAAACACAGGACAAGATGCTCCCACTCTGAGACTCTGTCTAGCTTACAGTCTCTCTATTGTCCTTTGGAAGATCTGAGTTTGAAATGAGCAGACAATGGCCCTCTTCAACCTTGGCGAGAAAGGGGAGAGAGGAAAACACAGGGGCCATCTGGCTACTTTTACTACAAAAAAGCTTCAGCTTCAAGATGGACCATCTCATTTGTGGCACCTTGCATTTATTTATTTTTTAAATCCTCACCTGAGGATATTTTTACATTTATCTTCAGACAGTGTGGGAGGGAGAGAGAGAAACATCGATGTGAGAGAGACACATGGATTGATTGCCACCCAGCGCACACCCCAATTGGGGCTGGGGACGAACCACAGCCGAGGTACGTGCCCTTGGCCGGAATCGAACCCAGGACTCTTTGGTCCGCAGGCCGACACTCTAACTGCTGAGCCAAACTGGCCAGGGCACCTTCCATCTATTTAAAACCAGACTTCAGGACTGGGTTCAGGACCTTCTAGGAAGAAAGCTGGTAGGGTCCTCCTCTTTTAGGAAGAGTCTACAGAGTGGTCATAAAAAGGACCTCTGGTTGGAAGGAGACAGTCCCTTCCTAAGAGCTCTACCAGACCAATGCCTCCCGCCCTTTGGGCTTGTGGGACCCCTTCCGCGCACAGTGTGAACAGCCCCGCTGAGTCTGGTGAGGGAAAACGTCATGGGGACGCTGGTGTGCAGGTTTCTGCTTGGACCCAGCCAGAAAACTGCTGGTCCTGCTTTGCTTAAATGCCACAAATGGAGCCGCGGAGGTCAGCCTGCAAGTCAGGCGCTGGGAACCGGACTCAAAGAGCTGAGCTGAGCGTCCTTCTCCCAGGAGTCCGGACAGGGACGCCCCTGCTCTGAACAACCCTCTTTCCAGAGGACACGGGCTCTGCCCCCGCCCCGCTCCCCCTCGCCCCGCTCCCCCTCGCCCGCTCTGTGGCTACTCAAGTAGGGATTTTATAGGCGCCGGCCTGTTTGAACTTGTCTTCTCCCTTGTCTATTTTGAAACTGAAACCACACATTTCAGAGTGGAAGTTGCTCTCTGGAAAATGAAAGGGTCAAGAAAGCACTTAAGGCGAACGTCCCGCCATCACTCCGTGGGAGAGACAGCACGAGAGACCAGAGTCCCGGGCGAGCGCCTAGAGACCCCGCAATCTCTCCGGGCTCGAGGTCCAACTTTCCACCTAATCCCAACACAAGCTGAAGTGATTTATGACTCACTTTTCCTCACCGCCTGCCGACAGTCCTCTCAAATGCACACAGGAGACTGAAGGGGGACATCGGCGCTGAAACTACAGAGGCATCAGAAAGAGACAAACCAGCCCGCTTGTGCCCACACACGCGAGGTACTTACAGTCCAAGTGGCTGTGCCTGATGCCCTCCACGTCCTCGGCGTGGATGAAATGGTAGCATCTCTTCCCCACAATGTCTACAGGGGTCAGATCCATATAATCACTGATCCTACAACAAGAGCAACAGACTGGAATTCAGAAGGGGAGAAAATACAGAAACAGTCACGTGACTTAGAAACGCATTGACTGGCAATTTTCATGATCCCAAGGTACCCGGGAGGACTTGGCACTTTGGGGGAAAACCCTTTACACATAAGATTATTTCTTTAATGGGTAACAGACCTTTTCAAAAGTAGAAAATGTGCTAGATCAAGCAATGGTGTTTAAATAATTAGATCATGTTTTATTTATTTTTGCATCCGAATACAGATTTAGACAACATAATTCCATGAAAATTGTTGAGTATCAGGAACAATGCAAGATCCTAATTAGAGGCCAAGATAATTCAAGGTTACATAATAAAATAGAAACATGTTATGTTGATACCAAATGATTAGAGACACCTTTCATTTAAACAGATTGGTCTTCTACTGGGTATTTCCATGAAAAAGGGCTTCAACTGCTTTTTGGCACAAGGTCCAAACTGGCATTTCAAGGGATTTAATTTAAATGCCGAGACACACAGATGCCTGGGGGTATTATCTTTTTCAGCCTCAGTCATCGGGAGTTTAGCTTTCCCCCCAGCCCTTTTAACTGGTACTTTGTGGTGGCTTCCACACAGAAACTTTTACACCATTTCAGAAGCTCTGCCAGCCTTGTGCTCGGCAGGTATGGAAGCTTGTGTCATGGACTGTCCAGACGTCAGTGTCCGCAGGCAGGAGCACGGGAAAATGGAACAAAATTGGAAAACATGTTGGGAGGATCTGCCTGGTTTCCACGAGCACGTCACAATGCTTACTCTCCTCCTCCCTTTCCAAGGACAGATTCATTTTGGTCCGACCCAAATAAAATGCACTTTTTGTTTAACTTATTCTCTTTAACGTCCCTGTGCATTATGTGGTTTGTGACTTATAATTATTCAAACATGAAGTGAGTCTTCAGAAATGAGACATTTAAGAAACTCATGAGATCACTGCTGGAGAGTTAAATCTGACTCCCAAGGCAGGGAAATAAGAAAAAAAAAAACAAACCCAAAACAAAAGCAGAATAATGTAGAGTATAATTAAAACACACTGCCCAGTGGAGTGAATTCCTCAGTGTCTAGCAATATAAAGCATATACTTGGCCGAGCTAGAATTCTTGGTAAGACATGCCTAAAAGGGGCCATAGAAAGGAGCATTTTCTCAGGATTCCTTGGTTTTCTGGTACAAAACAGATGAGTTGGTATTTTCCTGAAACCATTAGCTGCTTTCCCTGCACAGTTTACACCCCCTTTCTGCAAATGAGGGAACAAGGATGTCATTAAAAGGCCCTCATTGGTGTTTCTGAAATTTACCAGCTCCTCTGAAGCATTAGAAGTCAGCGTTGCCGGAGGCTGTCCAAGGGAACCGGGGGAGAGGAACGGTCTGTAGAGTCAAGGATCGGCTTTGCTTTCTAGTTAGCAATTCCCTAATTAAACAATAAACCCCAGGAAAAAGCCACTTCATTCCTTAGGGAAGACGTTTCTTGTTTATTTTTTATTTGAATGAAATCCTTCCAAACGACTCAACCACTTCTCTGTACCAGAGCCTGTTACCGTGGCGAATGTGACCAGTTCAGTGTTCAAACACCTCTTACTATCTGTGTTGAAAGCCCCAGACCAGTCTGACCTCTATCAGAATCCGAATCCGATGGCGTCTTGTTCTCTGAGCCTCAGTTTCCTGATCTGTAAGCAGCCTAGGAGGCTGGTGAGGGGATTAACGAATAAAATGAATGTAGCATAGCTCCTGACACATGATGTGCTTCTCTCTTAGATCAAATATGCAATTACCTTTCACACAGGTCTTTTTAATAATTACTATCATCTGCAGTTGGTAAATTATGCTGTATTGTATTGGCTAATAAGGGGTTGTGGAACATTTTTTTTAATGAGAAGGAAAAAAATCCCTTAAAGTGATCACGGAAAATAGTCTCAGTTACTAGAATGGCACCATAAGGTGCTGGGTTCCATGGAGCGCGTCAAAAGAATTCATCTGTGATCACAGGAAAGAAAATTAAGTGATGGTTTTGGGATGGGATAGGACAATCACTGGGTAAATGTTAGGTAAATAAAATGAGTCTCCTTTTTTTTTTTTAATGGAGGGATTGGTGGTGGCTGACACGTTTCCAAGAAGCAATATCATAGTTTACCCTTTGACTTTCTGCCTCCCTGGGACTCCAGCATTCTACATTTTAAATGAGTGAATACATAGCTTTCTGGGCTGTGATTGTGGATGTGTGCATGTGTTTTATTGATTTTAGAAAGAGAGAAACATTGATGAGAGAGAACACTGATTGGCTGGCTCCTGCATGCCCTCCCCCCCCCCCCCACTGGGGATTGGGCCCGCAACCTGGGCATGTGCCTGACCAGGAATCAAACCCGTGACCTCCTGGTGCATGGGTCCACACTCAACCACTGAACCACACCTGCCGGGCTGTGATTGTGTTTTTCATGGGAACATATGTGTGAAAGGACCCCCTTGGCAGTCATTCTGACCAGTTCTTACCCTCTAGCCTGACTTCTGAACTAAAATAAGAGACAAGGAACACAGGGAAATACCACAGAATATAGCTAAACGCAGGTGTCTGAATCCCGCAGATTTGGGTTTAAATCTTGCCCTGGGGTAAGTCACTTAACCTTTGTCTTTCAGCTGAAATTGCCTGAGGGGGATTGCGACAATGGCAAGGCCTGCCTCACGGAACTGTCCGGAAGCTTAACTGAGTGGGTGCAGACGGGGTGGGGCAAAAGTAGGTTTACAGTTGTGAGCACGTGAAACCCAGAGTTTATTCTTGTATTATTCTTTATTAATTACGGTATTATTTTCCATCTGAACACCTGTAAACCTACTTTCGCCCCACCCTGTATAATGAGCTTTGCACATTGCCAAATGTGTAGTAAGTGTTCAATAAATGTTAGTCATCTTTATTATTACTTGCCAAGGCTAGCCAATCATCCAGCTGAATTTTCTGACATTCTGTGGCCATTCCAGAATGCCTTAGATATAGCCAAGTATGCAGTCACGATGATAAAAGTGTTCATAGATGTCACCAAAACTTGAGACATGATTGAGAGTTACTTATTAAATAATAGTGTCAGGTTCATGATATCTTCCACCCCACGGGACATTAAGAGTTAGGTGGATATCTTCTCCCACTGGTGAATTCTGTCCTCTGAATCAAATCCTGACGGGAAACGGTAGGCATTTCTAACTCGGCCCCAACACGGTTAGCACTTCCCACGCCGAGTGGACGCTGCTGCCCGCTGGGCAGAGGGCTGGTCCTCGGGCCGCTGGAGCACTCGCTCGTTCCTATTCCCTCCACAGGTGCCCACGGGCTCAGGGGACACGCCCTGTGTCCGTGCCTGAAACACTGCGCCACAAAAGCATGTTCTCAGAACCGAATCAGTAATTCTTCCTGTGGCACCAGGGCGCCCGCACTGCGCCGTTCTGCCCCGCCCACCCCGCATTCTCTCCTCTGGAAATTGGTCTGATGGGCTGGTGACTTCTGGGTGAAAGGTCTGAAGGGGCATCGTCCCATTTCCTTGTCCCTTGCTGTGTGCTTAATGGAAAAAGTGAACTTTTAACCAAAAGCTAGGAAGTCCTTTCACAAAAGCTCAATCCTGAGGAAGGACTGCAAAGTCATTTATTTTAAAAAATGAATTAATTTAAGAAAGCGAGAATTACGAAGTTTTAAGTCTATGTGTCGAAAGCCCCAGATCAGTCTGATGACCTATATCAGGATCAGAATCCCGATGCAATTTTTGGGGTCCTTCTTTGTCTCGGTGTGTGTTTGTGTGTGTGTGTGTGTCAAATTCTCATTAGTTCTCTATATGTTTTGTGGACCGTGTGTGTCCCCCACAATTCATATGGAAAGCCCTTACTCCCCGGGTGGTGGTATTAGGAGGCAGAACCTTTGGCTTACATGAGGTTTAGATGAGGTCACGGGCTAGAGCCTGTGATGGAATTGCTGTCCCTGTAAGAGAAGAGACCACAGCTCGCTCTCACTCCGTGAGGACGCAGCGGGAGGCTGCGGTCTGTGAGCCGGACGAGGGCTCTCCCCGGGAATCTAGCCCGCCTGCACCGTGACCTTGGACTTGCCAGTCTCCAGAACTATGAGAGATACCTGTCTGCTGTTTAGGCCACCAGTCTGCGGTAATTTGTTATTCAGCCTGAGCTGAGTAAGGCAATGTGTTTAATGCCTGTCTGAACACTGACCGTCACGAGGCTGGGCCCTTGCAGTGGTCAGGAAGAGGCTCTGGCCGAGGCATCAGAAGATACCCTTTAAAAAAATTTTTTTTTCCTCTATTGATTTTAGAGAGAGAGGAAGGGAGGGGGAGAGAGATAGAAACATCGATGAGAGAGAACATTGATTGGCCGCCTCCTGCATGCCCCTCACTGGGCATTAGGCCCACAGCTTGGGCATGTGTCCTGACCGGGAATTGAACTGGCGGCCTCTTGGTGCCTGGGTCAATGCTTAACCACTGAGCCACACCAGCCAGGCGGGAGATACCCTTTACTGCTTCATTTTCCCAATAATGTCTCAGCCCTGCTCTCTCCATGGGTTTTTGGCCAAAATGGACCTTAGTTGTAGCACATGGATGTCTGGGTATCCCAATTAATTCCATTGTTATCCCTAATGTAAATCAGGGCGGCGGCAGTGTACGTTTTAAGTAAAAAGCATGTTTGGTGTCAGTCCAAGCAGCCATTAGAAAAAAGATCAGGATT
The DNA here is from genome assembly GCF_014108415.1 of Molossus molossus. Taxonomy (NCBI): domain Eukaryota; kingdom Metazoa; phylum Chordata; class Mammalia; order Chiroptera; family Molossidae; genus Molossus; species Molossus molossus. The sequence continues at coordinate 166,879,570 of NW_023425344.1, read as the reverse complement.
TATAATGAACCTCATTGGGAGAGTAAAATCCTTCAGCCTGCTGAAAACACCAACCCTCACCAATGTGCAACACACAGCCGGGCAAATGGAAACAAAAACCAAGTACCTATTTTCACAGTAAATGATATTGAGGTCCATATTTACTCGCGTGACGAACATGTGGCAGTCGATTCTGACTTCATTGATTGTAGGGGGAGGCAAGGCGTGTGCCACGACCACGAGACCCATGATTTGGTTGGGGACGGTCCTCCCGTGGGACAGTGACACCCTCAGTCGTAGCCGGCCTGTGATGTGAATCACCTGTAATAGAACAGTAGGTACAGGACACAGTCAGATTGACATCTGGGATGTAACAGTGTTTCTTTTGAGAAGTACAAAATCACATCTGGCACAGCCAATGTTAGCTTGTATCTTTTGTAATCACAGTGGCTGTCCACGTGCCCTCTGTGTCCTCAAGGCAAGCAGCAGAAGAGAAATATTCTACTCTGAGCATTTCTCACGGCAGCATCGTTATTATGCTGTGCTACCGCTATTTTTCAGGAACTCTTTTTTTCTTTTACATTGAGAGGAAGTTTATAACCAGATAAAATGACCAGAAAGTTAAGCACTGAGCTGCAAAAGGAAACATTTGTTAATGGATGATATGTTTGTCTCCAAATCTGCACTGGGTGGGATTACATGGCCATATGCTTTCAGAAGTGAGGCCAGAGCTTTCCTTCACTTGAGGTTCATACTGAGAAGGGCCAGAGACTCCGCTGAATGAAAGGCTCAGGGGCAGTGACGTGAATGTGCCCTTTGGAGCATAGATATTCCGAGGCAGCACTGAATAGCCAGCGATATCGTGGTTTATCGCAGTGCCCATGAGCTTGAAGGTCAGAGGACTTGGTCTTTCATTCCTTATTCCTTGACCCCCTCCTAAAGTAGGGTCAGGAATATTTGCACCATTTTGGGGGCTCATTTTGGTTACTTGTGCAGAAACAGGAAGGAGACTATTAGGCTATGAGTTTTGGTTTCTTTTTTTCTTTTTTCTATTTATCTTCAGATAGAGTGAGAGAGGGAGAGAGAGAGAAACATCGACGTGAGAAGAACACATCAACTGGTTGCCTCCCACACGACCCGACCAGGGCCTGAGAAGAACTGCAACCGAGGTACGTGCTCTTTATAGGAATTGAACCCGCGACTCTTTGGTCCATGGGCTGATTCCCTAACCGCTGAGCCAAACTGGCTAGGGCTGAGTTTCGGTTTCTCAGCCTAATTATACACTAGGTAGCTCAGGCCACCGAGAACCAATCAAAAGGTGTCTTTTGCAAAAGCTTCTTTGTTTATAAACTGCATGTAGAAGACAAGCCAAGGTGTTAATTTCATGAAATGATATTTTGGGGAAACAAAATCACGAAAAGGTGGAAAGTGGGAAGAATTTGTGTGACTGCTTTGGGATGATGGAAGTTGGGTGTATGTGTGGGGTCAAGGCAGTTGTGTGTGTGTGTGTGTGTGTGTGTGTGCATTCTAGCTGTGTTCTGAGGATGCTGCTACAGTATGCCCTCTAAAACCAGGTCGTGGAGGTAATCGCTGCGATTCACTGGACCCAGAGCTCAGTTTGGTAGCTAAGCAAGCTTCCACATTGGGGTTGCCAAATGCAACCCTGAGCACCAAACCATCTTTTGAGATTTTCCTTTTCCCTCTTTACCATAAGAAACCGAAGTGGGAAGTGGGTCTCTGGCCTCCCAGAGCAGTAAGACCTAGCGTCTGGTCTGCTCTCCCTCCTAGGGCTTGACTGGTAATTCCTTTCTCATTTTGTTTTTGTTTCCCTTAAGTGATTCAGTTTTCCCAAAGCCAGCCACAGGACTGTCAGTCAGGAGGCAGGATCAAAGCATCCTCTGCCCTTCAAAGTCCTGGCTGTTCTGAACCACACCTCTTCCCCTCCCCCTTCACATTGGTGCCCAGAGCCGCCCATCTGGACATGCCAATGAGAAGGATTATTTCAGGAGCAGTTTCTCGACCACCCACATTTGAAGTTAACTAAATTCATACTTAATGCACCTTTGCTTTAAGCTTTGGTTGGACGAGCTACTTGATGAATATTTGAAAATGTTCCTAGAGGCAAGGATGCTAAAACACCATCACAGACACATTTTTTTTTTTTGCAAGACCTCATTAACTAATAAAGAAATAGCTAAAAGAAATGGGACTAACTTCACAGGAGGGGTGTTAACAGTTCCTGGTCCTCCTCCCTGTTAGGCTTACATAGATGCTCATTTATCATTATCTGTCTTGTATTATCAGGCACACTCAGCTTCTTGGAAAAACGCAGATCTATAAATGAGCAGGAAAACACACAGGCAGAAATGATATGCTAAATAAACCCCTGCTTGGTATTCTCTTCTAAAGTGATTTATAGGTGTCTGGGGAGAAAATATTTTGGGGAGACAGACAGGCCATGGGGCTGGGCTGCCGGCCCGTCAGATCTACCCAGCCCCCATCTCCAGCTCAGCCATCAAGGTGTCGCTGGGGGGTCAAAGTTGGCTCTAGTAGTGGCCTGGATTTGCTGGTTTCTGATTTCGTTACCCTGGGCAAGTCATTTAACCTTTCTACACCTCAATTTCATTTTCTGTGAAATGGGGATAGTAACTATTCTGCAGTTATAGGATGAAAACCAAAGGAGATAAAGGAGGTGAACACTTTCTAAATTGTAAAGAAGTCTGCAAATTTCATCATGATTCTATTCACTTTTAAAATACCAACTGAATAATATGGATAAGGAGCAATTATTCATTTAATCTTGACCAAAAGCCTGGTCATGAATTATGAAATTTTATAATTCTTTAAAACAATAATATTTGGAAGAGAATTTTGGAGGGTCTATTTTAGGTCCTTCTCCCTCTCCTTTTTAAGGTGAGGAAAGAGCCTCTGGAAATTTATTCCCCTATTTAGGGTCACCTGGCTTGTAAATCGCAAAAAAGAGCCTAGAATCCAGGTTTCTAGGTCTTGCTTGTCATTTCAGCTTTATCCCTGTCTACGTTTTATGTGCATATTCATACTGAGGGAAACATTATGCCAATGTAGTGCCTTCAGTAATCTGTATATAAACCTTTAAATAGACTGCATGGCTAATCAGAAGCTCAGGTTATTTAAGAAGTCTGAGAAATAGCACAAACTAAGAAGAAGATAAAGAGAACGAAGAAAATTACCAATATAGGAATGAAATAGTTATCAGTCAGAGGGTGTTTGTTCACATGACATTTGTGGGTGGGAGGCTGGGACTGATGAGAAAGGGACATCTCTTAGGTCACATCATTAATGTGTTGGTTTTAAATTGATAATGTTTTCCCAAATCCATTTCATAATGCCAGCTGTTTTTTCCCCCCATGTGAAAGGTTATACTCAAATGTTAGAAACATGTCTGACAGCATCTATCGAAACACATAGATAGTTGCTTCACTTTACAGTTGCTTTTAAGGCCAGAGAGATGGAGGAAGGGGTATTGTCAGAGAATCGAGGGTTCAAATCCTGCCACGCAGAGGTCAGGCTCAGAGATTAAAATGACTCGCTTAATTTCCTGGTCAGTATTTTAGAGATTAAAAACCTAGTATGAAGATAATAAGTATCCTGTAAAGGTGTTCCTTGTTTCTTAATGAGGTCATCAAAGGGCATTTATTGTTATTATTATTTTTTTAAATTTCTAAAACGTATTATGTACAAGGGATTTTGCTAAGTGCCAGGGAACAGATCAAGGTGACTCAAATCTAAACCTGTCCTCAGAGAGTTTATGGACTACATAGTGGGAGTAGACATCTACAATCACCCGAAATACAGTAATAGTGGGAGACGACAGTGTCTGATCGAGAAAGTAGTTCTCCATCCTGGCCATGTGACAAAATCACCTGGGAAGCTCTGTTAACACACGGATTTCCAGGCTCTGTCCCCCAGAGATTCCAAATGGGTAGGACTGGGCTGTAGTCCAGCATTTGTGTTTTAAAGCTCCAAATGTGATACCTACTCCTGGAGATTAGCTGGCTAATGGGTCTGGAGTTACACCAGAGGTTCTTACTCTGCCACACATTGCGGTCACCCAGGGAGTCTTTAAAAATCCGCGTGTTTAAGCTGTACCCAAAGCCAATTAAATAGGGACCTCTGGGGTAGAGGCCCTTGTAGGTCTTCTAGGGCTGCTGAGAGGATTCAATGAAAATGTGTATGAAGTGCCTATGTAAATGCCTGAGGCATGGTATATGCTCAACAAGTACTACTTTTATCAAGTAACAAATATGCACATTAAGAAAGGTAGAGAATGAGGTCTTTGGGAGTTTAGGGTAGGCAGAAATACTACTTTTTTCTTTATTGATTTTAGAGTGAGAGGAAGTGAGAGGGAGAGAGGGATAAAAACATCTACGAGAGAGAACATCGACTGGCCACCTTCTGCATGTCCCTCCCTGGGGATCAGGCCCACAACCTGGGCATGTGCCCTGACCGGGAATCGAACAGGCGACCTCTTGGTGAATGGGTCAGTGCTCAACCACTGAGCCACACTGGCCGGACCAGAAATACTTTGGACAGAACGGATCAGGAAGGCTATGAGAGACTGGCGTTAGAGCACGTTGCTGACATAAGATATGGCCATGGGATGGTGAACAGGTTTTCAGATAGAGAGAAGAGCTTGAACAAAAGAATGTAAAAGGGAGCCCACCGGCCATAGGCTCCAGGTGCACAGCTGCTGTGACCAGGAGGAGAGACAGGGATAGGCCCAAACGGCAGGTTCAGGCAAAGAGTAGAGATTGGCAGTGGGAACAGGCGAGGTGGGAGAGCACCGTGATTTTGCATCCGTCTCATAGGGTGATGATGATGACGACAATGATAGACCAGATGGTAACTGAGAACACAGAAACTACCAGGGGTGGGTACAAGCAGTGTGGAGACAGAGATTTCCCTGTGGAAATTCATTTTGTATTTGAGCAGCCGAGGTCCTGGACAACGTATCCAGGGCATAGTTGAAGAAAGGGGCTAGCTACTTAAGAAATGATAGTCAAACGTTCAGTTTTGAAATTTTTTTTTTTTCTGGAGGTGATAGTTAAAAACAGAAATTCAATGGAATCACTAATGCAGAAAACAGAGAGAGATGAGAGGACACTAAAGGCATTTCTGCCCCCGCCAACCTTTATCTGAAGCCCAAGGCAACTTACGTTTTTTTCTAAGTTGAGGTTCTCTTGCTCTATAATAATTACTTTTGCAGAAAAGTAAGATTTTTTCAAGGCTCTAAATCCCCCTTTTCTCCACCCACAATTCCATTCCGAGATACATGCCAAGCTGGCCATACTGTCCCCAGTCCCAGTGGTGACATCCCAAAGGATGGGATGGCTTCCTTATAAAGTTAAGTAGGTGAATGGAAAATAATTTTGCATACAAACATATAAGCCCAAATACAAATATTATGTCAAGAGCCGCTAGAACTACAGAAATAACAGAGTGGCTTCGAAACGAAAGGGATCTTGTGGAGTAGAAATAACACTGAATTGGGAAACAGAACGTCTGGTTTCCATCCTGGGTCTGGTAGCTTTGGCAAGCCATTTGGTGAGGGTCGCATGCCCTCGGATATAAAACGGAGGCTAAGAAGCAGGCAATGATACCTAGGGTCTCATGAAGTTCTAGAAAATTCTACGAGCTCATGTTCAATAGAGGGGCCCTTTCAGGCCGCAGCACTACCCTCCCTTCTTTTCTTCAGGTGGGGGCAGAAGTTTGAGTATAGCTGCGAGCCGATACGTGCAAAGCAGACTTCAAGAATCACACAATAGTCTGGCTGGCGTGGCGCACTGGTTGAGTGCAGACCCATGCACCAAGAGGTCACCGGTTCGATTCCCGGTCAGGACACATGCCCAGGTTGTGGACCTGATCCCGGGTGTGGGGCATGCCGGAGGCGGCCAATCGATGTTCTCTTCCATCAATGTTTCTATCTCTCACTTCCTCTCTCTCTAAAATCAATAAAGGAAAAAAAATTAAAAAAAAAAAAGAGAATCACACAATAGGCTTTTTCTGCATCACAGCTGAGTTGGAAGATTGCTTCTGTTTTGGCCAATACCAGGTAAAAACCGCCTCTGTGTTCTCAAGGTTCACCTTAGTCTCGTCTTAAATCCACACACATTCTTCAAAATTGATTTCTGAACTAAGAGATTCTTTGCTCCTGAGCTCAGTGTCGTAGAAGAGCTCAATCCTCCCTGAGCTTCCCTTCATTGCTCTTGTTTTATCATAAAGAGCTGTACAAAAATGCTAAAGCCTATGTTTTTCTAAACCCCCTCCCCAGCCCTGCCGGGACGCGGCCGTGGCGATGCAGAGTGCACAGGGTTTCTGAGTTGAAATCCCACCGTCTTTGATAAAAATGTCCAAATTAGCATTATTCATTAGTCCCACCTTGAAGAAATCCTTGTCTGACTTTTCGTTCTCTCCTGTGCTACGAGGGGATGTGCGGAGGCTGGGCGCACAGGTCGGCAGAGTTCAGGACAATTGGGAGGGTGGACAAGCCGCGTTTCTCGGACAAATGTATGTTCCTCTTCCTGTCATATGCTCCTTTCGGTCATCTGTTAGTGACACACACTGAGATGTGCTCCACTAACACCTTCTCACGAGCAAGCCCATTGCGAAGACCTTGGTAGAGCCTCCCTTCTGCTGATTCTCACAGAAGGAAAGTCCATGTCAGAAAAAAATGCATCTGGCAGCTAGTCTCCATCTTTTAGGAAGAGATCTCAGTGTGAGTAATAGGAAACGTTTTCCTTATCAAAAGGAAGCGCTAAGTATTATGTGCATTATTTTCCACATATAATGTGAAGGGGAGAACAGGGCGAAGCAAATAGGTGAACAGAAATGCTGCGGGCATGAAAGAGCCACAGATTCCCTGGGTTTAGAGCATCTTCAGAGAGTTTTCACTTGTCCTGTAAGGGGATCTAAATTTACCTTAAAAGCTTCCTTCTGGCACTCTGGTCTTTTTTCTTTTATTCCCCCGGAGAAGTCTGGTTTAGCATACAGATCATCAAATCACTAGCTCAGGTGGGAGAATCAGCTAATTATTTTTAAGCGATGGGGGCTCTGAGGTGGCTCACATCTGCTGAGAGATAAGGGCTGATCGAGGTCTTCTGAACGGAAACATCTAGCCCATGGAATAACAACTTAATCTCAACTAGCACCAGAATGTCAACCTCCTGTAAATGACTTCATGCAAATTTTTAGGGAGTGGGTTTTCCCAGATGTAGTCCACACTGATTCACAGGTTGGAGAATCTGCCCTAACAGGTCTCTCTGTCCCTGTCTGTCTGACTCCTGCCACCAAGGTCTTTGCACAAGGCCTGGGGGTGGGGGGTGGGGGTGGGGGGCTGAGACCAAGTTCTTGTGCATAGAGGCAACCACTACGGAGAAGAGGGCTCCTGACTGCAGGAGGCACCTTGGGGCCCTCTGCGGGCAGGAGAGTAGAATACCCTTTCCCTTTCCTTTCCAGAATTTCAGATTTTCTTTCTAGAAACTGACTTTACTCTAGTAGACTTCGTCATAATTCACATTGGGACTTTAGCAACAGGGGATACAAAAACAACAGAAGAGGGAAAAGCTGACTTCCAAAGGCAGAGGAAATGAGGTTTGGCAGGGACGGCTGACAGTGTAGCCCTCTTCCAGGGTATGGAGTTGGCTACCAACTCAGGAGCCCCATTGGTGGTGGCTGTCTTTCCAGGAGTTTGTCCCTAAGAATTGCCTAAGGTCGGGGATCTTCAACATTGGGCTGGTGTGATGGGGGCAGGATTCAGCACATACGCAGAGAAGACCAGCCAGAACCAGAAAGGAGAGGGTCTCGGGGTGTCGGAAGGGCTCAGTGTGAGGTGGGCTCGATAGTGGAGAATTGGGTACTGGGGGAAGCTTCCCGGTCAAAGCTAAGAAAAAGGAACCCTGGCAGAAGGCAATCCTTGTGGATGATAGGACTCAGTTAGATGGTTAATTCATTCCTAGGGACTTGTAACCTTCCATTTGGTTTGGATGCTTGGTCTGATTCCTGAAAGACTCAGTGAACACTGAGGAGGTGGACAGACCTGCAGCTGTAGGGAAGGGCGTCCCGTGGAAGGCGGGGGGGGGGGGGGGGGGGGGGGCGGGGGGGCGGGGAAGGAAGCCAGGCTAAGTGCAGTACTGTCACTGCGATACGAAGGGCCTGAAGGAGAAACAGACCCACACACAAGCATAACCGTGGGCACTCCTCCTCTTGTAGACGAAGTCTGCCTGCTCTGTCCAGTGCACACACAGCTACAACTGACTGGGCCTGGTACCCGAGGGAAGGTGTATTTTGTCCTTTAATAGGAGAGCTTAACACACTTATGGCTGATATTAGGGATTTATTCTGAACAAAAACAACTCTAGGATTACTGGTTGTTCCATTTGAATGTGTACAAGAATCACCCGGCGAGTTGATTGATCATGTGGATTCCCAGGTCCCACTCCCAAAATGTCACATTCTTTAGATTGAGGGAGAGACCCGGGATCTGCGTTTCACCGAGTGCTGCAAATGCTTTGGATGCCATACAGAGCCATCCTCGGCGTCTGCCTTCGGGGCTGGCCGTACAGTCCATCCACCTGCAGCTTCATCTGTATCGAGCGAGCTGAGCAGGTGGAGAAAGAGGACCCAGGAGTTCAGCCCCGACTGCCTCCTAAAGGAGCAAAGAAAGACGCACATACACTTGCATTTCACCTGAAAAAAAGCCCTGCTCTATAGAACACGAGCCACTGTCTTCATTTGGAAATGGAAGCTTGGGCGTGATCAGCGGGAATCCTGGGCTGGTGTGGGATCAGGGCGTGTCTCCTGTGCAAGGGCTGCCTGAGGGGCAGCCCCAGAGCCCTGTGTAAGCTCCTTTATGTGCAATGGTCGCTTTCTCTCAGTGGCCGCGCACAGTGGGGGGCACTATGGTGCTGCAAGCCTCTGGGGGGAGGTCCCCTCCCCCCATCCCCTCCCCCTGCCCAGCCAGCCCCAGGCTTAGCTCCTGATTAATTCAGGGGAACCCTGGGAGGTTAACCCTTAATTTGATGGCTCCAGTGGGGAGCTGAGAGATTGCTGGTGATTTATCACCCTGGTTTGTTTGTTTGTTTGTTGTTTGTGTTTTTAATATAGAAACATTTTCTAAGGCAACAAATAAAAAAAATTATTTTTAAAACCTGCATTGAAAATACATTAGCTCCAGCATTCTAGTCTTACATGCCTGTATCCTCCAAACGTAACAATTATTCTTATCCATCTGTTAACAAACTTCAAATACATAACATAAAAAATATAGATATATAAGCATAATTATAGCCTCAGCGTCTCAAAATGTGCCTGGACTCCATATCTGTTTCCTGTTCCCTTTGGAGAAAATCGTATTTCTTCTACCAAAGATGCGGTTATTTTATTGGGATAGTTTAAGCTGGAGAGATTTCCTTAATGAGATTATGTAAATGTATGCCAAAGATATAAACCACATTTTCTCAGAGAGTGGAACACCTCCAATATCACTTAATAAAACAGGACCATGGGTAGAAACCCCTCGATAAATTGTTAAGGGGCAAAGCAAGTAGGCTGAACTAGACACATCTGATCAAATTTCGTTTGATTCAGTTACTTTATTAAAGTCTCCTAGAGAAGGACAGAGAACCATTGTACCTCCGTGGAGAGCAACTTATTCCTCTATCACTTGATGTGGAGGAAGGGATATCCCCTCATAGCCCCCGCGGCCCCTTGTGGCTTAGGGCCACTGTCCTGAGGGGGAAGAGGCAGTTCTTAATGTAACAGACTACAATTTCCCCACACTGTTTAAAAAAAAAATCAGAACTAGTCTCCTGCCAGGTAAGGAATAGAAGCTAGCTCCCTACACCCATCCCACCCCCAGAAATACTACCTCATATGATATATCTTCTTCAGAACCCATGAGCTCTTATTAGGAAAGATATACTACAAATCAAATGTTTTCTATCCCGTATGCTTGCTTAAACACAGTTGTTGAATGTGTGTTTTACTTAAATTTCTTTAGTTCAACAACTAGTGTTGCCAGTCTCCTGAGCCTTCATTTCTCGAGTTGGTGAGAATTTATACAAAGACTCTGGGAACCGCAACACATGTACAAAGACAGCTGCGTACCAGAGACGCTGCTTCTCTGCACGGAGCCCGCCCCTCCAGGGAGTGCTCTGCCGTCTGGAGACAGCGTTGAGGCAGCCTTACTCCATCCCCTCCACCTGGCCTGGAGGTCTGCAGGAGAATAAATGATTTCGATAACAAAGGAAACCCTAGGAGTATCTCTTCGGTGTGGGAGTCAGCTCCCCCTCTCTTCCTTAGTTGCAGAGGATGCATTCGAGACAATTATCCACGTAGATGGGAAGAACCTTGGTCCTTGTGGAAGGGCAACTCTGATGTCTCAAGAGCTGAAAGATATTTTTTTAAAGCCGCCATCCTCTTAAAGGGGAAACACACACATAGTAACAAGTGTATTTCTGATAAATACTTTGAAAGCAAACAGATGGGTCATACATATTTTGAAGAAAAAATTAAAGCCCCATTGTTCCCGATATTTAGACATAAAACTCCATTAAAGATCAAACCTAAAAATGATCACCTCCCAGGAGGTACCGTATGTATCTGGGACTCTTAAAGTAAGGACAGGACAGAGAGTTCTCTTCAGCCGGGCCTGTGACACCCATGTGTGTGCATGAAACCAGGAGCAGACGAGAAGCTGAGACTCCTGTTTTCCCAGCACACTCAGGCTCTGCGTACTTCTGTGTTGGATTTCAAGGACCTCCTTTCCCTGCACTGATTTCCTCACTGGGAAAAGTGAGTGGGCCTCACTATGTGGCCTCGAAGACCTTTCCTTCGTGTAGTGTCCATTAAATCCGATACTCGAACACGAAGCCTTGACCGATCATCAAAGCCCTCCCATCTCTGTCATCGGGGTTTCCAGTCTCTGCGAGAGGCCCGGATGTTACGTGTTCAGCATGGATTAGCACGGGACATTTTCTTAAATGTTCCTTAACCTGTCTTCCAAACTCTGTGGCTAGTATTCGATAAGGTTGCTTAATGCAATCCTAAATTTCATCCTTAATCAGGGCGATTTCTAATAATGGCATGCCTCTCAAAACGTCTCACATTTTATGGAGTAAATGGATCCACGCCCATGCCAAGGCCCCTGTGTGTGCAGCACCCCAGGAAGACCCAACGCGGAGCTGGAGGGCCGCGCAGACCGTCTGGTGCCGCCCTCCCGACAGAGGTGCCCACAGAGGCGCGGACGCGGCAGGTCTCCGAATCTCCTGCCCGATCCCGCCTACTCGTCAGGAGTGCACTGCAGAGGGCGTGTTCCCTTTCACTCTCCTCTTTTGTTTTCCCAAATGTGTTTATATCTCTCTATATAAATGAGTCAATCAAACTTAAGATTTTAACCTTCAGAAGACCCCATGGCACTGACGCGGGTTATTATCCATTCCGCATGTGCAATTCAAAACACTGATATGGCTTTTGTGCGTGTCTCCAGCCCATTTGCTGCATTTGGTTGATTCAGCCATGATTAGAGCTAGTCATTTACAGTCACACATTTGGAAACTCTTTAACAAGCTTCTAGCAGTTTCCTTCCCAAAGCTGTTTAAACAGATGAGGGTGTGGTGTCAGCAGCGACAGTGGTTTTCTCCACACTGCTTTCCCTGCTACTTGTATGTCTGTATCAGGACTTCCATTTTGCAGAAAGGCTTTTTAAAGAGAGAAAAGAAAAGAAAAGAGAAAAAAAAAAAAACCAAAGATGCACCATCTGGAGACTCTAAGTCATCACTTCAGGAAGACTGACTAAAAAATTAAAATAGAAGCCACCACACCAGAACCTGAAAGTTTCCTAAGAAAAAGAAGAAAAAAAAAATCCCCCTCCCTCTTTTTATTTTAAAGAATACTTTTTGAAGTAATTGGCACAAAGACTGGTCTGGTGCAGATTGCTGCAAGTGTGCTCTTGGCAAGAACATCATAAGCACTAGAAAAACTTTAATATGCTCAAGAAGCCAAATACAAACTGACACCAGGAACTCAAGTGTGGGAACAAACAGGGGGGAAAAAAGAGAGCATCTCAATTTAATACAAACCTACATACAAAGGGACCAATTTCTCCGATTCATGGTTTAGCATACAATGCAGCTGTCCTCCGAGTGAATATAGAGTAGTTATACATAAGAAATTAGAATGATCAATTCCAGGGAATTTCTCAAGAGCCCTTTTGATATGTAATACTGCAACTATAATGCCTAAGAAAGCAGACATCGGTGCATTAAATGAGATCAGGTTGGGATCTGTTTAGAAAAGGAGGGTTTAAACTTGAAGTGTCTCTTTGATTTGACCTCTGGAGCAGACCCTCTGCAGGGAAACTCAAAATAAATAGCTTTACCCCAATCTGTAGCCTTGCTTCCCAGCTCTTTGAAATATGAGTTTGAATCCATGTAACACAAGGAGGGGAATCGTTTTAGAAATGTCTCCTGTGTGGCAGGAAATGGGCAGAACTTGTAGACTTTTGTGCTCTGTAAGATACGGAGAGAAAGTTCAATTCTCTTTAGTCCATCGTATACAAGAACAAAAACTATTTAAAAATAATATTTCCTCCCTCAAGTCATTGTCTTCTTTGGGAAGGACTTTATGGGAGGGATTTAAGGCTTTGGAGATTTCCTGCATCTGTCTCCATCCACATTTCAAATGTATCCCTGATGGTGACCAATACTCATGTCCCCTGGAACTGACAAGGCTGCTTCCTTCCCAGTCTTGCTAAGTAAGATTTCTCCTGCAATCCCCCACAGTTCAAACATGCTATACTTTTTTTTTTTTTTCTTGGGGAACGTTTGAAGTCCCCTTTAAAAATAATGCCTCGAGGATATTTTTTCCCTAATACCGTTTAAAGAAACTTGAAAGCATATGGCTCTTGAAGTGCACAGGGTTCTAATGAAGTAATCAGCAACGCAGCTCCTGTGCAGACGTCCACCAGGGGCTTTCACACCCAACTGATCGGCCTTAAGAATGGAGTAAAATTCTGCAGAAACCCCTTTCCTCCATCTGCCAGTGTCAACGCTTAGTGAGGCAGTGCACTAAAGGGGTGACTTTCAACCTCGGAAGGACAGGAGGTGGTAGAAAGTTTGTGTCAGGATCAGAACTGTCGGTGGCAAAGCAAATCAATTCAGTAGCTTGTAAGGCAACGCAAGGCAACTATTCCTCTGTTGTGCAGTCTCAAGCCGAAGTGTAGGAGGAGAAAATAAAGTTTCTTTATAGAGTTCTATTTGATGTCGTTCCTACTAGCTCTTCCATTACCTTAGGTGATTCTCCACACAGCCAGCAAAGACTAAATAAAACACAAACATGGGATATTAATGCACTTTCCCTGGAACTGGGAAATGCATGTTGTTCTCCTGCAGTTTTGCAATGGATTCTCTAAATCTATCACAATTAAAATCACACTTCTTCAGGCACAACCTCATTAGTGCTGAAATATCACATCTTGTGCGATGTTTTGGGGATTTTAGCAAAACAAGTAATGATTCTTTTGCTTATTGGAGTGACTTGTGCTATCATGACTGCCAAGTAAGAGTGCAACTGTTTACATAACTGGCATCAGCCCCTGACTTTTTTATTCCCGCTTTGGTTTGGGCAGACATACCCCTGAACAAGAGGCCTCAGGCGATCTGGGCAGACTTACCCCAACTCCCCCAACAACATCTCCTTTTCCATAACACTTTTGGAGGGAGGGATGAGATGAGCGGTAGACTGGCAGATGTGTGAATCACCCAGATTCAGAGGCAGGTGGTTTACTCTTTTCTGGTTTCTACCTGGTCAGATAATGCTTCTCATATATTAGAATGCTCCTGGAGCATGTCGTGAACCTTATCTAAATGATATGATTTCATTCATTCAATGAGTATCACTAAGATTCATATATTGCCAGGCACTGTTCTGGGCTGTGGGGATACAGTGATGACAAGGATGGACCAAGGGGAGAGAGGAGATCTGATAAATGTTTCTTGCTGTAAAGGGATGCTCTGGGGGCCAAGCGGAAGCAGGAAGGCCAAGCAGAGGTCAGGTGGGGGAGACAGTGGAAGCCCAGGAGGAAACAGTGGGAAGCAGCAGAGTTGTGGATACATGTAGAGGTAGTTGACGGAATTTGCTGATGTGTTAAATGTGGGGTTTGAGGTAATGAGTGGTCTCAAAGGACACTCCTAAGCTTTAGGCCAGAGACCCAGGATGGAGCATGGTGACACTTCCTGAGATGGTGGATGGCAAAATGTTTTTGTTTTTTTAAAAATTCTTTTTCCTTTATTGATTTTTAGAGAGAGACGAAAGGAGAAGGAGAGAGATAGAAACATCGATGAGAGAGAATGATTGGCTGCCTCCTGCATGCCCCACAATCTGGGCGTGTGCCCTGACCAGGAATTGAACCAGTGACCTCTTGGTGCATGGGTCTATGCTCAACCGCTGAGCCACATCATCCAGGCGGCAAAATGTTTCGAGAGGTGAGTTTTGTTTTGGTTACATTAAGATTGAAAAATTGTCAACATTCAAGTGAAGAGTCAGTGGGACGTAGAAGTTTAAATGTATTTCTTTAGTCTCGTTTTCTTCATACTTGATTCAGAGATCTTGTATTTGCTAAAATATAGTTTCAGAGATTTTGTGACAAATGCCATGGGCTAACTGGGGAGGTGAGTGGTGTGAGTGTTCCAGCCCCTGATTTCTTTAGGCCGTGTCTGAGAGGACAGGGGGGTAGTTTCTGATAAAACACCCTGTTGAGCTGGGACTGATGACAAGCACAGCAGCCCAGATAAGCAACAGCGACGATGATCCCCAGGTAAAAAGCCGATGCAGCCCACAGAGACTTTCACAAGACAGATTCTATCCCTGATAGACCGCCATTAGACATCATTTCCAAAGCATCTGTCTTTTCAAAATCCAGGCTAGGAGGGTCCATCCAGGGCACGTTCAGCCCCAGAGTGAAAGTATGGGCAGCGCCGAGTGTCAGAAGGCTCAGTGTGGACGTTGAGGAGGCAGAGGCTATCCCAACCCCGGGCCCCTCCCCCCTTCACCTGGTCTCAGGGAGACATCTGAGTTTACGACCGGGAGAAAGGAAGGCAATGCAGGCAGGTTCCTCCTGGCAGAGTCCCGGCAAATATTTAGAGAGCGTTGGTCCACCTTGCAAAGGTTTCCCTTTCAAAAACACTTCTGCACACTTTCACAAAGCAATGACCTTCTCCTCGTCGCTACTAGAGGACTGCTGTTTGCGTTTGATTTCCTTAATCCCGCTAAAGCAGCGAAGAAGGCTTAGCTAGTAATTTATTTATAAGAAATTATAATAAAGCTGCAGCAATGTGAATGCTGCGTAAAAAGTGGGAGGCGGATTGTGCAGAGGCAGGGTGTCCAAACTCAGAAGTGAGGATGACAACGATCTTTTGGTGTATCTAGCCTCGGAATCAATTTTGTCATTTTTTAATTGACCGATTTTCCCTTGTTTGCTTAACATTTATTAATTGATTGTTATGCTCATGCAATTAATTCAAAAGCTGGCAAGTTTAACGCAGAGAAATTAATTTTCTTTTACCAACATGCCACTTAAAATACATTTTTGGAAGCCTGGGTTACCGGGAAATTACCTTCAAATTAATCAACAAGGAAATTAGATGGTAGAGTCCCTTGACATCTGTCAATCTGAAGATGTCAGATTCTTCCTCTTGTCTGAGTGGGCTTTTCCCACTGAGTAAGGAGTTCAAAAAACAAACCAAAACACCTGGATATGCAGTAAAACTACCCTGCATCTTAGCAGGCAGAGAAAGGAAAGCAGTTTCTTTATTCAAACATGCAGTGTTTCAATGAACATTACTTTTTACTGAGAGCAATTTGTAGAAAAGAGGGACACTGTATAAGAGAACATGAAAATTAAGCTCATCACCTTCTTCCCTAAGGAGCTCTTTGGCCATTTTTCTGTATTTTCCCTGCCATGAAGCCTGACCAGGTGCCACCCCTCTTCCAGGCCGCACGGAGCCAGAGCTGTCAGCGAGATGGACAAGTGAGCCAGGCGCTGAGCGCGACCTGGAAATGCAGAGAGCGGACTGTCCTGATGAGGCTCGGCGGGGGGTGCTCCTGGAGGAAGCAGCATTTGAGCTGAATTTTTATAGACGAATAGAATTTGATTGGCATTTAGGTCGAAGAACTATTCTCAGTAAAAGCACAGAGACACAAAACTGCTTTTTGTGTGTAAGACTGAGGGGAGGGCAGGGACTGGAGTCGAGCAGGCGGGGAAGTGTTGGGGCAGGTCTAGCTGGCGAGGTTGTGGAACGCTATGCTGCTGTCCCAAGGAATGGTGACTTTATTTTATAGACAAAGCGGGGACCGCTGAAGACTTTTCGAGAAAATATTACATAACCTGATTTTTAGGAAGAAAACTGTGAGGGCATTCATTCACTCACTCACTCACCCATTCATTCATTCAGTTGATCGATGGTGGATGAACTTTTATCAGGCACTGCTCTGTGCCCGTCACTGGGCTATCACCATTATTAAGGAGCTCAAAGGCACCTACCTGTACCTAATTCGAGTGTGATCAGAGCTACAACAGGAAAGTGAGTAAGAGGAATGGCCAGAAGCCCGTCTGGAGAAGGGCAAAGAATGAAGGTTGGTAAGGCTAGTGTTCAGCTTGTTAGTCAGTCTTGAATCTTGGACCTCTCTTTATTTTAATAACCCTTCCATCAACTTCATCAGAGGTTCAAGTTAGAATTATTGAGTATGTCACTTCTCTGGGACGGGTCTTCGATCCTCTGCCTCTCACGTCCCAGATGCAGTCAATCATCAGGGCTGGTGAACTCTTCCTTGCATAGGTCTTGCTGCAGGTGGTACAGCCGTTCTGAGAGCCAGGAGGCTAACACGGACTACTGAAATCTGATACCTGGACACCTTGGCGGGCAGCTTCCTAACTGGTCTCTCTTATTTTTTTCCCTCTCTGGTCCATCCTGTGTTTTGTTGCCAGATTCATCTTCCAAAAGATGAATTTAGGAATTTAATTTAGGAAAACAGACCAGTAGTGCTATGATCCCCCTCATTACTTATGCAGCGTTGGAGCAGCCACTCGACCCCCGCGAGCCTCCGTTTCCCACGTGTCAGGTAGACACGGTCATCCTTGCCATCTCTCGCTGAAAGAACCAGACGAGGCAGTGCTTTGAAATATACCTTGAAAATGTGTAGCACTGTGTTGATCTATGAAGAATTATTATTGTTACTTACTAGTCAAGAACCTTGATCGTTTCTGGAATAAAATTCAAACTAGACCACTTCACTTTCATGAAAGTCTTGTGACAGTTTAGTCCCAACCTTCACGACCTCATCCTGTATAGCTTCCTTCCCTGAACTCCAGAAGCTTTGCACACTGTCTCCTGCATCTGCCTTGCTCACACCATCTTTGCTCTCCATACCTTTGCTCACACCGTCTCTCAAGCCAGGAATTCCTTCCCTGTTCCCCATCAGTGAAAATAATACCCATTCTTCAAGATCTATGTCAAATCCCTTTTGCTGTTCTTGGGCCACTCCAACCCAAAGCTGTCCTCATCCCTTTGTTATTTAAGAAAAAATTTTTTCTTTATTGATATTTAGAGAGAGAGGAAGAGAGAGAGAGAGAGAGAAACATTGATGAGAAAGAACATCAATTGGCTGCCTCCTGCATGCCCCCCACTGGGGATTGGGCCCACAACCTGGGCATGTGTCCTGACTGGGAATCAAACTGGTGACCTCTTGGTGCATGGGTCGATGCTCAACCACTGAGCCACACCGGCCAGGCTTTTCCTCATCTGTTTGAATTCCTACTATTGTTTTGGCAACCTAATCCCCACTAGGTATGCCCCTTCATAGGCTGTTCTCCTCTTGTCTCTGTCTCTCTTTCTCCTTAGAGGCACAGGATGTGTCTTTCATTTCCGTGTATACCTCACAGAACACAGGCACTCAGCTGGTGGCTCACTGCCATCCATCTACAGCAGGAGAGCTCACAGAATCCTTAATTTATTTCTTTGGACCCTTCCAGTTGCCTCTGAGGTGGGCAGAGCAGGTATGAGTACCCCCATGTGTTAGTCGGGAACTGGAGGCTGAGGGAGATGAAGTGTTTGCTATGAGTACACAGCTGAGAAGGTTCTGACGTTCCTCCGCGTTCGGTGCTCTTTCCCACCGACCACCCTGCACCCCGGCCGCTCTCAATCCCCTTTGGACCTGTCTGAGCTGTCTAAACCTGCTCCATTCCCCCGCACGCCTCAAAACACGTCAGTAGGAAATTGCCTTTAGGAAGTAAGGTATCTGTAAGATTCTCCCTGGGGGTTAGTTACTCCCGGAATACGACTGGATACGTCATGATGTCACCCTATTAGAACTATAGAAGATGTCCAGTGAGTTTGGACATCAGAGCCCTGAAGGGAACACACTTACCCTCTCACTGCGAGGAACTTAGAGTCTCTATATTAGTAGTTATTGACTCTGGCAACTGATTACCAGCAAAGAAGAATATATATATTGCCTCTGAGGTGGGCAGAGCAGGTATGAGTACCCCCATGTGTTAGTCGGGAACTGGAGGCTGAGGGAGATGAAGTGTTTGCTATGAGTACACAGCTGAGAAGGTTCTGACACCATATATATATATGGTTTCAATAAACAATACAATACCAAATGAACAATCTACAATACAGTACCGACTTTACAACAGGCTACTATGAATACTAGACAACTAATGTTAACATTAACCAAAGTGAGTGACAGTGACAAGTAGTTTTAAGGGTTTCATCACGCCCACAGGTCCTACACAGCCCGGTCACATGGATTCAGGGCCACTCCCCAGTCTGTTCCCATGAGGAAACCCACTGACACCCCTGTGGGGGTGCAGCCATGGCGGGAACTTCGGATACCTTCCTCCTCTTATTTATGAACATACTTTCTGCCCTTCAGTCTCTTCAGAAATAAAGTGAATAATTTGAAGGCTTCTCTTAAATTTTTTTTCTCACACACATATATATATATACATACATACATACATACACACACACCAGGCACAGAAGTAAAATGGGGAAAAGACACATTCCTAGTGATAAACATATTTTAAGGCACTATCTTCTGAAATGCTAAAATCCTAGATTTTACAGTTATAACCCAATAAAGATGATATTAGATATTAACAGAGACTTAGAGTTTACAGAACATTTTCACTCATCTTATACTAACCTCATGATAACTTCATGATAGTTCAGAAGAGGCACTATTATTCCCTTTCAACAGACTCGAGGAGGCTAAATGAGTTCCCTGAGGTCAAATACATACCAAATGAAAACACCAGGACTAAAACCTATGTCTGTTGATTTTAAGGCCAGGGCTCTGTACATTCTTTTAAGTCACCAAAAATGCCTTTAATGTGATTATTTTTCATATTAGTCATTACATATACAAAAGCTACTAATAAATATCTGTGTTAAAGATTACTTTCTGCTTTTAATAACTTACAGGCGATTTTACTAGTTCCTGTTTGGTAGCGCTATTGGGCTAGAATAATTCATATCACATAGCTGATAGCTGTAGAGAGTTTAGATTCCAATGATATGTGTGAACCAACTTCTGTACACATATTTTATTCTTCAATGAATGGTTAATATTTTTTACAACTCACCAAATTGACCCTGTGGTAGTCTTAACCAGTCATAAACATGCCTACTGAACTGTCTAGTTAATTTGGAAGGACAAATAAACATGTTCTCTCTATAGACAGCCCTATTTTATATCTCCTCCGTGACCCATAGAAGATACTCCAAATAGTTCTGAAAGTTCACTAGCATTTCAGTCCTTAATGATTCTGGTTTTCTAAATGATAAGTTTAAATTCCAATATGACCACTGGAAATAGAAGATTGAACCAAATTAGAAGTAGCCTAAGTGTGGGGGCATACTTCAGTGCCATCAGCCAGAGTTTAGAGGTAAGTCTTTCTCGATGGATGGGGCTAAAATAATTCACAGTTTTCCAAAACTCATTATTGCCCCCTAGTCATTCATAAAGAAAGGACTCAGGGAAGAACACTGTATCTCTTTGCACTGTGATCCCTTCTGCCTTCTCTTTCACTCCGTGCCCAGACGGTCATCCAAGATGCTGGGAGGGGTAACCGATGGCAAGTGTCAGTAATGCTAATAGTAACAAGTGATACGTACAAGGAAGAGGCTTTTGCCAGGTGTCCTTTGGAGCTGGGAATGTCTTTGGAGCTTGGGGCCTGGTACCCTGCTTGTGTTGTCCAGTCCACCCCCGTAATTGGCTCAGGGCTTCTCCATCTCTAACTCTGGCTGCCCATATCTCAAGGTTTTCCCTACTGCATTGTATGTCTTACACAAGACATCTCATGGCAGCTATTAATAGCCCAACAAGAAATGTATATATTGAAAGAGGCCCCAGTGGTCCATTCTGTCAGCACTACCTCACAACAGTCAAACACCACACCTATGGGCCTTTCAGCTCTACGAGTCTATGATTCAAAACATTTGTGCTGTGTGTTTGTGGGGAACAAATGGACAGGAGATGTGTTGATGGGTTATCCATCTGTGCCTCTGTATCTCTGAAAATTCAGTGGGGTGGGTATAGGAACATAGACCCCAGGACTGGCACAAAGTAATGCCTGCCCACGTCCCAGTGAGACCATGACCTCCCGGTGCTCATAGAGACAACATTCTGGACCTGACCCCAGCCCACGGTCCCTCCAAACAGTCCCCCTCCCCTGCTCCTAAGCATTCCATAAAGATGAGGTCTGAGAGGGGGGAGACTGGGCATGACTAGAACAAGGACTTTCTTGGCCTCCCTAGTACGTGAAATGCATCTTTAATGTCATCATTTTCCATATTCCTCTCCGCCCTCCTGCTGCCCAAAGTTTCTCTCCTCTGCCCCAGCACTGCTGGTCTTCATGGTCCCAGCTCACCGTCTCCTCCCTCTCCCTCACCCTGCCTATTTCCTTAGTGCTCAGTTTTAACGAATATTAGAAAACCAGCAAGCCTCTAATAGAGACAGTACTGCTTTCCTGCAGCACTGATGACTGCTGCCTCGGCTTCTCGTTTACCCCCTTTTCCTCCAGCCACCAGCTTAGGGGGCCACGGGGCACCTCCGACTCTGTGTTTCTCCTGCTATTCGTCGCACTGGCTACCTTAGTATCGTCATAGGTTCAATAATCAACCGCAGGATAACCAATTTTCCTCTTTACACAAGTCTGAACTGACGATAGATAGTCCCACCCCAATCAACCCCTGGGAGCTTCGGGGCTGGGGGTGCATCCAGCCCAGGTGCTGGAGCAAGGGAGGCGCAGCGTCAGGAGCAGCTAGCTTTGCCCTGGGAAAGAGAGCTCCGTATTTAGTCGCTCCTGGAGCATGGCCCTCTGCCCACACTTTAGGTGGAAAAGTAAAAATGATGAGAAGTAGCACGTTGGAAAAGAAAAGGCTCAAGGAAAAAAAAAAAAAATCACTTCCTTTCCCAAGAGCGTTCTCCTTCTGTCTGCCCATCAGAGTTGCTGGAGTCATCAAGGAGCCTGTAGATTTTGCTGGACATCGACTTTCCTGCTTTGTAGGGTATTGGCTGCATAATCTGATAAAAGCTGTGACTAAATGAACCCTCCAATTTGAATTTCCACAGTCACAGGGTACTGGCTACTTCTGTTTCTCCTTTCCCTCCCCCCTTTGCCACTGGAAGGTTCATTACTTACAGTTACTGCAGAATCAATCTGAACCGGCCCAAATCAGTGATGGAATTTATAGCATAATAAATGCCCACCGCGCAAATGCAGTTACACACGAAAGGCTTGGCAATGTTCTTTGGCGTGATCCTTCCACAGTGAGAAGTGTACTGTGTTTTATCCATTTAACAGAATCATCGTAAGCATATTTTGAGAACTATAATCCTGACAGCTACAGAGTAGATTTTCCCCGAGGCAGGTAGTGTTGCAGGAAAACAATATTATCGATAAAAATCTTGGCACATTGGAACTCGGAAGGGAAACGAAATACATCTTTTCAATTCTTCACACCAATCCTTTTAGAGCTCCGTTTTCTTAAACTCACAATGCGTTCCACTTTCTCTTTGAATTTTTATTTTTATCAATGTGTTTTAACACTTCTCGAAGCACACTAATAAGCTGTTCTCTAAGAAGAACTGGCCGTACCGAAGCTGGCTTTGAGAGGCAGGCAGAATTTGAAGTGCACTCAAAGGATAACGCACAGATTGCGGTATCAATGATTTTCTATTTTAAAAGTCTGCAAGTTATAAGATTACATTGGTATCTGGCCCATTTCTCTTGCTAAGTGCCCACATTATGGGTGAATCCTGTTTTACAGCATTCTGATACGCAGAGAGTTGAACTTGAGCGTGAAGCGCTGAAAAAAAGAAATATCAGAAAGACAGATGGCAGGCCGTCCTCCCCAAAACTCAATTTCATATTATGCGTGTGATTGCTAATAGGCAAGCACTAAAAAACAATTTTCCTTGACGGAGAAGAGCTGATGAATTGTCAACATAAAGTTAGACTGTGGTTTGCTCCAGCCATCGAAAGCTTGTCTGTGAGTTTGGTTCCATCAAAGTCGGCTTCTTGCAACCGTATCGAAATTTATGAACGCACATGTCTATAAAGTGACTGAAAGCAACCCATAATGCATGTTTGTTTATTGTGCATGAGCTTTGCGTTGCTTTAGTGCGTGCAAAGAAACCCAACGTACCCCCGTGTTTGTCCAGTCCTCTTTTTTAGCCTCCGTATCTGGTCATGAAAAAGTTGAGAGCCGACGGGGGATGTGATTTCCCCTTCTATCTTGAGAGTGGACTTAAACAGAAAGGTCCACTCTCCAGTGGCTCTCACATGGTTAGGGAGTGTGCTCCGCAGGGTTCCGCTAGCTGTGTGATGATAGAAGGAGATGCATTTGAGAACAGCCAAGAACACTGATTATTCAAAGAAGAAAAAGATGTTTGAGAAAGAAAAATAAATAAAATCAAGCAGATTAAAAGCAGCTCAGCTAATGATCGGCAACACAAAGCACTGAAATTTCATATCATCTTTGACAGAAAGATAAATGCAGATGATGCAAAAACAGAGACAAAGAAAGATGGTCTTCTTTTTATTTGTTAAAAGTTTTTTTTTTTTTTAAATCAATCCAGGAATATAAATTGATATTTTCTGGAGCGAGGGAGAGAAAAAGGGTGAAAATTTGCTCATATTGAAAATCCAGTAGCTATATACTGTATTTTATTTTATTTTTAAAGCACTTAAAATCTTGAATGCTTGCATAGTTATAACTCAGGTTTGATGTCATTGGTTACTGCTCACATGACAACAGTTCTTTAATTGCAGGTGAACTGTAACAGCTCTGACATGGAAGATCTTATCGGAACAATGGGATTATGTGCTCAGACAACTGTTTATAACGGTTGCAACATTTACTAGAAGGGCTGAATAACCAATTAGAAGTAAAATGAGTTGAAGAACAAGTAATTTTTAAAATAAGAACAAAGTCATCATCCTTAAAACCAGGAGTTTTGCTAAATGGTCAATCTAAGGGAAACCTTAGGCTGCCTGAAATGTAAGCTTTGCTTACAAGGTTCCAAGTACCCGACTTGCTGAAGAAGTCAGATACCTAACAGTGCATAAACCATTGTCAGACTTGGGTGACTGAGGTCTGTATGAAGCTTTCTATTTCTGATTCATTTCACAATCTAAGATTTCAACGCATAATGACTTGAGTTCCTTTCTTGAGTTACTGGCTCTAGAAAAGTCATATTCCTCCTTTCAGAAGTCTATTTATACCAGTACCTAAGATTCATGGGGGAAAATAAGTCCCTGCATTCATGTAGGCCAGAATGGTGACATGAAAAATAAATTGAGAAAAATTCCAAAAGGAATTATCCAATGACTTACTTAAATCCACTATTCCCCTATAGGCTGAGAATAACCTTCTTGGTCTCCTTGTTAGAAAACAGTCATCTTTTTCTTACAATAAATGCAAGAAGTGTTGTGAGAATGTAGCAATCTTAATCTTCATCCTGTTACCCTGGAAGCCGATCAGCCATTGGGTTCTGCACTCAATGAAGACTCTTCCATCTTCATTTGCTTAGTCAGATTAGATGTCTTCACCTCTGCTTCTCCTAAGGAACAGATTCCTTTCTGCTCAATGCACTGGCTGCCTTCATGTCTTTGCGGATACTGATCCCTCTGCATTGAGTTTCCTTCCCGAATGTTCGGCTACAATGATGTTCTCTCTGAGATCCTCTCCTCTACCACCAGGCAGAATTATTCACTTAACCCTGTGGCTCTGAGAACACGTCTCCTTCTCGGCACATATCACATTGCCTCACAGTCACTACTTTTGTGCCTGCCTAAGTCTAGACTGTTCTCTGGACCAAGGACTTTGTTTGATCCATCTTTGTCTTCCTAGGACCCAGTAGAGTGTGTAATACACAACAGGTACACAATCGGTATTGACTGCATGATTGAGTGAAATCAATTCCTAAATACTCTGAACAAAAGGTGATGCTGAAGAAGGAAAATTATAGATCATTCTGGGTTACACTGGACTTTTTTTTTCTTTTGATTTTCCAGTTTATTATGATCTGATAAAGTTGTTTTTTTGCAAAAGTTTCCATTATGTAGATGCAAAGCTTTGAGGGGAAAGCACAATCTGACACTCTCGTTGGAACAATTAAAATTTGTTATTTCAGATCAGTCTGGAAGGAACCGAAGTAGATAAACTCTAGGGTCAGCATATGCCTTGTTCAGCTTTTTTTTTTTTTTTTTTCTTTTTCTTAAAAGGCATGGGGAGTCATAAAGCTTTCTATTTTATCTTCGGTGAAATAATACTGCTGAAATATCACCTCATTTTTTATGTCAGTGATGATTTCGCCTCACCTCCATGATGTCAAAAGGGAATTATTATGATTAGAATGACAGATTACTAATGATGCTGTAAAAAAAGAGGACTCGCTGATATCATTATAACCCAAACATCGCTGGATGCCCTTTCTGTTTGAACCTCACTGCTCGGTCCTTTGAACAGAGTCACTCTGAGACTTCACAGCGGCGTAGAAATTATTCTAAGCAGGAAGGAAATCAACAGCAGGTGCCTATGAATTTTCACTAGCAGAGTGCCGTCCTTTTACATTTTTTAGGACTGGATGGCAGGATGAGGAGGGAAGATTTAAGTACGCAGGAGGAAAAGAATTCTTTGGGGGCCAAAATGTGTCACGGGCTCTTGGGGTCCGCCTCCACTGATGCTTTCTCCAAGGGTAAAAGACTGGACAAGGGGCCTCTAGGTTTAGCAATCTGTCAGCCCTCTGGGGGACAGTGACAGTATCTGTTGGTTCTGGGCTTCACTCTTGTTCACCTGCTGATTGGCTTGCTGTCAATCCACCCTGACTCTGGGTTGGAATTCACTGTGCCTGACCTACAGGGCTCTGGGTGCATGAGAACATGGACGTGTGAGGCACTGTCACGTTTGTGTTCTAGGGATGACATCCACGGAACTCAACATTCCTCCACTGTGCCCAAGTGCTTGGAATGGGGCTACTGGGGGTTCACAGGCAAACTATCACTCTCCAGATCCGTCCAGTGGAAAGAGAGAAAATATATATTCCACAGAGAAGAGGGCAGTTTATAACAAAATAGTAATTCAACAATTAGAATATTTTCTATTCCATGATTCCTTTCTTTGAGGAGTTTGGCTATTATAATGTTGTTAATTCCACTCAGCGGTTTAAAGGACATTTACCCAGGACTCAAATGCCTCAAGGGTTGTTCCAGGCAGATTATAAATTGCAGTTCCCTTCAAATGGAAATTTACAACCACTTCTGACAACACTTACAAAGGTGTTTGCCAGTAAAATCCACTGCAAAAAAAAAAAAAAAATTAAAGGGGAAGACTGATAAGTTTAATAATGACGTGACGTATGTTCGTGGCATTAAAAGAGGAAGAGTCCACAGTGTGTCCAAATGAGTAAAGAAATTTGTGCCCTGGCCGGTTTGGCTCAGCAGTTAGAGCGTCGGCCTGTGGTCCAGAGAGACCAGGGTTTGGTTCCTGCTAGGGACGTGTGCCTCAGTTGCAGTTTGTCCCCAGCCCTGGTTGGATTGTGCGGGTGGTGGCCACGTGATGTGTCCCTTTCACGTCGATGTTTCTCTCTCTCTCTCTCTCTTCCTCTCTTTCTCTCTCCCACTCTATCTGAACAAAAGATAGAAAAATGTCCTCAGGTGAGGATAAAAAATAAATAAAAGAAATTTGTCACCGCTCACGGAATAAAGCAACAGAGAATTACTCTCCAATCAGCATTTTTGCCCTTAATTTAGGATCTAGATAGATTTCTCAGATCTAACCTTTTCATTTTCTTTACATAGGACATGGTACAAAAGTTCACCGAGGTTCCTAAGAATCACAGAATCCCCAGATCTCTTCTCCCTTGTGGGAATGATTTGGTTAAATGGTTCCTACAATATTTCAGGTTCTCAAACCAGCACTGGCTCAAGGCCGTGGGCAGCTGTTGGTAACCCTGGGCAGCCTTCACTGGGACCTCCGGGCAGGTTTTCACCTCTGTCTCCCCAAGAGTCAGGAGCTGCTTCTGATGAGGTAGATCTTCTATTTCATTCCAGCCAGAGTGTCACCCTAATGTAGTGAGTGGAGCTAAGGAGGATGTAACCTCAACCATGAAATGACTAACGAACACTGAACTCAAGTTCTATTGTGTACAGGAGGTCCTCAAATAGCTTTCAGTGTAACATTGTTTTATTACAGTGTTGTTTTGTTGTGATATGGATGTAGGAACTTGTTTATATCAATTAGCTGATGATAAAACTGGTGTTCTACAACTTTCACTTCAAGTTGCTGAATCTATTGACGATGCTCAGGAAGGACTTACTGTACTTTGTTTGAGTCAATGACACAGAAGCCCAGAGTCAGGTGCACCCCTATGAAGCCACTCTGTTTTCATGACTTCTCCAAGGAGTCATGAGTTTGAAGGACATTTGACAAGCATTTATTGAGGACTAGTAAATATATTCAGAGCTACCAAGTAATAATCAAGTGACTCTTGATGGTGCTTCCAGAGGTCTAGTCACTAGAACTGGGTTTAAGTGGGGGTACAAGTGAACACATGTTGATTCTAAAGAACTGAGTATGAAAGTGTGAAAAATGTCACAGACGATGTCAATGATTAGTGCAGCCTTTTTAAAAGGAGAAGGAAGGAAACTTCAACTTCTCTTACTAGCAATAAGGCCTAGAAACTTAAATTATATAATTTACTGGTTTCATATTCTCACCTGCAAATCACCCAGGGAGGGAATATGTTTTGACTTGAACACAAATGATGTTCAGTATTTGTAAATTCATTTATCTTCTTAAACAAAGGTTGATTGGATTTCTACTGTGTGTCTCCAGCTATTCTAGGAGCTTCCGCTTTACTGGGTTAGGAGAGACAAACTAAGAAGTAGGGTCACAGTGTCAACTTCTATGAAGAACAATAGGCAGCAGAACAAGCAGATAACTGGGATACAGAGGGTGTGCGTGAGCTGTTTTGGATGGGGTGGCGAGGGAAGTGATGTTTGAGCAGAAATCTGAATGAAATGCCAGTGTCCCCCATAGGCTTATTTGAAGACAATGCATACACAGGGGAGATAAGAGGCAGGTACAAAAGCCCTGGTGAAAGGGAAGAATAAACACGGCTACCGCTGTAATGTCAACTTACATGGTTTGTTTCTGCAGATCACTGCCAACAATGAGACAAAAGTGACATCTCCAATGTCAACCTAGAGAGAGCCATTGCCCACCTGCAGTTCAGATTAAACACACACACACACACACACACACACACACACACACACTCAAGGCAGCAGTCCAAAGCCTCTCCCTTGAATATTCCTACAGAAGGTTGAGAACTGATCACACAGATGACTTTTTTTGTTTGTTTTTCTAAAGAAGATTCTTCTTGTAACTCAAAGCACACTTTGCAATGAGGCCATTCTTTTAGTCTGTTGGTGGAGGGTATTCACAAACAGATGGGAAAGATGTGATCACTTCCTTGGCCCCCGGAAGTCTCTACATGAACTCCTGAATCCTGGCTCCTTTCCCTTACCTGGAGTGAGTCAGCAGAATCCCCTCTGGAGTGTCGTGTAGTACCTCTGAGATGTACTTGGGTTCATGCGCAGTGGTAGTTTGCCTCCCCCAGAGGGTTCAATTTATATGCATGTAGATGCTTTTACTAAACTGTGGAGTCTTGTGGGCTACAGGATCCTAGAAGCTGCATTTATTGCAGAGATCAACAACATCAAATTGGCCCTGCCCCTCCTTATTTCTTGCATTAAAGGGCAATATTAGTCTTGCCATGACGCTAAATCAATTCCAAAGAAAATCATTCAGTATGTGCTCCTTTTGTTAAAGGGACAGATGACGTATTTCAGTCATATTTTGTCTCTTATAATCAAATCAATATTCAGGACACTTAAGCAAAGAGAAATTTCCCAGAAATAAATGCATTTTCTATATTCGGAAGAAACCGTTTATAATTCTAGAGCTCACAGAACTTCTAGGAGATAATCTGAAATGTTATTGATGACTTACGCCTTTCCATAGCCACAGGTGCACAGGCAGAGGTATGGAAGTCCAGGTGGTGCTTGTCTAGATTAACCTCTATCAATATGAGTCCCATAAACATGAAACTTCACATGTGGGCATATTGGGGTACCCCCCAAATATATACACAACTTTGAATAATTATAAAGCCAGTGTTTATTAAAATAAATTTCATTTAGAAAGGTACTAGAATCTACAGACACCCAGTGCTGCACGCTGTTTGCGGGCCAGGCTCCGCGGCAGTGCTTATCTGCGTTACTTCACTTTCCCACAACAGCCTGTCGGTATCGCACTTTGCACGAGAGGAATGTGCGCGTACTCAGTCACAGAGCCAGGAGCGGCAGGACGAAGTCCAAATCCTCGGCTGTGTGACATCACAGCTGGGTGCTTAATCATGCTCTAGTAGTTTTGAGGGGATGAAGGTCAAACAGGACAGTGTATCTGGAGCCCTTGAAATCTGTAAAGAGTTAAGTAGCTGCCACTTCAGACCACTGGATCGAGAGATCACTTTGGGGAGAAAAACGGTGGGTCTCTGCAGCTGTTGTCAGGGCCTCTCAGAACCTGGAAGAGCGAGGGGCCAGGAAAGTGATGACCTGTACTCCTCTTCACTTGTTCGTGCGTAAGTCTGTTTATTTTCCTTTTAAAACTCTTTTTAATAGGCCAACGTCTCCTAATAGAGAGATTATATCTTAAAATCGATCAGATTGAGAATATATTTACAGAGACATTAATGACAATTTGCAAGGCATTCATTAGTTAAGACATTCTATAGAGGAAGAGCTAATTTTAGCCCCGATGATGTCATTTTTAAAGAGATCATCACTTTCCTTATTCTTAGATACCAAGGACTCATAAACCCACGCCGAAAAGCTCTAGCATTAGTCAAAGATAGGATGCTGTTACTTCTACCTTCTTTCTAAAATCTGTGTGATAAAAAATGAAGTACCTGAAAGTGAGCAAAATACTTGGGCTGCATTTACTAATATAAGAATTCACAGACACGTCACAGAATGGCTAGTGATGATGCCTCTAGTTGGTAAAACAGCTAGCTGATTAGTCTCAGCAGAAATGACATACCCCAAGGTAGAGTTACTTTCATGCCTTGGTGATGGGAAATGAACTCTTTAAGATCAGAAACAATGTCAGTTGCATTTGAAATGACACTGGAAACCACGTTGTAACAAACACTTGTGCAGAGGTGAACAAGGACTAAAAAGTGAAAATAGGATTTTAAAAATCTGATATCACTGGTTCTTGCCTCTATTTGCATTTTGCATCAGGATAACCTCTGCCTGTAAGTTGTACCCTGGAAAATGTTTTTCTCCTTCAACTTATTCTGGGTGTCTGGGTTGACTGAAAACCTGAATGGATTGACAGAACTTTTGGTCTCTCTGAAAATTCATCTATTGATTTGACAAGGCAGTTACACTGTGCACAGCTTGGAATACTGTGGTCATCATTTCAAGACAACACAGAGCTGAGGCAAAGGCGTCAGGAGAAGAACTGATATATCCGACACCTGGATCATCTCTGAATCTCAGATCAGAAGAAACACCCAGATGGCATCTAGCCCGTCCACACTTGTCTAGGAGAAAAAGAGACTCCTACAGGATACGTCTGGCATATGATCTTAGAAATCTCCAGAGAAGGACCACGGCCCCATAGCCCCTTACGTCAGTGCTGGGCACACCTCCCAGCTACACTTCCCTGGGACAATGAAAACTCACTGCATACAGTTACCCTCTCGGGCAAAGAAAGAACCAGCTTACTTATAATAACAGTTCACATATTTTTAGCAATCTTTGAGAAATGGCACCGTGCCAGAAGGCAGGATATCAGCAAATACAGCCCTAATTGTCAGCAAGTTAGAACCTCCAAATGTGAATATCCAGGAAAAGGGTCTTGAAAGATGATTTAATAGAAAGAAAATGGTAATCTCCAGACACCCACTGGAAGTCATGATGAATGAGTGGTGTTAAAATGACTCGTTTTCTGAAAGGAATCCTCAGTGGCTCAAAGGAGTGCTGTGGTTGTGGTGCCTTCAGATTTTACTAAGAGATGGGTACAGATGAACAAGATCTGGCAGGCATGAGGCTGGAATGTGAGCCACGTCACAGTATAGTCATCGGGGTTCATGGCTGTCCTAGCGGCCACAGCTAAAAGACACTGAGGTCAACCAGCTGGCTTGCTAGTGGTACATTATAGACTTCGGTACTATCAATATCTTTCATTGCTCTCTCAGAAAAATTGAGAGCATGCAACTCAATTCGACCAACATTTACTGGGTGGCAGCTACACACAGCGTACTGGGCTAGGTGCTGAGAGAAGAAAGCAGAATAAGGATGTAGCCAGCATCCAATTTAGTGCATTGGGAAGAAGGCATTTGAAATGGGAGCATCTGGAACTTCTCTGTGTTGCCATTCACCGTGCTGACCCGAGATGAGCCAAGTCATGTTTCTGTGCCTCAGTTTCATCTGCCTTCAAAATTGGGAAAATAGAGGTAATTGCCTAAAAGAATTTTTGTGAAGTTCATATGAAATTATATAAAAGTGCTTCATAAAATGGAGAGAAGATGCTGGCGGCGCCTGCGTTATCTGATCTGACCCCGAGGAAGACTGTCTGGGTTCCATGCCGCGCCTGTAAGGAAACACAAGGCTTGGCACAGGATGGGGGGTGGGGTGAAAATAAAAACGTGGCTCTATGGATCCATGTTGGTTAAGCTCTCCCAGATGGAAGTGTGAAAGAGAGGTACTTTGGGGGAAAAAAAGACCCTGGTCAAAGGCATATCAGTATTAACCGTTCAGGAGAGGATGCTGGAGGCATTAGTAAAACAGGGAGGCTGGAACCAGGTTCTTGAACATGTAGACACTGAACCACTGGTGACTCAGCAGCAGAGGAGTGAATGATGGTGGTGTTGGGAAGCTATTCCAGAGAGCAGGTGCAGGACACAACGGAGAAGTGAAATGTTCCGTGTAGTAATTTGAGAATTTCTCACAATAGATCCAGAAAAAGATATTAAACTGGAGGACTGGAAATAGAAGCAGGTGGATTCAACTGATTTTGGCAGTGGATGAAAGTGGCAGGTGATCAAGAGGGAGGGGTTGACATTGTGTACTGCGGACTCTACTGTGTAGCGTGGGTTTTATTAAAGAATTCAACCAAGAACTAAAATTCCAGATCATTGAAATAGTAATAGCTCCCTTTTAGTTTGCCATCTTGAAGCTTGTCATTCAGTCAAGAATACGTTTGCCTATGAAAAGCCTTCAACTTTAAAATGTACTTAGCTGTGGTTTTGACATTGGGAATCCCAGTGATACAGTTTGGTTGCACACCTAAGTGAAGAGGAAGAAAAGGAGGACCACGTATGCTGAAAATAACAGATATGATTTTAAATATTAGGTATAATTTTAATAAAATATTTCCTGAGGTACACTTTTTCTGATTACCTCTATCTGCATGGAGGGATCAAGATGTAAATCTAATTTTTATACTCTTACAGTCTAGGAGTCGATGCCATTTGCAACAGGACCTCACTGTGTGTTAACACTAAATGCACAAATCGGAGGGAGAAGTGAGAAGGGAAAGAGCAACTGTGATGTTGGTAAAATACGTTCTGGAAGATGCACTTTGTTCTTTTTAAATAAGTATCAAAGATCTCACATTAAATAGGGACTTATAACCTGATATCACTGGAAACATTGCAGGGATTCAGGAACTTCCTGATGCAAACTGAATTGGGGGGATGGGAGTAAGGAGGAGGGCGTCTGTAATACTTTCAACAATAAAGATAAATTTAAAAAAATGAATTCACCTTGAGAGGCTTGACAAATTTCATCAAGTTCTTAAAGGCATCTCTGATACCCAAAAGAAAACAAATCACTGTTAAAATTATGGAACTGTCGCAGTCCATAGAACCAACACAACTGCACATTTAAAAAAGTGAACAAGAGGGTTTTCTAATTTCAAAGACACTTATGTTTGTGCTTAGAGAAGGCAAAAATCTTTCCTCTAATTTTTTGTTCTTGTTACTTCGCATTTAGATATAGTCTTAAAGCTGAGGTATACCAGCAGTCCCAACAAACTAGTGAACCTACACATTATTTTCTCTATTGCTTATACTTGATGACTCTATATTATAAGGAGGTGAGATTGATTTCAGAAGTCATTTAGTTCAACCCTTGGCTATAGGCAAATCCATATCCAAATCATCCCGGGTAGAGGAATGTTTATTTTTTAGAATGGGGAGTTTCCCATGCTCCCCAGGAATCTGTATGTGTCATAACAGGGGCTCTCGACATTTGAAGATTCTCGTCTCTGCAGAGTTTAGAGACAGCCTCATTATTACATAAACATGACAGGGCTTTCCTCTGCCTGTCTGTGTTTCCCCGTCCAGGAGGCTCTCCCAGCCGTCAGAGTTAGGACATCATAACGTGGTTGGATGAGGACTCCAGAAACGACAGCGGTGCTGGCAGGCGTTGAAGAGCAGACTGGAAACCTGCCAGTCCCATGCCAAAGGAAACTATCTTCCAAAGACAAGAGCCAAGGATGCGACCCAATTAGTCTTCACTTCCCTAATTTCCCTGATTGCATGTCTCCTTTTACCCTCTGTGCTATAGCTGGTAAGTTCCCCCAGATATAAACCTCATCAAGAAGGCAGGATCTTGACACAATGCGATGGAAAGGAGAGCCATGTTATGCTCAGATACGTGGCCAACAACGAGACCTAAACAACAAGGAAGCCCCTGAGGCATCAACAGCGGCTGGTCCGGAGAACAGTGCTACTGTGGATTTCAAAGCAAACGAAGACGGAGGAACGCCAGCTCACAGTTAGGGAACTTCACTGCAACCTTCCTGAGGACTGGGGCTGGAAGCAATTTAGGTTACACCCTCTACCTGCATGAGCAGATCCAGACGGCACTTCCTTGGCTGGAATTCTGGGTCAGGGGTACCTGAGTGGGTTTTAGGGTCCCTGGAAAGGAAGGCAGATCTCTGCAAATCTCTGTAAACTAGTGCAGTGGGAGATGCTGAGCCACAAGGGCAGGTCTTAATCAGATAACAGGTTTTATTTCCGAAAACTTGGATTAATTTTTAGATGTTGAGATTCAGCTTATGCTGAGCCCTTCTTTGGACGTGATCAGTTAAGCAGTGAAGCGGAGGAGTGAAGAGGGCAACTCTGGAGCCTAACTGCCTGGATCAATCCTGACTCCTCAGCAGCTACTGAACCTATTGAAGCCTCAGTTTCACCACCTGCAAAATGGGTATAATAACGATGCCCGGCACAGAGAAAATCTTTAAATAATGTGCGGATTAGCTAAAATAATTGTAAAGTGTTTGGTATAGTGTATGCCACAGAGTCAATAAGTGGTACTTTTGTTACAATTATTACTGCCAGTGGCCATAACACTAAAGAAAGAGTGGCAGATAAAATGATTGAGAAAGTCAGAAAAGTCCAGGTATCAACGTTACAGAAAAAATAGAAACACAGTGACCTGCACTGAGCAACGCTTAACATCTTGAATCTTTAACTAAGGGAAAAGAAAGAAACACACAGTGGTAGTAAATTCGGGAGAATATTGGAGTATGGAGAAATTATCATCATTGTTTCTTTTTATTTGTGTTTATTGTGTGGTGGTGGGTGATTACCAGTTTTATTGGAATGTTTTATAAGCTGTTAGATTTATTCACTGAGAATGAACAGACACATGGGATGTTATTCCGCTGTGTCACGTCAGGGGTTCTCACAGCCCTTCCACTAACTTTCAGACAAGGTTAATTACCGCGGGAAGTTCACATGGAGGGAGGAGGAGGGAAGGGCTGGACCTGCTGGACGATTCATCTTACTGGGAAACGGGATGAATCGCCTCTCCTGTGAGCAGTTCCGGGGAGGGGACAAGGCATTGAAGGGAGACTTTTATGATATCTTGAGAAAGACGTACTGACGGTTAGGTCAGAGGAGTGCGACTACTTTAACACGTATGGTGGATGGCAATGGGAACAGCTCCTAAATCTTTTCCAGTCCTGGACATTCAAGGTTGTACTTTTTAATATTTTGTTTCTCAAAGTCCCCTTCTTTTGTTTTGTTTTTTTCCTTAATTTTCTTTTTCTTTATTGATTTTAGAGGGAGAAGAAGGGAGTGTGGGAGAAAGATGAAAACATCAAACATCGATGAGGGAGAACATCGATTGGCCGCCTCCTGCATGCCCCCCTCTGGGGATCGGGCCCACAACCTGTGCATGTGTCCTGACCAGGAATCAAACTGGTGATCTCTTGGTGCGTGGGTTCATGCTCAACCAGGAGCTACACCAGCCTGGCTCTCAAAGGCCTCTTCTTATAGCAAGGTGTCTTTAATCCTAAACCTAAGGGGCTCCAGAAATACTATTTTCCATATGTTTTCCTGATGTTCCTTTCTCACTCGCCACTCATATGTGACATGTCACCTCCTCAGGGAGACCTTCTGTAACCCTCCTACCTAAAGTGGTCCCCACCGGTCACCCCCTCACATTACCCTGCTGCACTGTCTGTGTCATAGTGTAGCCTCGTGGTTAAGTGCATGGGTTTGGAGCCAGAATCCCAGAATTCAAACCTTAGCTCTGTCTCAATCTGTGGCCTTGGGTATGCAATTAACCTTAGTTTCTTCGTCTGTAAAATGAAAACAATGAAATGCTTTCTTCTAGGACTGTGAGGGCTAACACCTGTACACGGTACCTTGCCCAGCACACGTTGGCTACTCTGATTTGACCATCATTGCTCTCTGCAGTCACCTTCGTAATTTACTCCCTTATTATCATCTGTCTCACTGTTAGAATGCAACGCAAATCCTTTTTATTGTTTAACGCCGGGTTTCCAGAATCTACAACAGGCTCCATAGTAGGAGGTCAATGAATATTTGTTGAATGAATGAACGTTGTGTTAATATTTTAAAAATGCGCCCAGTTTCAGGTCATGTTGCAAAAACAACCTTACTGAAGTGTCCCTGCAGCAAAACAAACCGAACCCAAGCTGCTTGGTTTCTTGCCTAGATTGAAACCCAAACTACGTCCCCATACTATTGTTTTTACCCATACACCCCACTCTTTTGCAGGTCCAAAATTTTACAGAGTTTTCACATCTCTAGTTTGTGATGTGAACGTTATACATGTTTTTTTCCAGAATATTAAATTTTCTAATGACATTGAATTGTACCAGATATTGCTTTCCAAGCGATACCTCACCTGCGCCACCCACCCCACTCCTGGGATAGCTCCTTACAAACCAGTACAAACCAGTGACGGCGAAGAACAACGCCGACAGGCAGAAAAGGAGTCCCCGGAAGGAAACCCCGCAGCTCTGAGAGCTGCAAGGCAAAGAATGCATCTTTCTTGCACTCAAATGACAAACATCATTAAACCCATAATTTACACACAGAAATCTAAATTGGCTAATGCTGCCCAATAATAACTAATAAATGTATTGTGTTTGGCGAGGTAGGAAAATACAAAATGGTCCTAAGGATAGAGTCTGGTATGCTTTCCTCCCGCATACCGCTTTGGAACAGGCCTCCTGCAGGCTGAGTGCAGGTGGTGCTGCCCACGTCCTCTCCTCTGCTTCAAGCCCGGTTAAAGGGCGAGGCTGCCCCACGTGTGCTTTTCAGGCTGGGCCCGCTCAGCTCCAGGTGCCGCATGGAAAGCCTGCTGGCCCACCTGCTGTCTTCTTTCGCTGAAGAATTCATGTCAAATACAGTGCCTGACTCCGACGCAGCTGGGAGTCTCTTGATGACTTATATAAGGTTTATAAGGCCTGACGATAATGACTGTTACCCTCCCTGACAATGGTCACCCTACAGAGTTTAGCTATCAGAAACCCTAAACTCTGACACTGGGAAAGGTCGTGCTGGCACATCTACAATCCATTCTATTTCTGCCTGTCCTCCCACATACAGTAAACACTGTTTCAGGGATGGGTTAGTGTGTTGTAAGATTGACATGATTCACATTGCCAAAGGCATTTCATAAATTTCACAGGTCTTAATTTATGTTGCTATAGCAACTAGAAATGATATAATAATATAGATTACAACTCCAGACTTGGTCTTTGTTGTTGTGGGGAACATATACCCTGTATATTGACTAGTCTATATGTGCTAGGTCTAACCTGATGTCTAACCTGATTTTCTTATTTCCATGTATAAAGTTCAATAGCCAACATGCTATTAAAACAGACAGTCCTTCTCTACAGAGAAAGGGGAACTTCAAGGGTTAAGTGGGAGAAGTGGAATTCTTACAAGTAGCCATTCTAGAACATTCATTTTAAGGACTGATCTAAATTCGGCTCACCTTCTCCAACACAGTGAATTTCTAGCATGTGCTGAAGTCTTTGTGGCTTTATTAACAAGTGTCTTAACAAAAGACCCTATAATGAGGCCTTTGGTGTACCTGCAATGTCTGAACTGAGTCGAGGTGTAACAAAGCCTCTACCTTGAGACCCAAAGGTAGCTGAGAACCCTATATAACCCTAATTATATGGACCCCAAAGCAGTTGAGAAAATCACTGAAAATGATCCAGGATGGACCTCAGACAGCACGATTTCCCCTCCTGGAGCCCAGCTTACCTTGTATCCTGATGACTTGATGTGCACGCCGCGTTTGGTCAGAGTAGATTTCATTCGGATGAAAAAGGAACGCTCAAGGGTGTTGTCAGTGGTTAGCAGGTTAGGGCTGGTTGACTCCACTGAAGAAGAAAAACACAGACACACGAGTTAGATCTCTGCACAGCCCCTCATGGCTCCCGCTCAGGTGCAATCCTTGAGTTCACCAAAAATAAATGACTGATGGGAGCTAAGGGCCAAGTTATCAATGTACCTCATTTAGAAAATGTTTACTTTGAAGAAAATAAAAAAAGAAAAATGAACGGATCCAAAGTAACTCCATTCCAGTTTCTAGCAAGAGCTTTTCAGGCCTATTCACGTCCAGCAGCTCCCTAAAAGGGGTCTGATCGTAGCAAGTAAAGACGGCACATCTGGAGGGTTGGCTGGTGCATGGAGGGAACTGCCATGAAAAAGAAGACCCCACAGATTTGTGGGAGCAACTAAGACTGGGGCAGAGACGTTCCTGAAGAAGGGTAAGGACGGCTGGCTCTCGGTTCTCTCTGAGAATCCTGTCTTGTCTCATTTACCTATGGGGGTTCTGAGAACCCCAAGACTGTCATGGCCCTTGCCCTCTTGAGTTGGTTTTCTTCACTGAGGGGAACAAGAAGCACAAAGTCTTGTCCAGCCCATGTGGCTCAGAGGTTGAGCATCGACCCATGTACCAAGAGGTCGCCAGTTCGATTTCCCGTCAGGACACATGCCCAGGTTGTGGGCCTGATTCCCAGTGGGGGGCATGCAGGAGGCGGCCAATCGATGTTCTCTCTCATTCATGTTTCTGTCTCTCTCTCCTTCATACTTCCTCTCTCTCTAAAATCAATAAAGGAAAAGAAAAAAAAAAGAAACACAGTCTTCTCAACTGACTCAACATAGAGGACTGAGAATGGGATGGACAGATGAAAACAGACGGAAGCTCCTCACAATTCCCACTTCCCACTGATGTCACCAGTGGCGGCCTGTGCCCTGCCCTCCTGTGAACAAGAACAGTCTCTGGCTTCCTGCTTCTCTGCTTCCGATGGGAGAAAATGATAGTCTCTTCTCTCGAGCAAGACTCTGTGCCCTTTGCAGCGTCGTAGACTAAGTAGAAGACATTTTTTACCTAGGAAACTTAACACGGTAGTTTGCAATCTTGCCCAGCTAAGAACACATTTATTCAAAAAGCTAGAAGGCAACATGAATCTATTTCCTTTAACATCAAGCTTCTAAGGTATTATATGAATTTAAGTATTTTCCTGCAAAAAATTAATTTTGGACCTTTGAAGCCTAATAAACACTCCAATTTTATTCTAACATAGTGCTTTCAAAGTGTTTTTTATTGTAAAACAACAACAAAAATAGTTTCAACAACAAGTAGGAATTCTATTGAGCTGCCCTTACTCAGATCTTCTCCAAATAACACTGATATTGTCTGGGGTGGGGGGAAAGATTTAAGAATTAAATATAGAGTATGTGAAAATAGTTATGAAAGCAAAAAAAAAAAAAAAAATAGGCAAAACAAACTTTAAAAATGGAGATTATGAGATGTATTCCATGCATTTCCAAGGAAAAGGAATCTCTATTTTTTGACATTAAGCTTGAGGCTCAGATGAAAGAGGAGTGAGAGCTCCTATAAGGAGAGAAGCCTTTTGTTTGTGGTGGGGGCCTGTCCTGCACCATTCCCGTCTTAATGTGACTATATTTATGGCAATTCTTTTTTTTTTTATCCTCACCCGAGGACATTTTTTTTTTCTTTTTCATTTTTTGTTCAGATAGAGTGGGAGGGAGAGAGAGGAAGGGAGAGAGAGAAACATCAACGTGAAAGGAACACATCGAGTGGCTGCCACCCGCACGACCAACCAGGGCCCGGGACAAAATGCCCTTAGCGGGAACTGAACCCGGGACTCTTTGGACCGCAGGCCGACGCTCTAACTGCTGAGCCAAACCAGCCAGGGCTATTTATGGCATTTCTATTCTGGGGTGATGGAACCACTGACAGGTGTCCTTTTCTTAGGTGTCTCTTAAGATTTTCTTTCTTTTTTTTATTTTTTTATTTTGTTTTAGAGAGAATGGATCTGATGTCATTTTAAATGTACAGCTTTTTATCACTCGAGGGAAAAGCAGAGCCATGTTATATTTAGTACTTTCATTTCTTCTGATTAAATATGAATTACTATGAAATTTTTCTCATCATCTAACACGCCATAATACGCCAACAGCTTTTTAATACACTATATAAGCACAAACTTCTGCTCTAAGAGTTTAATTTGCCCCTCTAATCCAATCACATCAACCTTATTTCTCTTATCAGAGATTCCCATTTTGAATTAAATGAGCTCATTAGTTTTAATCAAAAGCAGAGAGATCAAAACTTAAACGTAAATGCTTTAGATCAGAACTGTCAGTCAGCCGTGCAGTTCTATTTTACTAAAACACAAGATCAGAGACCCTTAGAACCAATTTTTTCTCGTAAGGGATGCCGAGAGCTTGAAGATGCTATATCCTTTTTTTTTTTTTTTTCCCCTTTCTTTTTTTTTCTCCCAAGGACAGATTATACATTTAAGGTTAGACTTAATTTATAGCCGTTTTCATCCTGGTGGAAATGGGAAAGTATACCAATCTACCGTGGTCCCCTTTCACATTTACGGGCACTGGTCCTCAGAGAGCTGAATTAACGTGCCGCCATCAGAATCCACACCACAAACTCAGCCTTAAAAATTCAGCTCTGTCCAGCAAGAGCGTGTTTGCAATAGCTGAGGACAAATGCAATTTCCCAGAGAAGTGAAATCTGATTTTAGGGCTGGGGTCCTGGATAGCCTACCCCGGTAAGGAAAGAACCACCCACCTGTAGGAGAGTGAGGCACCCTTAGAAATGATTTTTGTGCTCAGGGGGTGGACCTGCACAGTGAGACACTTGGTTGCACACTAGAGGCCGCAGCGCGGGTGCTTCCCGCTGAAGCTGGAGGGAGACTCGAGCTTTGCAGGAGCTGCGCAGGCGGAACATCCCGTCCTGCCCAGACCCGTGAACACAGCACCCCCGCGTGTTTCAACAGGGATCCGCTGAACATACAGGGCGGCTTCATTCAACCCAGGACAACTGGTGTGAGAGGAGCACTGCGCTCAGGCTCTGCCCCATTGAAGCTGAGATTTCAAATCTAAACTGGTCCTCAAGCTCTACTTCAAGAGTGTGGGGGGATGGGGGCATTGAGGAGGAGGAGACGGAGCGACTTAAGAGAAAAGTTTGATTTCTGATGACGATTTCTCTTTCAATTCCACATGACTTTCCGGTTCTGAGGAAGGGACAGGAGTAATGTGTCAGACCGTCCCTATCAAAGCAACCCTTTCAGGCACACACACACCACGGCCAGGTCTCCGCAGGGGCTAGCCGTGCACTCGGGTTACCCGACTCTGCCAATGGTGTCTGTCCTGCACACAGACGAGCGGTCTGCCCGTGACAGAGGAGAGCAGAAGAGAAGCTTCCGAAGCATCTCAGGTGAGAAGCATGACTCCCCTGGAGGTTCTGTGGGAGAGGGTCCAGGCAGCATGGCCATGATGATGTGCGGTAGGACTGTGGCCCTGAACAGAGAAGGGGTGTGTGTGTGTGTGTGTGTGTGTGTGTGTGTGTGTTGGGGGGAGTGTGAAGAGAGGACGGAGTAATGTGAAGAGCATGCTTAGGACTGCCGCTCTATAAAGACTGGGAACCAGTCTATGTCGGAGACCTTTTAGAGTGTTTTCTAGATATCAGAGGATTTTCTGCCAACTTTCTGAGGCAAGCCATGATTGCTCCGTGCTCTGATAAGAAATTTGGGATTCAGAGAAGTTATATCTGCTGCCTGAGACACAGGAGAAATTTATGGGTAAAACTGGATCACATGGTCAAAGCTTAGTCGTGGCCAGTTTTGACCTATGAATTGCAAGCAAGGAGCTGAAACACAAAAACAAAAACAAGACTCATGCACCTCAAAGCCAGATAAAGAGAGATCCTCTCTTTTGCTGAATGTCAAGGACCTCAACTTTTAAAATAAACCTAAATGATCTCAGAGCTTGAAACGTCAGTTTTTGCATACTTTGTAAAATTTACGGGACAATTCAGAGCAAAAGTTGTAATAGTTTTTATGTTGGCAAATGCCGCCGTGATGTGAAACAATGTCTGTGCTATTCCACGTCGGTGTGCGGCTCCCCAGCCGGGTTTGGAGCTGCTGCTTCCTTATGGTTATGCGGGGGGCAGGAGGGGGACATCTAGTTCTCTCCGGCTGACCCTAGGCAAGGTCCATTCCGGCACTTTCCCTCCAGGGTCTCGGCAAGTGTCTGAGATCACAGCATCAAGAGGGCCTTTCTTTTTAGTGAGCTCCCAGCGTTTCCAGTGCAGTTCTAGAGTCAGAACCCTCCAACTGCCACCAAAGCCCGACGTGCAAGGGAGAAAACAGAAAACTGTAAGAAATGCTAACTTTTGAGAAAACTCCCTGACTCCTCAATTGTGAACAAAGGCTTTTTCCGTCTGAAGGAGAAGTGGAGTTGGGGGCACGTCACTACGCTGTGAAGTTACATACACTCATTCCCCACGTCGTCGCCTCAACGAATCTTTCCTTTTCCAGAAGCGGTTTCTGCGCGCACGGGGCAACTCCCACGCAAAGGACTAAAGAGACTTTCACAAGACAAGGGAGACGTTGGTCCGTTTCCCAGTTATCTCGACAAAGCCAAACTGTTCCATTGGCACATGCTGTCCACTCGACTAGATAGTGACGCATCTGAGGACTGCGGAACGAGTGTGTCAAGTATGTGACAAGTTGTTTTCTTGTAAAAGTTTTCCTGCTCTTCCTCAGCCACTTGGAAGGGAGACACGGTCGTGTGACTTTCTGTGGCCAGTCATGTCCCTTCCGGTGGGGCTTTCGAGAGGAGCTGGTCACGAGATGCTGCTTATTCTGTCGCTCTGCTCTGGTGGCATGGACCTCCCCTCTGGCCGCTGCTCCCTCCATCAGCCTGGGGCTCAGAGTGGAGACTGCTCGGCCAGCCCTTAGAGAAGCAAATCTTTGGGATTTGGGAATTGTTTTTTTACTGCAACATAACATAGTGCATGCTGATTGATACAAATACCCAATATTTATCACAATATAGAAAGAGTCAGAATGCTGTTCAAGTTGACCCAGAGAGTCAGTGACAGAGCACACGGACGTGACATATGTTTGTCCGGCTCCAAAGGCCATGATGTTGCCAATGTACTGTTCTTCAAGCTATTTATGTCCTCATTTTATCTTTTTAAAATTTTTTTTTCTTTTTTATTGATTTTTTAGAGAGAGAAGAAGTGAGAGAGAGATAGAGAGGAACATCGATGAGAGAGAACATCGATTGGCCGCCTCCTGCATGCCCCCCAGTGGGGATTTGGCCGACAACCTGGGCATGTGCCCTGACGGGGAATCGAACCGGCGACCACTTGGTGCATGGGTAGACACTCAACCACTGAGCCACACCAGCCGGACCTCATTTTATCTCTTATTCAGCAGGGCGGAGGCAGGTCTAACTTTCATCACCTAGCGTGGCTTCTTGGACCCAAGCAAAAAAGTATACATTGACATACACATATATTGATATATATTTAATATGTTAACTAACATTCATTAAATGTTGACTTTCATGTAATGAGATCTCAATTTAGTTTCCAAATAGTAGGCCAAGCATGGTAAAAATAAATCTTTTCTCACACAAACTGTCCCAGTGGATTTTACGTTGATCTAGGATGATGTTTGTATTAATTTTAAAATGCCACAAAGTCTTCAATACTTCTCCTTCCGAAGGGCGGAGCCTATTCCTTACCCTCATGCATGGGCTAGACTTGGTGACTTACTCCTAATAGCACAAGGTGGGATCGGCAGTGTATGACTCAGTCACAACAGGCAGAGTGGCTTCCTGTTGTTCTCTCCCGGGTCATTCACTTTGGTGGAAGCCAGCGGCCAAGCTCTGAGGACACGCCAGCAGTCCTATGGAGTGGCCAAGGCTTCCTACTAACAGTCACAGGAGTGAGTTTAGAAGTGGACCCTCCTGACCGAATCAGGCCTTCAGAGGACAATGCTCTGACTGATGTCTCTATGGAAACCTTTTGAGAGACCCTGAGCTGGACGACTCAGATATAAGCTGCTACTGGACTCCTGAGCTGTAGGAACTATGTGAGATCGCTTGTTTTTTTTTAAAGCTGTCAGTATTTGGGGGACTGTGTTATGCAACGATACATAACGAATATAACATCCATATGGAAACTCTTTGGAAAAATCATAGCCTTGTTTTGCTATGTGACAACCATGTATGTGTGTGACACTCAGGTGATAGAAGAAAGGTTTGCCCAACGTGTCAATACCTGGAGAATTCACATGTGCAAGGGAAACGACCTGCGATGCTGACTTTTGTAAGCAGGGCCCGTGTTTTCAAAGATAAATGCTCAATTGATTTTTTAAAATGTGCAATTTGCAAGAGGTGCTATCAACAGTGTCATCTACAAGACTGTGAGATCTTGCCAAGCTGGCCTGATGTCTTGTTTGTCTTTGGTATCTATTCCCTGCTCTCCCCAGCCCCCCTCATCCACCCAGGTGCCTAGGATGGTGTTGTACCTAAACAGTCTACATGTTGAATCAGGAACGTTCAGATGCTTTCTTTTAAGAAGAATTAGTTACTTCCCTGCCATTCTTTTATATCAAACATCTAGATTTGTTTGTTTGTTTGTTTTTTGAGACGAAATCATTATGTCTTCTCCTTATACTCATCTCTAAGGAAGCATTTTCTGCAAAGTGTTATTTTTAGAGTCATAGACCAGTGGGTTTGGTAGTTAAAAGAGGA
Source organism: Molossus molossus (assembly GCF_014108415.1). Lineage (NCBI taxonomy): Eukaryota > Metazoa > Chordata > Mammalia > Chiroptera > Molossidae > Molossus > Molossus molossus. Next base: position 166,835,536 of record NW_023425344.1, on the reverse strand, counting down.
TTGGTCTGATTTCCCCCAGAATCATAAGATACTTTGTTCTCCATCTTCTGAGGGTTGGTTTTCATCTCACTGGCCTGACCTCTGCCACGTGGCAGGGCAACATTGACGGGGTAACGGTCCCTAGGGGCTAGCCTGGATCCTCGGCCCCAGTGAGGCGGTGTCACCATTTCCTGTGGACACGGGGGTACCCCACTTTGGGTGCCAGGCAAATGAAGTTCCAGCCATTCCGCTCCAGCTCAGCCACCAGCCTCCATCCGCTCCATGCCCTCTCTGGAGTGTGCCATGAAAAAGTCACATTTATTTAGTCTCATTAGGGCTGATTCCTGTTCCCACTCAGTTGCGAGTCTTCAGCTTTGTTTAAAAACTTGTGAATCATTAACTGAAACTCTAGAGCCTAGCTGTGAAAATAATTGTGGTTCAATAGTGATGCAATACACTTCTTTCAAAGCGACATGAAAAATAATCCGCCAAAAAAAAAAAAAAGAGAGAGAGAGAAAAAAATAATCTGCCAATCCATGCCAGCACCTGTCAGCACAAACTCCCTGGCCATATCCACCTGCTCGGATGAGAATGCTAACACATGACGCTGCCTCTCAGGCTCCCTGCGCCGCGCAGGGGTTGCTACTTGGTGCGGCTGTCCCCCGAGGGAGCGGAGAGCGCTCAGCTGCGCCTGCTGCTCCGCAGTTGGTGTTTGGATGGTACCACTCTGGGGAAATATACACAGTGTCAGAGTCAAGCTGTTACCGGTGGGTGTTTCTATACACAACTCCTAAGCAACAGGAAAGTTCAGGGGGAAAACCTGGGTATTGAAAAGAGAGCCGTTGAGAGTCCCCGGCCTCTAATGTGGCCATTCTGCAGCAGGCTGTGCACTCCAAAGGACACGCCATATGAGCACGGCAAGCGAGTGTTTTAAATCTTCTTGGAGACTCCCTATAAATGTTGCCACTTGAGGGATCTATTCTGGGAGAAAAATATAGCACATCCTCCTGGGACGCTGCTTGGATTCCATTACCAATATTGCGCATGGGATCGAGTGTGGCGATGCTTTTATCACGACTATAAAGTGGTTACGAGCCAATTCCTCATATAAAACATACTCAATAACATTGAGGCTTCTCCCCCTCTTCTGTTTCCTTCTTTTATTTCCTTCCTCTTTCCTTTCTTTCCTTTATTCTTCTTTTTTTTTTTAACCACAAACACGATGTCAGACAAAGGGCATCAGGCATGGTCTTTGTAGTACAAAACAAAATAATACATAAACACCTTTGTGAAGGCAGCTTGAAACCCCATGTTTTCTATTAAAAAGTCATGTTCAATCTTCACTGTTGATAGAACCGAATAGCTAACACAGAGAACACTGTATATCAGAAAGGTCAATAGTTATTATGAGCTACAAATATATTTTTTTCCATCCTTCAGGCTGTTTAGTGCATATCACAGCATGAGCAGCTGTCTTCTGTAATGCTTTTAAAATTAGACTCCCAAAGAGGAAGAAAAAATTATGGTTGCCATGATTGCTCTTTGCTTTTGTAAGTTTACTTTAATATACTATTTTATATACATGAATCTCCGGTACAGCTCATCCACGGGGCAGGAACTGGTGGCCAGCATCGAGGTGAACGGCCATGGTTATTTTCTCAGCTTTCTGGGCCAAATCTCCATCTCAGACGCAGATGCTGTCGACCTGCTGTATTTTAAAAGGAGTTCTAGCGAGGAGTCCGGTTCCAGAGGCACCTCACAGATGCGCATGCTGCCTTTTCATTGCTGTAAAGCCCTCTGACTAACTGCAACAATGCTCTGTGATGAGAGACAGTGGTGGCGCTGGTGGAAATCAGGCAGCGCTGCAAGCCATCGGTAACGAAGGGTCCCTCTCCCTCGGCCCGCGGACCAGAGCGCCTCCTGTTTCCGAGGGCTGATCTGCCTGCCCCTGGGACTTCTTGCCTTTACTCAGCACAATGTGGGCATTTTAAATGGCACGTGTAAGCACATATCTCATGTTGTATTATAACTCGTGTGGTCTTTGTCCAGGTATTTAAATCAAATACTTATTGGGTATAATGAGCTGGGGCCATTTATGACAGTGCTTAACCTTTGGGAGGAGGGAAAACTCCATGACCGTTTCTAGTAGTGATTAATACCATAAAGAAGAGCAGAGTCCGGCTGGGGAGGGATGAGGGCCCCTTTGTGGGTGGTCACAGGGGCCTCTCGAATGAGATGGCATTTGAGAGGGGACTGAGACATGGTGGGTGTCTGGGTGAAGACACCGCACACACCTCCATGCTCACAATTTGTGTTGCAACTTTATGATTACAGATTGGTAAAAGGCTTCACAGAAAACTATTATTTTGATATGAACCAGTGACAAAGAAATTCTAGAAAGGTTACCCCTCAAACTTTTTTAGATGTTTTGAATATTTAAAAGTATTAAAACAGTCTTCGTCTGCACTGGCTCAGGTTAGATTTGAGGCTGTGTGTGTGTGTGTGTGTGTGTGTGTGTGTGTGTGAGTGAGAGAGAGAGAGAGAGAGAGAGAGAGAGAAAGAGGGTTGAAGGCATGATCTTATTTTTTAAAAAATAATTATTCCCATCCCTTTCTTTACTCCCCTCCTTTTTGGCAACTATTGCCTTGTTGTCTCTGTCTATAGGTCTGTTTTTATTTTGTTTTATTTTTAGATTCCACATATATGTGAAATCATATGGCATTTGTCTTCATCTGTCTGACTTATTTCACTCAGCATTATACCCTCTAGGTCCAACTATGTTGTTGCAAATGGCAAAAGTTCATTCTTTTATGACGGAATAATATTCCATTGTACAACACATCTTCTTTATCCATTTATATACTGACGGACATCTAGATCGCTTCCATATTTTAGTTATTGTAAATAATGCTGCAAAGAACATAGGGATGAATGTGTCTTTTTGAATTAGTGTTTTTGTTTTCTCCGGACCGCAGGCCGACGCTCTAACCGCTGAGCCAAACTGGCCAGGGCAGTGTTTTTGTTTTCTTTGGATAAATACCCAGAAGGAGAATTGCTGTATCGTATGGCAATTCTATTTTTAAGCTTTTGAGGAATCTTCATACTGCTTTCAATAGTCCTGCACTGATTTGCATTTCCACCAACAGAGTATGAGGGTTTCCTGTTCTCTACATCTCTTCTAGCACTTGTTATTTGCTGATTTATTGATGATAGTCATTCTGACAGGTGTGAGGTGGAATCTCATTGTTTTAATTTACAATCCCCTGATGATTAGTGATGTTGAGCATCTTTTCATATGTCTGTTGCCATCTGTATGTCCTCTTTGGAGAAATGTCTGTTTAGGTCCTCTACCCATTTTTCAACCGTATTGTATGTTTTTTTGGGTGTTTACTCTTTGAACTTTTGAGCAGGATTAAATTATTTGTCTTTAGTATATTACTTATTTTTACATGTAGGAAACTAAGGGAGGAGTTAATGGCAGAATTGCTCTGAGTGTCCACTACCTCTCAGATACACCCACTGGTGTCGTCCTGTGGGGATCTCCAGAGAGGGCAACTTCAGTATCAGAGTGAGATATTGAGTACATAAATGACATAATTCCCTTTGGTGAATTTTGGTGATAAAAATAAAGAGACCTTGAATATATTTACTGATTGAGAGGACTAAGCTTAAAGTAGTCTACATTGGAAACACTAATTGAAGAATTTAAATCTTATGAGATATTTAATCAGTAACAAGGGAAGAGAAGGTTAGCCTCTGAAGTTGGGGGAAGAACAAAAAAGGAGGATGTGACAAAAAAGGGAGAGGGAAAGGGAGGGGGAGAGAGAGAACGAGAACGCTGGGGATGGTGTTGAACAACTTAATAAAGTAAAGGTTGTTTGCTGAGATAAAGGAAGTGGGAGAAGGAAAGGTTTTGGCGAGTGAAATAAAGCTATGAATCAGCCCATGTGGGCAAAGCAACTAGAATCAGTTGAAAGTAAGTAAGAAGATTGCACAGTGGCTAGAAGTCGCATGGCTTAAGTTTAAGAGCACTGATTGTGTCGGGTACCCTAATAATAATGGCCTCGTGGTTTTTCCAGGCAATGCCCAAGGGAGCAAGGTCTTCCCCGGGATGGGAGCCAGCACAATGGGAATGAAATAAAGTCAACAGGGTGAGAGATCCCAAAGGGTTAAGAGACAAGCAAGTGAAAAGGGACTGAATGACGAGCTGGGGATAAGGATGACGTGGCCGAGGCAGCCAATCAGGGGGCTTTGTTCAGAGAATAATTTTTGAGAATATTTATTGGTTTGAAACAAGTTTGTTTAGCTCTCCATTTTTTCTATGTTCACAGAAAATTTGGAAAATGTAAAAAAGTATAAGAAAAAAAAATACCAATGTTGAATCACTATATTGTACACCCAAAACTAATAAGAAATATGTTTGAACTATACTTAACTAAAAATAAATTTAAAATATATCCCCAGCAACCTTATTTCCCACCTATATAACTATTAACATTAATGTTCTGTTGTGATCTTGTATATTACTTATTTATATATTTCAAAATTGGGCTCATCCCTATGTTTCCCATTTTTTTTTTTCATATTAAAAAATCATAGCTCACTATGGGATCATAGCTGTACTTTTATTAGATAGTGTTTGGGGAAGTAAAAGGATGTTGGAACTCTAGTGACTTCCAATAGATTCTTTTACTGGCTTTGTACTATTTTGTTTCAATGGGATGAATTTTTTTTGAAATTACTCTTCAACTTTATTATTATTTCTTAAGGTTGATATACAGAAAGAGTATCACTGGGTTAAAGAGGATGAGCTTTTTGTTTTTTTACATTTATCTTGAGACAGAGCGGGAGGGAAAGAGGAAAGAAGAGAGAGAGAGAAACATCGATGAGAGACGCATCGAGTGGTCACCACCCACACAACCCCAACTGAGGCCGGGGACAAACTGCAACCGAGGTACGTGCCCTTAGTGTGAACTGAACCTGGGTCTCTCTGGTCTGTGGGCCGACGCTCCAACCACTGAGCCAAACTGCCAAGGGCTTTTTTTTTTTTTAACAGCTAATGTGCAGCAATTTATTTCCAGAAAAGTTGTGCTGTCAGTTCACATGTCTATCAGCAATGGTGGATGGTGTTCATATTGATTGCTATCCTAAAATATCTGTTCTTCTTTAATAAAAAAATATTAAATTAGCAGAAGATGCAGAAAAGATACTTGACTGGGTCTCCCTTAAAGATAATATGTAGAAACATCTCATGTGTTTTTAATTTGCATTTTTTATTTATAATAAAGTTGAATAATGTTTTAACACCTATTTATTGGCTATTTCAAGTTTTTCAATGAATCATATATTTATGTCCTTTGATTATTTTCCAGTTGGGTTTCTTATCAATTTGAATGAGACACACACCTATTCTATTTTAAGGATATTATCTTTGAAATATTTCTTGCAGATGTTTCCCAATTTGTTTGCCTTTTACTTCTGTTAATAATGTTCATTGATACACATATGACTTTAAATTTCCCCTTCGTAGCTTCCTTCATTGCTCTTGTGTCTTAGAATGTTTTCCCAATTTCTTTTTAACAGATATTTTTTGGCATCTTAAAAATGAAGCACAGTTAAAGGTCAAGTTCCAGTCATGCCAATGGGTGGCTAAAGGTAAGTCAAAGAATGAGTGTTGTGCTTTGACAGTCAAGGACGTGTGCAGTTACCCACCCTGGACACTCATTCTGGCGCCTGGCGCCCCGTGAGAAGGGTCGGTACGTGATGTGGGTGTCGACAGACGATGGCACTGAGAAAGGTAAAGAATGCTGTATTTCTTTAAAGGAAAAGTTTTAAGCGCTGATGTTGGGAGAAAGGGTGCAGAAGTGGCAATGGGGCCCTGGCCGGTTTGGCTCAGCGGTTAGAGCGTCGGCCTGCGGTCCTGAGAGACCCGGGTTCGGTTCCCGCTAAGGGCATGAACCTCGGTTGCAGTTTGTCCCCGGCCCTGGTTGGTTGTGCGGGTGGCAGCCACTCGATGTGTCCCTTTCACATCGGTGTTTCTCTCTCTCTCTCTGTTCTGCTCTCTCCCTCCCACTCTACCTGAACAAAAAAATGGAAAAATGTCCTCGGGTGAGGATAAAAAAAAAAAAAAAAAGAAGTGGCAATGGGCACAAACTCTCACGACACTCGTCTTTCGTGTTGGGAGAGTCAGAGGCGTAGGACTCATGGCCTCTGTTAACATTGAGCTTTGAGCCCTGGCTGGTTTGGCTCAGTGGTTAGAGCATCGGCCTGTGGAGCAATGGGTCCCGGGTTCGATTCAAGGGCACAAAGCTCAGTTGCGATTCATCCCCAGCCCCGGTTAGGGTCATGTGAGGGGCAGCCACTCAATGTGTCCCTTTCACGTCCATATTTCTCTCTCTTCCTCCCAGTCTGTCTGAACAAAAAAGGGAAAATGTCCTCGGGTGAGGATAAAAAACCAAAACAAAATAAGGTTTCAGCGAGGGGGAGGAGGCAGAGTGGGGTTTGTGGAAAGATGGTGGTTCCAGCAGAGTTAACCCCCAATCAGGGCTCCCAGGTAAAATACAGGACACCCTGTTAAATTTGAATTTCACATAAACAAAGACTGTTTTTTTTTTTTCAGTATGACCCAAATGTTGCATATACAATTCAAATTTAATTTGGAATCCTGTATTTTTTTCTTACTTATTTGTCCTCACCTGAGGACATTTTCCTATTTTTTGTTCAGATGGAGTGGGAGGGAGAGAGAGAGAGAGAAGCATCAACGCAAAAGGGACACATCAAGTGGCTGCCACCCGCACGACCCAACCAGGGCCGGGACAAACCGAGGTACGTGCCTGTAGCAGGAACCGAACCTGGGTCTCTCTAGACCGCAGGCCGACGCTCTAACCGCTGAGCCAAACCGGCCAGGGCTGGAATCCTGTATTTTCATTTGCTCAATCCGGCAGCCCTGCTCTTGGAAGAATGAGGACTCTGGTACAGAGGGAGGGTTTTACATGTGAACGGTCATGTGGTTAAGAAATGAATGAAGGCAGTCAGGAGATCGGCCTGACCTACTTTTGTTGGACAGACAAACCGTTCTGAATGGCTGGACCTTTCTCACTGGAGAGTGTGAGAGAAATAAGCAATAAGTAAAAATCCAAATGAATGTTGGTGTGATCATGTAGCTTTTTCAATTTTGCCTTCGCAGAGGTGGGGCCCAGTACCATGGCCAGCTTGGCCTTTCCCGCGTGAGTGTGTGTGTTCTGAGGGCAGAGGAGAGCCTGTTTCCCGAGTCGCATCTTCTGCGAATTCATTATTTTATTTATTTATTTATTTATTTATTTTTATCCTCACCCGAGGATATTTTTCCATTTTTTGTACAGATAGAGTGGGAGGGAGAGAGAGGAAGGGAGAGAGAGAGAGAAACATGAAGGGACACATCGAGTGGCTGCCTCCCGCCCGACCAACCAGGGCCGGGGACAAACTGCAACCGAAGTACGTGCCCTTAGCAGGAACCGAACCCGGGTCTCTCCAGACCGCAGGCCGACGCTCTAACCGCTGAGCCAAACTGGCCAGGGCTCATTATTTTTTTAAATCATAATGGAGGAACCTGACTGGACAGCTAGAATTGGTTGGTTTTATTATGTCTCTATTCCAGCACATCTTGAAGTGGTTATTTTCCAAATGTTTTCAGTTAGAAGTATTGTGTTAAATTCATCATCAATGAAAGATTGGGGATTAGTTATTGAAGCTATTCTTAGTCATTTTATTTAAACTTCACAATAATTTAGAGGAGCCACAAATGGGAGATAACCTGATAATTAGCTCTACCTGTTATTTTGCTAATGAATGTCTATTTTTGATGTCTTTAAGCAAATTTTCCTTTCTCTTATGATCCAACAGGTCTCAGTGGCTACTGCTCCATCTTCGTTCCTAAAGTCTTCTTATCTTTTGCCAGAAGTAGCCCTGCTTCACTGAGAGAAAGAGAGAACTTCATCATTATAATCTCAGTCAGTTAATACATGTGTAGGCCTCCTGATATATGTATAGGCATCATTTCCATGCCTGAACCTGACATTAAGTCGTTTGTATATTTTCTTCAAGGCTCTGCATACTCATCCCAAGTGGTGGGAACAGAAAAGCAGTCATTTTAAAAATTCCATTTACGTAGTTTGTAATTATCCTTGCTGTGGAATTACCCTCTTTTCTTCAATTTAAAAAGATAAAAGCTATTGCTAATGGTGATGGTGAAAATGGGGTAGGAGCAGCCTTTTTTCAAACTGGGTGCAAAGCAAATTTGTTATGATTGATATTAATTACCGCTCCTCTCCCTATTTCAGATATAGCTCTCTAATGATGTACTTGATATTTTTAACACCAACACTTTAACATTATATCAGATGGCTTCTGGGTCTAAATCGTATATTCTGTAATGCCAAGTAATTATTTAAAAAACTGGCACCTCGTCTTCCTTGTTGCCTGGTAGCTGAATGCTCCCACTGCATTTGTTTTCACTGTTTTGTGGTTAATCCTCTCAAGTGCAGGTCCTCCAGGTATTTAAGGTTACCCTTGTTCTGGGTCTTCATCTGACCTAATGTGAGAACGAATCCATCTACAACAGTAGGCTATCCTCTGCCCATTTCTCCATTTTATTCTTGCATTTATTTCTCACAAACTCCATTTGCATGTCATTAATAAAGTTCTTGGTATTCTTTAGAAGCTACATTTTAGAAATGACATAAAGGTTCAGATCATATACTTGGAGAAAATGTCTGTGTCACCGTACCTCATGCGTTACTCTAAGCTATGACCTGTGTTGTTTAGTTTCCTCCTTAATCATTTCAGTTACAACCAAAACCATATACATTCAAATAAGTTTCCCTGATACAGTAAATGTTTGATACATAAAACACTTGAGATTGAGAACTCTCTTCTTCTGTAGAGAGACTTTAAAATGCTTTTCCATTCATTATACAAATAATGCACAGGTATTGTAATGATTACTTATATTCATATTTTACATGGGAAACACTATTGCTTTTATTATTATTATTTTTTGGTTATTATATGTTACTTTCTGTTGCTAAAACCATGTTATAGTCTTTAAAATATGAATATCTAATATACTTGACAAACTAGCTTATATCTAAGGTGCAAGCTAAAATATGTAGAGTCACCAAGAAAGGTCTTTATTCGGAAAGCTGTGTCTTGCCCTTCAAAGTTTGGTGGTTGTTGTTGTTAACACTAATCACCAATATCTACAACCCTTTCTCTAAAAGTGAATGCCTCTTCCCGACCAGGGCAAACAGCAGTGTGTGTGTAAGTAATTTAGGGGAAGACAGAAGTAGTCTTCAAGGGGACACAAGGGCAAAGACGAAATTATCTTTCTACCAAGAGAAGAAGTTTGCTTTAAAAAGAATATTCTCTCTAACACGACTTGAAATCTAACATTTAGATGTACATTAGTCCAAAAACATAAAATTATCAACAGAATTCCTCATTATTATGACAGTTATTTTTCTTTCTCTTTTTGGCTTGTTGGGGAAGAAGGAAAACGTTTAGATACATGCAGAACATGTAAGTAATCTCAGTCAAGTAATATTCTTGGGATTTTCCATATTTATATATTTTTTCGTACATTGTATTTTCACTACCCAAGAGCCATGGCTGTTATTTTTTTCCCGAAGCCTGAAGATCACCCCATGGATTAACAAATGATTGAGGATTCTCTCTTAAAAGACTCTTTAAAAAACTGTCAGAATCAGCCTGAGACAAAGATTTATTATGAACTATTTAAAGGGCTTAATATATGTATCCCCAATGAGCCCATGGAGCAAACTAAAAAGGAAGAGTGGAATTCTCAAAGAATAGGCAAAATTCTCCAATGCCCCACTTTCTTCACACCATGATTACTGTTTACTCAAAGGATAAAATGCCTAACCTGTCACACAAAGTCTTCAGAAACCACAGTCCTGCTGACGTACAGTAAAAGCAAAACAATGAAGACCGACAATAACGCGCCCCGGAAAGGCAGCTGTAATTTACTCTCTAACCTGTTCACTCACACGCTAATGTGGCTACATCTTGTAGCGGGAGCCGACCCCTGACCCACGCAGCAATCAAACAACTACCCGAGTGTCGGCTGTCACAGAAGCCGGGACCGTTACCTTAATTATACGTTCCCAGATAACAAACCTTCCCTTAATGAGCGACTTCTCTCCTATGTGGATGCCAGCTCACCCCTCTGTCCTTGAAAAGGCCCCTTGCCGATCACTGCCATTGGAATTGATGAAGCATATTCATAAGTATTCTCCCGAACAGGTAATAAATGCTACCTGAGCAGGCTGTTTGCTTTATGAGAATGCCGAGATATAATTAAAATTATAGGCTTGCACTCCTGGGAGGCTCTATAGAAGAATCACTCAAGACTGAAGGGAAACTTTCCGGTGAACCTAGAACCAAGCGTTCCTCTTGTCATATTAGTCATAATAATAATCATTATTATTGTAATGACTACCTTCTGTTGTTTGGAATTTATATTTGGCAATAAGGTGTCTCCCCTCCCCCCAGCAATTGATATGCTCTCTGCATCAGTGTTTCTTCTTCCTAAGCATAGGATTTCTTTATTTCCCTCTTATTATTATTATTATTATTATTTAAATTGTTTTTCTTTATTGATTTTTAGAGAGAATGGAAGGGAGAGGGAGAGAGAGTTAAAAACATCAATGAGAGAGAACATCAATTGGCCGCCTCCTGCGTGCGCCCCACTGGGGATCAGGCCCACAACCTGGGCATGTGCCCTGACCAGGAATCAAACCAGCGACCTCTTGGTGCCTGGGTCGATGCTCAACCACTGAGCCACAGCGGCTGGGCATTTTCCTCTTATTATAACATCCCCCAATTCTGCTATGATTTATTGACAGTGCCCCAATGATCGACACAGGCATACGTGAAGGTCTTACATGGAGGTCTCATGGATACCTTGAGGAGAAATAGTGCCTCTCCATGAAAAGACGACCTTTGGAATTGAGGACAAACAGCAAGGCAGTCTCAAAGAGAACGGTTCACTTCCCTGACATCACCGGCTCAGGGCTGACTGGGGGCTAGTCCTCCCCAGGGTGAACGGTAGAGATCAGTGACTCACTGACGAGGAGGAAAGGACTCAGAGACCAGTTCCCTGGTTCCACTTCGATGTTATTTACTCTCCCTAAGACTCCGTTTCCTTTTATTTTCCCTCCATCTGGGTAGATAACATTTTCTCTGTAAAACCGTTCTAGTAATGTTTGGTAAGACATATAGTCATATACAGGGTGGGGCAAAAGTAGGTTTACAGTTGTTCAGATGGAAAATACTACAGTAATCAATGAACAATAATACAGGAATGAGCTCTGTGCTTCATGTACTCACAACTGTAAACCTAACTCTGCCCCACCCTGCATATAGCGTTTAAAGAACTCTACTGCAGTCACTTTAAATCGCCACATATAGTGGGATATAGGAACCTAATCCATGCAAATCACAGTGCTTGGTACATGACCAGCACTCAGTAAATGGCTGCTTTCATGGTTGTAGCTGGTGTTGCTAACATCTCTGCATGTTGGTTGCTCACATCTGTTTTTAGGGTTGCTGGGTGGATGGATCAAGGAGCAGGAAAGAATGGTAATGCTCAGTTGTCCCCCAGGTCCCAGAGCAGAAGATACTCTCCTGGTGTAATCACAGTGGTACCCCTGGCAAGGTGATGACCACAAACACGGAGAGCAGTAGCGTGGCGTGGGGGTGGGGCATGTGCCTGGGAATGAGGAAGCTTGCGTTCTAGGTTTGGTTTAGCAACCAAACAGCTCTACGGTCGTAAGTCAATCATGTCTCTCTCCATCATCCATTCCCTTAGCCCTATGAAAGGCACCATATTACATGTCCTACCTAACGTCAGGAGGTTGTTAGGAGAATCAAATCCATTTATCAAAGGAAAGCTTTGATTAATGCAAGTTAAATTTGCAGCAAACATTTGGTGTAAGTACTGATAAACATATCAAATGTGAATCTGATTAATATTGGCATAAAAACTGCAGACATGTTACTATTTTGTTCTCAAAACTTATATATTCACTAACATTCCTGGTTGCGCTATTATTATCAACGTGACCTTGGGTAAAAGATTTCTAGGCTGATAAATTTCAGAAATGGATAGGTATCACGAGCCTGACTACGAGATGGTGAGAGGATTTCACAGTCACTGGTTTTACTAGAAAGTGCTACAGAACAAATGTGAACATGAGAAAATGCATATGCAAGAAAAAGAGAGTAGGGAATTAAACAGAGCATAAAAATGAGGAAGATCGATGTAGGGTAGCAAGAAAGAAACTTGAGAGAGAAGTCTGAAAAGATAACTACAAAGGACTAAGAGGGATGAGAAAAACACATAAAATTATCCAGATGAAGCAACATCAAAATGTACAGAATTGGAACCTAAGAACACTGAGACAGGAATGCTCCTCCGATAACCACATTGTGGGTGTGAATTTGCAAACCAGATGCTGGTTCTGGGTTGCATGTCAATGACCTTTGCTTTCCCCAGACCTAAAAAACTGAAAACAAAACAAAACAAAAAACATGAATTAAAAATATTTGGGTATTCAAAAAAAATAAATATAACCATTAACAAAGCAACTATTCCAAAACTTGTAACATTATGATTTTGAATCCATATCCTGGGTGATAGGCTTAATTTTCTTAATAGCCATTTTATTTTGTACATCCCAGCTTTGAGGTACAGGGAATTAGGATTAATGCCAGGTGATTTACATACACGTTTAATTTAGTTGTCACAACACTTTTGAGATAAGCACTTTTATTTTTTCCATTTTAAGGAGGATCCCTTGTCTGTGACCATGCACTCTAAAACACCCACCATTGCTTATCTACTGCGGCTTAATCTAAATCTGGATTTATTCACTGTAATTTACTTAAAAATCGTTAGCTTTCTTTCATCCCTGCTGCAATATATTTCAGTGTCTTGGTGCATAAAAAGAAACGCTTGAAAATATTTGCAAAAGAGGAGTAGGACTTTGGAGTCATTTTAATTTTTACTTTGTTGTCCATATTTGATAAAACGTTTATTTGTTATTCTAAAATAATATCTCACTCTACGTACTTACATTTGTGTATTTAAAAAATTGGTGCTCGCCTTGTTCACCAGTTCCCCAAAATATTGTTTCAGCCTGCTATGAACAGTGCAGAGTTTAGGGAAAAGTTGGCACTGAACGTCAATAATTAGTGCCTAACTTACTCCTCCTGAGAGGAGTCCGTGTGCCTCTGTAACTGCTCCCTAGGACTCCTTTCTGTCTTTTCTCACCCGGGAAATTGGCTTTTCTCTCTTTGTGATATATATAGATATGTCTCTCTGTATATGATTAAAAGGAAAATGCCAGAGAATGCTTGGGTTATTTGGCAATCCGTAGGTTTATGGGAGTCCTACACTGGTTTTCAAACAGAAACAGTGGTTTCTCTGGCAAACCTGCTGACTACATCAGCTCTCTTCTCCCCTCTACTTGGCGCCTCTGTTCAGTGCTGTCGTTTTGTGAGCTCACCCTTTCTGGAAACCTGCTTTCAAAACTTTTTAAAGCCCTGGCCGGTTTGGCTCAGCGGCTGGAGCATTGGCCTGCGGTCCAGAGAGACCCGGGTTCGGTTCCCGCTAAGGGCACATACTGGGGTTGCAGTTTGTCCCTGGCCCTGGTTGGGTCGTGTGGGTGGCGACCACTCGATGTGTCCCTTTCACGTCGATGTTTCTCTTCCTCTCTCTCCCTCCCACTCTATCTGAACAAAATATCAAAAAATGTCCTCGGGTGAGGATAAAAAAAAAACAAAACTTTTTTAAGAGTCATCTTTCCGCCTTTAAATGTTTTGCAACACATTTAAATATAACACAACAACTTGACAAAAGGATGAATTGAAAACATGGCAGCACGTGAATATAAGGAAGAAGAGGACGTGCAGCGAGGGCTCCGCGGTAGATGGTGACCGGGGTGCAGAGAGGCACAGAGAGCGTGAGACGGTGCCCGGGGAGGGCAGCCCAGAGGACCACCCAAAAGAAAAGCATCAAGGAAAAGAAGGGTCAGGATGAGCAAGGGAAATCTCCAGAATATGAGAGTGGAATCCCTTTATAGGTGGTACCTAGAATAGTCAGTCATAGAGACAGAAGTACAATAGTGGCTGCGGGAGGCTTGGGGGAAGGGTAGATGGAAAGCGTTGTTTGATGGGTACAGGGCTCGGTTGAGGATGATGAAAAAGTCCTGGCGGTGGATGGTGGTGATGGCTGCACAATGTGAACACACTTAATTGCTACACTTAGAAATGGTCCAAATGGTAATATTTATGTCATGTATATTGTAGCACAAAAAAGAGGGTAGGAGTTACATTAATGAAAAAATGACATGATATCAATGAGGAAAAAATGATGAAAAGAAAATAAATGCAAAGGTTGAAGTATAGGGGAAAAAAAAGAGAAAACCATGCCAGAGAACAACATACAAACAAGGCATGTAAGGAAGGAAAAACTAGATTTCCACCAAGGCTACAGGGAAGTAGTAGCTGCGGAACCACATTCAGTTATTTATTCAGTCAACAAACCTTTCTGAAGTCCGCACACTCTGCGGTGCACGGGGGTCAGAAATGAATGATAATGATACTGTCCTTGTTTTCAAGGAGTGCCTGTCTAGCGATGAGTTACAAAGATCAGTGAGACACATTATCTTGCTCTCAAGGAGTTCAAGGCCCGTTCTTATCTAATTTTATTTCACAGATAAGTTAGTGCATTTGATGAGGCCCAGCCCTCCTGCAACGCAGCCGTGGATGCCGACTGGGGCTGTAGCCCAAGGTACACATACTTGGGGCCTGGCGCCGCAGTCCATTCCAGCACAGCCCTGGAAAGCGAGACGATCTAGAATAATCTCTCCATGTGTAGCAAGAAAAATGAGAGCAAGGGGAGGTAAGCAATTTGCCCATGTTCACTTCACCCCCCCCCCGGAACAGAGTTGGGAGCACAACCCAAACTGACTCAGAGGCCAACCCTCATCTGGTTAAAACAGGTTTAAAAGATTAAAAACAAACAAAAACAACAACAACCAAATCCTTGATTAGTAATCAGAACAATAAAGGTGATTCACACCATTCCATCAAGCGCCAAGGACTTATTGAAATAACGAAAATCAGAGAGGGTTTGATTTCAAGGACTCAAAGGTCATTATTTTATAGGACAGCAACCAATCATATAAGTATGGGGATGAAGAAGGCACAGTCAAAGCCAGCTTACAAACACAAGCCAGAAAGTGTTCCAGGGTGACTAATGCAATAATATTGAGGAATGTCACAGGTCCCTATTATAGTCAAAGTCACTTTAACTAATTGGCTCAGGCTATAAAAACATACAGTGTGGGTCAAATGAGACTGCCAAAGGAAGCTTCACTGCTCAGACATTATCTTAAATCAAAGCTTCCCAAAAGGAAGGTAAGAAAAACGAGAATGTCTAGTGCTGCCAGATTATGAGAGATTTCAAAATCAGTTCATTTAATAGCAGCCCACTTATATGCCTACGGACAATGATGATAATATGCTTTCTTCCTTAGTATTGTTTCATATTTCGGAAGCATACCACATTTCAAGGGATACTGTGGGATTTCACTGACTCCAAGACATCACCCCTTTTCAGATAACCCATCGTTTTATGAAGCACTAAGAAAAAAAGTACTGCCAGTTAGTTACAGGATCAAAATATAACATTGATTGTAAGATGCACCCCCAAAATCAGAGGGATCAAAATGTGGGAAAGGATAGAATCAATCAGATATGGTATTTTTCTTGACTCGGGATAAATGTGATAATTCTCTCTTGCTTTTAAAAAGGGAACTCAATCAAGGAATGTGTATTTGACACTGTTGATTGCTTACCCCAAACTCTTCCTTTTTTTCCTTATAAATACTCCATTTCCACCCAAACATTTATCTCCCCCAAGTATCCATCTGTCCCTCTGCCCAACTACATTCTTCAAGGGAAGCAAGCTCAGCCCTAAGCAGGAATCATGATTAGTTTATGCTATTGTGGGTCTACTTGCCCAACACCATTTTCAGAATTTGTCCTGCAACAAGTATTTAATGGGATGCTACTGGTGCCTATCACTGTGCTGGGTTCTGAAGTTAGTGCAGTGGGAAAAAGAAAGGAAAAAACAAACAAACCTCCCCCATAGAGCTTACATTCTGCTAGGAGGTTAAAAAGAAGACAAGTAAACTATATCGTATTCTAGATGGCAGGACATGTTATGGAGAAAACTAAGACAGGATGAACACTGGGGATGTAGAGAGAGAGAGACGAGAGCTACAGTGTTCGGTAGTCACCAACAGAGACCTCAGAGAAGGTGGCATCTGATTATAGACTCGAAGGAAGGCAGGAAGGCAGTGACCACTTGAACACCTGGTGGAATAGTGTCCCAGGGAGAAGAAATGTCCTGTACAAAGGCCCAGAGGTGGGAATGAGCAGCATACGCAAGGGGCCACGTGGTGGGAGCGGCGTCTGGGAGGGAGAGTGAAGAGGTGAGGGCAGAGAGGTGATGAAAGAGGTGCTGGGGCGTATCAGAGACTCAGCCTTTAAGGACTTTGGATTTCACTGAGCAGGATGACGCAAACCACATGGACGTGTTCCCTAGAGCCGCGGCCTGAGCGTGCTCTTGTGCTGACACTATGGGGGAAAGGACGGAAGCCGGGAGGACCCCTGGGGTGGCTGCTGTCACAGCCCAGGGTGACATGTGGCAGAGAAGGGGGTGAGACCTCGTCAGACGCAGGACATGTTTGGAAGGAGCCGCCGCCAGGAGGTGCTGCCAGGTGAGCGTGGGAAGTGAGAGGAGGGTGTGCACAAGGCCTCCGGGGACGACTGCACAGGCGGTGATGCGGCCGGGCCACGAAGGGTTCGGGATGCTGCTGGACTTGGCTTTCAGTGCATGTTTTGTGTCAGCTTAAAAACAGACCAAAAATGTCCAGCTGGTGTGGCTCAGGGGACTGAATACTGTCCCATGACTGAGGGGTCCCCGTTCAACTCCTGGTCAGGGCACACGCCCGGGTCTCGGGCTTCGTCTGGAGTGAAGGGCATGCGGGAGGCAGCCGATCGATGTTTCTCTCTCTCTCTCTCTCTCTCCCTTCTTCTCGCTCTAAAAAAATCAATAAAAAACATTGGGGAAAAAAAGAGAGACCAAAAACAAAAACAAAAAGCAAACGTTCTTTCTCTGCATCTGGACATGACTGAGGCTGCGGCAGTTGCTACAAACTGAAGTGAGAAGCAAGACTGGGGACGCGACTCGTGTGGAGGAGGCGAGAGCAGGACGGGAAGAACCTGGTTTCTGACCATCTCGTTGGACCACTGAGTGCACCAACCTCAGGGCTGTCCTTCCTTTGGACTTCTTATTACAGGAGAGGACAACTTCCTTTGAAGTCAATTGAGTTGAAACCAAATTAAAGTAATCTTCTCCCTTTGCAGATAGTAGATAACGAATCCAGCAACAGAGCTTGATTTTCCTGACAAAGAATGTCTCCAGTGAGGGAGGAGGAGGGTTGATAATTTTCAAGAAGGGTTGGCTCTGGAATAACTGGGGGAGGGGGTGTAGAAGATGGTGATGGTAAATGAACCTGCACAACATAGAGAATCTGCCTCCTCTGGGTAAGATGAGCGGGACACACAGTGTTCATCGAAGCAGGGTTTTTGTCTGTTTGTTTTTAATGTAATTTTATTAGAATCAGAATGAATCTACGGATTTCCTAATAAAAACCCCAGCATTGAGAGCATTCGTTGCCCTCTTCCTTTTACACGTGGCCTGCACTGCCCACTAAGAATAGACCAGTTTCCTTAGGGTCTATGTTCATCATAAAGTAAAACAAAGAGATGTCCCGCAGCCTGGTGCAGGCCATGGTCAGTCAGCAACTCTACTCTCATAGGCAACACTTGGTCCGTTTAGCACTGTATCTAGTATGCCTGGGATCTGTCGGCAGGAGCTTGACATGGAGGTTATCAGAGGCAGTGGTGATTTTTTGAAAACCACAATTAAGTGACAGAGGCAGGGATTTAGTCTTCGAACTTGAATGTCCTTACACCTGCTCAGAGTGCAGGGGCTAGCGAGGTGCGCAGTTGACTTTGTCCTATTAGAAATAGTTGGCTTCTTTCATGACCCCAGGTTACAAAGTGCGTCTGTATCTTTCGACTTGTGGGCAGCTAGGGTCATTCACAGGCAGTGCCCCTCAAATGCACGTGTGTTAGAGAATACGGATCTGTGACAGCTAAACCTGTTGGGTTTTTGGTCCTTTAGTGGGTGCATGTTTAGTTTCACCTGAGCCGACTCAGACTGGGACACAGTAGAGAAACAACCCCTCAAAGGGGAGACGCTGGCTGCAGAACCACCAGGCACACCCCTCCCTGCCCCTCTTCTGATTGGTGTTCTCACTGGTCTCGGATGGGACTGTGGAGAACAAAGGGGAGGACTTGGAGTGCTTATTAGCATGTCAATTTCCAGAATGTTTCTCCAACTTTGCACCAAGCCATGGTGATGCTTTTGTATCTGTTCTGCCTGGGAACAAACAGAAGGGAAGGGCCCAAAGTGGGTCAGAACAGTGTCCTGGCACTTCTCTGGCTGAGCCTTTGCCCAACAGGGTGGGAGCCAGACTCCTACTTCTGTCCGGCCCCCCAGGTCTCCTCCGCAGCCCTGCAGAGCCGGGAGGTCTGTTCTCTTTACTGGCGTTTGGAGGGAGCAGGCACCTGACCATGGGAATGGTGCCGCTCGGGGTCACAGGCCGTGAGCAAGTAACTCCGCGGAGACTCTAATGATCTTTATTTGCCATGTTCCAACCATTCCTCCCTTTAACCCCTCACTTGCTGGCCCGCACCACTAGCTGGGAATAATAAATGTGGCAGGTAGGTGGCAGGAGAAAAGTAGGATTTCTTTTCCTTTGGGCCATGAGCCAGGCCCTGTCATTATGGTAAATCAACTGTACGTATCCTGCACCACCATCATAGGACTGGAGAATGAAAACATTTTTTTTCCCCATCAAAAGATTCTTTGAAGTTATGTTCTCTAGCTGACTCTTACAGACGAGTGTACAGGAAACAGGGGTCTATATACACTGCTTTGGCTCAGTTGCTGTCATACAGGGAAGTTCTCTATATTACAGTCACAAAAGCATTGTCCGGTCCAGCCATTCCCCCGAGGGGCATGGATCGGAAATTTTAACAGACGACGCTTGTCCGCCGGTGGTTCAGCTATTGCTACGAGGCCGCCGCTGCCAAAGAGATGTACTGCACACGGAATTCCAAATAGTTCTTTCCTTGCCACCTGATATTCTGTATATTAAAACAATATTATTAAAATCACATTAATTTTATCGTAGTAAATTTTTAATGTGTAGTTATAAGGTAATCAGGGAAGTCTTATTATACAATGCACGCATGCACGTATATGATAGCAATAAATCCTGCCTGGCGAAAAGAAAAATAATACTAGGGAGGGGCTTCAGTCATGAAGGTGAGTGGGCTTGAAACGTGTGCTTGCTCCCAGCAGAACTTTTAAACAGTTGTTCCAAAAGTTCTGTGGGGTAGGGTTGGGTAATGTCCTGAGATCCTGGACACTTTGGATCTATTCTGGACCTTGGAAGTGCCGGCCAGCTGATGATCTAAATGACATATTCATAATGCACAGGTCGAAAAGGAGATTCGGTTTATAAAATAGGTTCCACTTTCTCCAGCTTATTACCGGATCCTGAAAGCATTTCCAAGTGGCTTCCATCACTGGATTTGGAAAGCTTAGAATAAATAAGAATTAGTACTAGAGTTAGCCCCTCAGGATTTCTTGGGGACACTCAGCCATCAGTGCGGTGGCCTGGGGCCAAGCCCAGACTTGGGGCTCTTTTTTTCTTTCTTTCTTCCTGGTTTGAATGTTTCTCCCACTGATGGCACTTAGAACAGAAAACGGTCAGGAACAAGGTGCTCCCAGTGGGGCTACTTTATTTGTCTTCGTTTTCCTGTGCATAGTGAGGGGCTGTTGGTTAACTGCGTTCTAGGAGATCTAGAGGATAAGAAGCTATGTAATCCACAAATTATACTCTTGTAACTCAGAATGACGTAAGTAAGATCTCAAGCTGTGTCTTCCCACTTATGGACCTTTGGGATCCTAGACTTCTTACCCACGGCCTTGGCTCCTCTCTCGATCTGGAATGTGGGAACTACTGTGTCCCTGCATCTGATCAGTTTGTAACTAGAGACTGGAATTGGTGTTCTGCTGGCGAATTCTGCATTTGCCACCAAAGTCTGAAAGTTGTGAAGTCAAGTCTCACTGTGTTAGTAACTTCCTATCTCACATTAACAGAGAGTAAATTTGCTAATGTAATATGAGAATCACCTGCATAAGGTAAGTGCAACTAGAAATCAGAGTCTCCACAGACCTCCTAAACGTAATGTCGAATGTGCAAACACCTCTCTCCAGTGGTTTGTTCCCCTTAACAAGTGTGTCAAAGGTGCCTCTTCCATTTACCTCCGATGCTGGGCTGGGTGAGGGAGTGGCTGTGTGCGCGCGTGTGCGTGTGTGTTGCAGGTTGGCAGGAGAGGGGTCTGTGAACATCACGGGTGTGATGAGCATCAAGCATCCCACACGCCTGTAAGGTTTTTGAAGTCCTGAAGAAGAATGGGCTTACTTGCTTCCATCTTCTACTCGGTGACGTGGAAGGGGAAAGGCTGTGTAATCAGAGCAGCCAAGACGGAGCTCCGGCTCTTCTGTTCATTAGCTAGCCTAGCGGTGAACCTCTCTGGGCCTTGGTTTTTTAATCTATAAAATGGTGACATGTGTGCTCCTGCAACAGGGTCCTGGTGGAAATCCAATGGACATGAAGGCACTTCTTAAAGTACTCTGTAGGTGTTACGGTACCAGCGTCTGTCACCTTCACTGCTGCTGTGCCTCTGGTGCCCTCCAGTTCAGCCCCAAAGTCAACCTCAACTCCTGCCCTCCTGGTCATGGTTTCCGGGGTGGGCTCTTCCCCGGAGGGCGGGGATGGACAGTGGGGTGGGAGGTCGCAGGGAGGATGGCTTCACTTTCTGCCGTCCTGCTTCGAGGTGGGACAGTCCTTCCTTCACGTTTGAAATAGCTAGACCTTATCTTCTAAAAAGCTGACAACTTCCTACTCAGGACAGTCACCTTTCTGCAGGGGACAATGACTGGCTTGCACACGCAAAGTGTGCTTTGGCGTCATCCGGAGAAATAAGGCGGCTGTTTTGTGTGTGAACAGGGAAGAACTTCAGTCATGTGCCGAAGACAGGTGGAAGGATGTAAGGCAGCAGGGTCTCAGGGAGAACTGGCCACTGATTCCATCAATAAGTATATGGGGGTAAAACTGCTTCGCTTCGAATTTCCCATCGATGACAGATCTCACTCCTCAGTATTCCTACACACGAGGCCAAACTAGTTCCCACAGTGGCCAACCCTTAGTGTCAGCGAATCCTAGGAAACAGGGGAACCACACCCAGTATGCAAGCACGGGAGGGACAGGTGAGCCCAGCGTCGACTCCTTCCTCAGCTGGACGGCTCTCTGCCTGCTTCAGCTGAATTTTTATGCTGGGATATTTTAAATTTTCCTGCCTGCACCATGTGTCTGTGCGTTCTGGACTTTCTCCGACTCTTCCGTGACTCAAATACCCTTAAATCTTTTTTTTTCCTCAACCAGTTTGGCCATCTTGCTTTTCGTCGTTCTCTTCCAGGTGGTTGTTGTGACAGAGACGGCTGTTAGCAGCATCGTCCCTGGGCTCCCACACGGCACCTCTGTCTCTGGAAGCCAGCGGCCTCCTGCTCCTCCGCAGCGCTTTCCATCTCTTACTTGTTTTTAAGATGCCGTAACAGGATTTTAACACTTGCCCCATAGTTACCAATTTAGCTTAATAGCCTCTTGAGAGGATTATCATCATCTTTCTTTCCTAAAGTCTTTTGAAAGTCGAATGCATCTCGGCCATGGCTTGGGGGACTCTTTCGAAGGACTCCACAGCTTCTAGGTCCTCTCCAGTTTGCCGATTCCACAACAGCAGTGTTTCTCTCCGGAATGTCTCCTGGCTGGTTGAGGGGTGCGCCCTGAGCTCACGTCCCAAGGCTGGGTGTCTGCTGGGAACCTGCCCGCTCTGGGCTGCAGCTGCCGCCACCACCGTGATCACAGCGGGTGTGGTGGCATTGGGGTCACCTTTGTGTGTGTGTGTGTGGCTCCGGGACTTGCCAAGTGAGGGCCATGAGCCCCTGGAGCGGTCAGGAACTGGAACTTCGACTGTAGCTGTCTTTGCTGTCCCCTATGTCCAGGACACAGCTGCACCTCCACCACCAAAAGTGCACTTCCCCCCCCCACCCCCCAGGCCAGAGATGTGCTCACCGTGCACGGCCCACAGGCAGGTGATGATTGAGCGGCTCTGCGTTGGCCTTGACCGCGCCCCACACCCGGACCGGCTGCAGTTCCTCCAGGCCTCCTTCTCTTGGAGGAGTCCTAGAAAGGCCGATCATTTGCCTTGACGTCTTTGTTCTTTGAATTTATTCTTCCTCCTCCTGCCCTCCATCTTGCCTGCTGAAGTTTATGTTCCTTTCCATTAGCTTCACTGGGGTGGGAGTTCTCTCTTTGAAAGCATACTTTTCCACCCCGCTGCATCCCGGCGATTTGAACCACACAGGTTTGTCTTTCTCGCCTTATCGCTTCCTTTTTGTTGTTGTTCTGGGACAGGTGCGGAGAGTCTGCCCCTAATCAGGTATTCCTCAGCCACCTCCGTGCTGATTCTCTGGATTTTAATTTGCTAACATTTCCCTCCAGGCGGTTTCCAGCGTCGGTTCCTGGGTCTGTGCAGCACTCATTCAACAAATATTAAATAATCATCATCCTCCTTTTGAAAAAAGGAAAGAAAGAAACCAGCCGCTCTTGAATTCTACTTGTCAAAATAGAACTATTTGTGTTCAAGTCCTCACTCCACCATGTCCAACCTAATTATGCTGAGGTCAATTTTGTTTTGCAGCTCAACAGCATATGCTGTCGAAATCAGAATCAACTCCTCCGCTCCTCAGAAATAAATATATTCTGCCTTATTAATCATCTTGGCTTAGGAGCAAGAGACTGATTTGAGTACCACAATCTGCTAGACCGTACCAAGTGTGTAAAATAAATGTTATCTCTTTCCCAAGCTTACACTGTTTGGACAGGAGGACGGAGGATAAATGATATTTTATTTTTAATGAGTGGTATTATTTAAGTGAACTTATTGCATTGCTGCTCCTAAACTATTTTCTTAATAATAGCCTTTCCCTATAAGGACCCCGTGGGGCGCCATGTGTCCTTTTGCCCAGCGCGTTCTCGGTGTCTGGGGAGAAGGCTCCGGAGTCAGCTGCTGAGGGTGGGTTCCTCGCTTCACCACTGGCCAGCTGTGCAAACTTGGGCAGATTCCTGACTTCTCTGAGCCTCGGGTCCATCATCTGGAAATGATACTAGGAATAATACCCGCTCCTGGGGTTAGTGTGAGGATCGAACAAGTAATACACTACTTTGAGAAATGCTTGGCACGTTCTGAGTGCTCAGTAAACGTTAGCCCTTGTTGGCTAGATTGTCTGTGCAAAGCCATCCACCCGGTTCCTTGGGAATCTCTTCACTCCCACGCAGGCTCCCTAGGCCCCACTCTATGGGGCGTTTCTATCTTCTTGGGTTTTGGGAAGCACAAGAGCAGTGGGGAGGACACAGGTGTGCTAGCCAGTGGGTTTGGGTCCAGATTCCCCTCTACCACTTTTAGGGGTTGGAGACATTGCTTTCACTGTTCTGGTCATCAGTTTCCTCAGTTGCATCTTGCGAGGTGACCGTGAGGCTCTGTCTGGCACGCCGTGTACGGTCCAGGAACAAGAGTCGCATTCTCCCTTCCTGCTGCATTTCTTTGCTGGTACAGGGTTACTGGGCCCCTGCTCATGCACGGTGGACCTGTGCTCACACAGATTTTGATGTGCAGATGCGATGAAAACATGCAGGGGCCTGAGACCACTGCTGGACGGAGGGAAGCTTTTCTATACCGAGGGCTCTTCCAACCACAATGCTAATGTCATCCCAGGATTTGTCATACTTGAATGAAAAGGGCTGTGTGACCACCGAGCCTCCCCTAGCAGTTATACGTGTACAGGGTGGAGGATTTAGGCTAATAACACATTACTGTATCCTCAGAGAACGCATTTTTCATTGGTCATTCACTTCATTTTTCATTTGCGATTTTTCATTACGGCATTAAACTGTGTGATAAATGAAAGGTAGAGGAACTTGACAGATGATTTGATTTCCGCCCTTGTCAGATGATTTGGCTCCGTTTCCTTATGAAAACAGAAGGCAGGCCCTGTAAACCTGTTCTTGCGGATTTGCTTTCCAGGATGTGTTTCCCGCCACTGCCGTATCTAATCCATCTATTTACCTGTGATTCAGCTACGGATCTGTGTCCCCCAGGAGCCTGGATACATATTGACAGAGTTTCCTATTTGCTACAGTGGGTAGTGCCTAAGGAACACTCCACATGAACTCCCAATCCTTTTTCTACAGAGCTTCGCCACATCCTGTATTATTAAAGATGCTTCCATTATAGCGTGCCACAAAAGACACGGACTTTGCGACAAAAGGAAGCCTGTCCATTCTTCTGTTTAAATACAGCAGCCGACCTCGCCTCCCTCTTGGTAATGCAGACAGGATAAATACAAGATTGAGCACATGCTGTCAGTTACCGGCTGCCAAAGCCGGGGTTAGCAACACAGCTATTCATTTGAACACTCCCCAAACTTTATTAAAACGTATTGTGTGTTTCTGGGGGGTTAGGGGGGTGGGGAGGGGGTCTAGGAACTCTGTAGATGCTATTAACTTCACGAATAACCACATTGCCCAAGGAAGGCAAAGCTGCAAAGAAAGAAAGCACGAAAGAAAAAAAAAAAGATATCCAACCTTCCCACCCGGCTCCCGGTGGGCAAAAACAGGTTCCCAGATGGATCATGTTCATCTGTCATGTTGCAGCAAAGCTGATGTGACATGACAAAAACAGCTTCACTTAGACCACAAGCAAATACAAATGAGAGCCTCTCTTAGTTTGGACAGCTTTAAAGAACATGGAAGATGCCGGAAATCCTTAAACTTCCTCATGGAGTTCATTGTGAGCTGCTGAAGGAGACAGGAGCTGGAGCAATGGGTTCTGAGCCACCTGCCCTCCAGCGCAGCCCCCGTTCCAAGCCTGCGCGCACTCAGGGACGCCGCTTCCCTCCCCTCTTTTTCCTCCTGCCGCGTGTAAGTAATCTCAGGCTCGCATACAAGCCTTCCTTCTAAACTCCCCACTAAGCAGCATTCAAAGATGCTCGCCGCAAGTGTCAGTTATTAGCCTCGGTGCGCGTCAAGCCCCTGTCTCCCTCCTGTTAACGTGAGCAGTGCCTCAGCTCTTGACCTATTAAAACTTTGTTTGCTATTATCCTTGCTGGAAAGCTAGTCATGTGGAAAGGTGTTGAGGAAATGAGCCGGTGTGTTCCCCAGGTGATACACACACTTTATCAAGCTGATCCCTGCCATGTTATGTAAACTACACCAAGTAGCATTCATTTTAAACAAAGAGATAAACAGATCTAATATGCTTCAGGGCATCATGCTTTATGCATGAAATACTTTTTATTTTTATATTTGAGGTTTCTTTCTTTCTTTTTTTTTTTTTTTGACACAATCCACTGCAGTGGAGTAGTGAAATAATGTCTTAACCACGACTCTAGCTGCGCCTCCAATTTCCGGGTTCTGAGAGTGATCGGCTCAGTTAATCTCATGTTAACTTTTAAAGTTTGTTCTTAACAAACAATTAATTTTAACCTGCAAATCTATTAATGTTTGTAATGAGGACTTAAAAGTTAAATGGAGTAATCCGCAGCGATGAAAATTATATGTGTACACGTTATAGTTTATATGTATACACACTTCATTTCAAAACTTGTATTAGCCATCTAATTTTTCACTTCAAGCAATTTGTCATCACAAGCCTCCACTATTTTTTTCTCTAGAAAGCCCCTAGATTTTGTTGAACATTTATGTGCAAAGTAATGGGCCATAATATGGGGTTTCACTCTGTGCTTTTCTACAGGGTTTTCTTTCATCCTCACATGATCCTTTGAGGTAGTATTGTTACATCAATTTTATAGATAAAGATATTGAGGCTTAGAATATAAAATAACTTATTCAAGGTTACCCAGCTCTGAAACAAGATTCAAAGTCAGGTGTCTCTGACTTGAGATACAGAGCGGTAGAGGAGAATGCGGGTTCTGGGTTCAGAGCACTGAGTTCAAATTCGGCCCCACTGCTTAATGGTGTATAACCTTGGGAGAAGTTCCTCACCTTTCTGGGATTTTGAACTCTCTTGTAAAATGGGGTTAATAATAGTTCCAACCTCAAAGGGTTTGGTGAGAGTTAAATGAGAAAATATAGATACTTTCCCTGGCACCTAGTAAGTTTTCATTGGTTATTTGCTGCTGTTATTATTGTTAATTTGATATCATGGATTAATTACTGCCATATATGATAGTTGTAGATTTTTAACCATTATCATATCTCAACCTAGAAAGTAAGTGCCATGATCCTGGAAGAACTAAGGCTAGGAGAATTAAAATAAAAATTTTTTTCTTTATTGATTTTAGAGAGAGAGGAAGGGGGAGGGAGAGAGAGATAGAAACATCAATGAGCGAGAACATCAATTGGCCGCCTCCTGCATGCCCCCCACTGGGGATCGGGCTCACAACCTGGGCATTTGCCCTGACTGGCAATCGGACTGGCGACCTCTCCGTGCATGGGTCGACACTCAACCCCTGAACCACACTGGCTGGGCTAGGATAATTTTTTAATGTCATAATATTATTCATTAAAACATGGCCACACATTTTGCAAGGTCTACATTAAATAGTACAGGAAAATTCTCCTACCCCAAACCTGAATTTTCCTTCCTCTATCTAATGCAATTTCCAGAGAAAATAAATTGACTCAGGATGTCATTTATATTTCATTATCTATTATATTAAACAGAAAGTCCTAATTCAGTCATAAGGTTTGAAATATAAGAGGCCACATAATGTGACTTACATCTCTAGGTGGAAATTTGGGGATTGATATTCTGTATACAGAAATATCAACCATTTCCAGTGAAAGAAGACAAGAGACACTGACTCCCATCCATGGCTTTCTCAGTCCCGATTTGTAAGAGTCGTTGTAACATGATGAGTCCACCCTCAGAGAGCTGGCCCCATCCTCACTCCTCGGCCAGTCGGGAGGAGGTCTCAATCTCCCTCCTCACCACACGCCCTCCCTCACCTTCTGCACACACATCGAGAACAGGAGTTGGAAAATGATAAGTTACTTAAAATTTTTTTTTCCTTTATTGATTTTAGAGAGGGAAGGAGAGAGATATAAAAACATTGATGAGAGAGAGTATTGACTGGCCGCCTCCTGCATGCCCCCACTGGGGATCAGGCCCACAACCTGGGCAAGTGCCCTGACTGGGAATCGAACAGGCCACCTCTTGGTGCATGGGTCGATGCTCAACCACTGAGCCACACAGGCCAGACTGATAAGTTACTTTTGTTTAATTATTTATTTTATCCTCACCCAAGGATATTTTTGCATTTATCTTCAGATAGAGCGGGAGGGAGAGAGAGAGAAAGAGAGAAACATCAACGTGAGAGAGACACATGGATTGGTTGCCACTTGCACAATCCCAACCAGGCCGGGGACGAACTGCAACCGAGGTACATGTCCTTAGTGGGAACTGAACATGGGATTTCTTGGTCCAGGGGCCAGGGCAATAAGTTACTTTTAAAAAGAGGTGACTCCCTTGCCTTGGCTGGTTTGGCTCAGTGATTAGAGTGTCGGCCTACAGTCCCGAGAGACCCGGGTTCGGCTCCCGCTAAGGGCATGTACCTCGGTTGGTGGAAAAATGTCCTTGAGTGAGGATAAGAGGATAAAAAAAAAAGTGACTCCCTGCGGATCCTGAACCAAGCCAATGAATGTCAGGATTCCTCTATGCTGACCCGAAGAACAAAACAGACCTCAGGATTCAGAATCAATCCACTTTCCTCACAGGGACACAGCTTCTGTTTTTTAGTTTCCTGATTTGCTAAGTAAGAGCTATTAACCTCACCGAGTATTCCCATTGGTGGTATATTTATGGAATAATTTGTTAGGATTATTTGCATCTGCACAGAAATTGGTTTTGAAATCTTTCCAACTGAAGAGATCCATCAAAAGAACTGAAAATGAGTGAAAATGATAGGAACATGTTCCAAATGCAACAGAAAGCACTCTCCCACCAAATGCATTTCTGGCCGAGCTCCCTGCTCCTTTATATAGCCGCGATAACTCTGCCCAAGGGACAAGGGTCACCCTGGATACTGGCTGGGAGCAGGAACTGGGTGACCGAAGCCCTTTGCATAAAGAAAAATTGAAAGGTTATGACATTTGACATGGGATGGAGGACACCTTCTCTAGAGAGCTACTTCAGAAAGGAGCTGAAAATACTTCTTTCCAGAAAGTTCTCCTGTGTGGGTTTTTTCTTTTTTTTTTTAATCTCCCCTCTAGAAAGGTGAACAGTTTGATCATCTTTTTTCCTGTCATAACATCTTGATTTTGTCTTGCTTCTTCCACACAGTTGTTTCCAATTTCTTTCTCTTCCTGGATTTTAAGATCGAAGTGGGAAGGTCCCATTTCTTTTTCATTTTTATGCCCTTCAGAGAATCTGGTAGAGATCTCTGCACACAGAATTTGGGTTGAATAACCAAATTAATGCCCAGTCACACACTGTCCCTTGTGGGTAGAGACTGACTCAAGAGGAACACTGAAGGTACTCAACAAATGCTTATGAGAAAGGAAGGAAGGGAGGAAGGGAGGAAGGTAGGAAAGGAGGGAGGGAAAGAGGGAGGGAGGGAAGGAGGGAAGGAGAGAGGGAGAGAGGAAGGGAGGGAGGGAGGGAGGGAGGGAGGAAGGAAGGAAGGAAGGAAGGAAGGAAGGAAGGAAGGAAGGAAGGAAGGAAGGTCCTTCAAAGAGCTGCTGCAACCCTTTCTTGGTAGAAATCAATGAGACAAAGGGCAGCTGGGAGTGGAGCTGTGTCCAAACGCCATGCTAAGTGGCACTCTTGGGCCATAGCCTGGTCTCCAGAAAAAGTTAAACCACTTTGGTGACATCAGTGGAAAGCCAGACATAAAAACTGATGAAGCATTCTACGGGAACAGTAATTCCTACTCTCGTTTGGAATCATGGCCCACTTTGAGAATTTGAGCAAACTCTTTTCCCAAGAACAAAGCACACTTGTGTGTATACACAGGGTTGTACTCAAGTGTTCCGCTGGGTGTGAGAGGACCAAACGGATCCCCAGGTTGGCAACCTCTGCTTTAATACATTTAATAAGAGCTTGAAGTCTAATAAGAACTTTGAAGTTCATGAGATCAATGATCAGGAAAAATGTTCTTTCTCCGTTGTAGTTTCATCATTTGAAAAATGGAAATAATATACTCCTAACCTCACAGAATTATTTTGGAACTCAAAAGAACAAACATGATCATGTATTTGAAAATACTGGGCAAACTGTAAAATACCATACTCATAAAAGGTTTTACAACGACTATGCTCCCTTGCCCTGGGATCGGGTAGGCATGTGAGCCAGCTACTTCCATTCAGTTCTCTTTGCCCTTTGTTCCCCTGACTCCCTGATTCTTTGTGTAGACAGGTGCCTCCCCTCCCAGCCTATAAGTACCATTCAGGCCAGAAATGTGATTGTATTTATCCCTTTGTCTCTCCCTCCTTCAGATCCTAGCTAGTGCTTTATAGGTCATTGACAATTAGAGAACATTTAGAAATATATTTTGGATAGTAGCTAAGTCTCCCACCTTGGTTTAAATATGTGGTGGAATGAATTGCAGGGAGGTTCAAATGTATAAGTGGATTGGTCAGACAGACCCCATTGCGATAAAATACCGTATTCAGAAGCACACTTGCTTTATAAGCCCAGGGTACAATCACCGTCTAGAGAAGGGGTGATTTATTAAGTAGCTAAAACATTCTCACTGCTGTAGGATAAGCTTTTCAGCCTTTACCTCCATTTGTGAGCAACTGGAAATAAAAGAACTAATAAAATCCAATCACCCAGAACTTCTTCCTCTAGACAGACTGAATTATAACTTTTTAATTTAGGCAGGTAAAGAATTATTACAGTAGGACTCTGGGGCAGGAATGTGTTAATAAAATCATCCTCTCTGCCTTTTCATTTAAAATAATCCCTTGAGCTGATTAAATGAAATATCACTTGTTTAATAACTGACAGAACATTATTTTTAAGCACAAATGTTTTGCATATCTTTGCTTCCCACTTTTAATTCCAGGCACAGAAGGGTGGAGGGACTGACATCACACAGAGGGAGCTGAGCGCCGTGCTCGGATGCAGTTGGCCCTGTCATCGTGGCATCTATAATTTAGTGTGAGGCAGCGAGGTAGACAGAGCATTATCATTAGAAACCATTCTGAACAGGGATATAAAACACAGTCGCAATAACACTTGTCAGAAAGGTGACTCTAGTCAGAACTCATATCCATGAGTTTCAAGATAAATGCTGACACGGCAGCCATCCTACAAAGACGATTATTGCTTTAAAAAAAACACCAAGCCAAACCCCCAAACAAAGCCAACGCATGAACCTTCCCCAGAGTGAGCAAGTTAGTGCGAAGTTTGCATCTGGGGTAGCATAAACTTTCCGTGATTTACAGCCAGGCTCTCCCTTCTCCACTTGGAGAAGGTATTTTATGATGCCACAGAGGAAGGATCCAATAGCATTTTGGGTTTAATGATGTTAAGCTATTTGGAATTCTTTCCCCCCTGTTATTTGGAATATATGAGCTGTGCCCCTCAAACAGGTCATTAGCTGTGCGGTGGACGGGTTCATCGCCTCACCCACAGGACTGCTCAGCTGGTGCTCGGATTTTCCCCGTCTTCTGCATTTAGAAACGTCTCTTTGACTTGGTACTAGGCTATGATTTAATAACCCTGTTCTGCTGACTTCATAAGCTGTGAAACCTCAGAGAAAAAGCCCAAATCTGAACTACGGTTCTAATTACTCTAGCTCAGGCACAGGGACTCCGCGCTGGGCGTTCTGTTGGTGACCCTTTCGCACTGGGCACGAGCTGGTGCCAGGGGTCAGAGGGCTGCCTCCGGACTCACCTGCGCCTTCCCTGCGAAGCCAACCTGCAGCCGCCTTCCTGGCGCCCTGCCCTTCCTGTCTGCGAGACTGGAGGAGCCCCCTGACGGGTGCCCTAGCGCAAATGTCTCCCGAGTCCCCAGGACCTACTCAGAGAAGGCACTCTGGCTCAGGAAAAGTGGGCCTATCAGAAATGCAAACTTACAGTTTAGCAGGGTTGTTTTCATTACAAAAGAATCTACTGTGATATAAAAATATATTATTAAAACAATTAATTTCCCCTTTACTTGCGTATTTGATTTTAATTAATGCTATTTTAATGTTATTAATTACCCCAGCTTTTGAATGTTTAAGATGACTTTCTAACAATTAAAAATCAAAGCAGGCATGTGGTTAAAAAGACGTCCTAGCAATATGGAAGGTTCTCCAGTGAAAACAAACCTTCCTCCCAACTCTGACCCCTAATTTCCACGAAGTTCTCCCTGCGGAGATGTTTCACGCTTTCAGCACTCCACGTGTCTGCAGTTATCTCTTGGGGTTCATGTGTTGTTCTGACCCTTGTTTTGTTTTCTTTCTTTCTTTCTTCTTCTTCTTCTTTTTTTTTGCTTAATAGCTTGTGCTAAATTTGGAAAAAAGTAAAAAAATATCTATCTATATCTTCAATAGTCTTTATAATGGCAATATAATATTTTAGTCTTTTAGTCTGTGGCTATAATTTTGCCAAGTCTCACTACAGATTAATTGTAGACCAATTCTATTTATTTTTGCAACAGCAAAAAAGTTACAATGAGTATTCATATATATGGTTCTCTTTTTTTTCTGTAAAGGATGATTTTAAACAGGAAAATCTACTAGAATATTTAAGGCTCCTTTGCGAAATGTGTCTGAGGAAGAAAAGTTAAAGCTAACGTTTAGGGTAGGTGACTACCAATTCAGAATAACCTGAAAAGCAAGATGGATGTGGTTACTTGAAATGATGAGAACAATTTTTTTAAGTTCTAGAAATGTGATTTATCTCCTTTGGGGAAGAACATTTTTTTACAACGTAAGACATTTCCTGTGGTGTCCTGTGGCCACCTGCTGAGGGCTGGATAGGCCCTTTTAATGACATCCATCTCTTGAGGCAAGTTAGGCTGCGATGAATGAAATCTCCGAAATTTGACCCCCTCCTTCTAGGGAGTGTAGAAACTGCCCAGTTCCATGGTAAACACCACGGACTACTTACTCATGGAATTAAAAACAACAGGTTTCTTTTATGCTATTTCCTAATCAAAAAGGGGAATAAAAACATCTAATATATATTTCTCTTCTGGGAATTCCGGACATCAACCTTGTTATGTCTGTTGGCATCTTGTAGTTGGTCTTTCTGGCCCTGTGACTGTAACTGAGGGACAACTCATGTCACCTGTCGTTTACCATCCTGCCATGCCATCAGGACCCCAGCTCCCCGAGCGCCGCTCTGCCATGGGGCTTCGCAGACAGTGGGTGTACGAGTTGCAAAGTGAGTCTCTATTCACTCAAAGTACAATAGAAAGAAGACATTCTTCTTAAGTATTAAGCATAGGGCGTTCTTTCTGAATGAAAAGCTCCAACAGTCACTCATCATAATTGTACCCATTTGAGAGAAAGACACATTGAGGGAAACGCCAGTATGCCCAATTACCCTGACTATGCTAGGTTGAAGAACTAACTATCCAATTTCTTAACAAGTTGAACAATTTCTCTTTAAAGTGTTACTTGCTACCATTAATAGACCCATATATTAAAGAAATCAGTATATTATAGAGAAAAAGAAAAGATAATCCTACTGTTTTTGGTACACATGGACATGTGATTGATGGTATTGATTGTTCGTGAAGCTTTAGTAGGTTAGTGGGTAAGTTACAAATGGAAGGTATACTTCCCAACATTCATTTGGGTTTCAGTTTACCATACTTTCCTATCACTTGAGAAGAGCAATGATGGTTCAATCTGACCTGGCTCTTTTTGGAGAATGGGTTAGTTGCTTATATCACTAGTATATTATTAAAGACTGCATTTTTATTTGTATTGATACCATAAACATACTGCCTTCAGCTTCTCTCCGTGCTCCATAATTAATTCTATGTCAAGACAAGGTTTTCTGATTTGGCGAATACATAATTCAAAATCTGTTCACTCTAACTTGCAATCATTCCCAGAACAAAAGTTCACCCAACCCCTGATGACCTGTTGTGTGGACTCTGGCTACATGAATGCCAGCTGCCTGGGCACACTGGGTCCGCAGAAGGTGACCAGAACTGCCCTCTGACAGACAGGGGAAGCAGGTTTATCAGGACAGCAGAGATGGCTTAGAAAAGCTGCGGTGATGTGACCAGGCGTCAGGCTATCCAGGGGCGGTGACAAGGATCTTCATTTTAAACACGAGTCTCCTGCGGTCTGACAGTGGAGAACACTGGACCCAGAGTAGCAGGAGCTGACTTCATAGGCATGGAGTAGGAGAAAGACAAGACTTTGTGAAGTCCAGAGAAGACCCATCACCAAATGTATCATTAAAACGGAAACGTGGACTGTCAGCTCATACATTTACAGAGAAATCTTTGCCCCTAGGAGAGGAACTCGGAATTCCAAGTTGATTTGGGGAACTCAGAAACAGGTAATGTTCACAGCACATGTTCAGCAGATTCTCGAGGCCAGAGTAACGCCTCAACCTCTCCTCCCTGAACAAATCATTACAAAGTCATATACATTATATGTGAAACAAAAGCAATAAACAAAACATACTGAATTTCCTTGCTAGCAACCAGGAGTTTGGGTTTGCAGCAAATGTACTTTCCTTCCCTGGCAGCGAATGAAATTACACACAGATTAAGTTAGGTGGAGGAATAAATTTCATCAAAACTGTGTTGGATAATCTAACTTGGATGTTGAAGTCAACAGCAGCTGCTATGGGTGTGGTATTAGAGGGTAAAAATCCAAGAGACCGGTGTTCACCCAGAAGAACAGAAAAATCGCAAGATAACCTCAAAAGACTCCTGCTGCGCTATTTACCAAATGTGTTTCTCTAATAAGCTGTTTAAAACACTTCAGTTTTTTTTTTTTTTAAAGCATTTTCATACTAAGTCTCTAATGCCCTCCAAGAACCCGATGAGTAAACACTAGTTTCATTTTGTGGGGAAGGCAGGCAGCTCGAAGTGTTGAAATACATGGTCAAGGGGAGCCCGCTGGTGGAGACAGAACCAGGAATGTGGTAGAGCTGTTTGTGTGATGTCACAGCCGGCTTCCTTTTCTTAGCACATAGTAGGGGTGGACAAATGCTAATTAAGTTGGCAGTGACATGTTAGATGATCACCAGAAATGGGAATGAAGTGCCAGGGGAGTCACAAGAAAAGAGCACTAACTGGAGGAAGATGAAAAGTGTCACTGCTATTAGCAAAGAATTTGGGTCCTCTTTCTCCTTTAACCATGAAATGGAGGTAGAGGTCTTAAAAACCGTGGTAAGGATACCCTGTTCATATATCCTAAATAAGGAGAAGAGAAGAAAGCAATATATATATATTTTTGAGAGAAATAGTTAGCTCGCCAGCCAAAATCTTACAGAAGCCATCTTTTTTAAAACAACATAGGGGTAACCCTATTTAAGCACCTCGTGACTTATGTAGGAAAACTCCATAATTAAAACTGCAGGCTTGAATCTTTGCTTTAATCATCAGTTAGAATTTTAGGTCATTGTGAAAGCATAAGAAGGGATTGTGTGGCAATCAATTCCTTTTATTTGTTCTTTCTTTTGTCTCTGTCACTTATGTAGAAATAGAAAACAAATTAGAGCTACCCTATTGCTCTCACAAGTCAGAATAATTTAGTTTCAATAGACTTGGTGATACTGTTTAAACCTTGAAAGTTAATAAACATGGATTTGTAGAATTAAAAATATTGAACTACTGGAGTGCTACCAACTCACAAAATTAAAGTTTTATAACCCAAAGTCAAAGACTGTATTCTACAGTTTAAATATTTCATATCTGACATTTTCCAACTTGACAATGTGAAGTCTGATTTTGATTTTTCAATCCAATATGAGTTTGGGAGTTTAATTCAAAATCAAGATAAAACCATTTCTTTCTGTTGTTCCCTTCTTACTATATAGGTTTTTTTCTGTTCTTTTTCTCACTTTGGAAAACAAACTTTTTAAGCTATGGTGTACATATATTGGAGAATGTTCTGCTTGGAAATTAACCAGTGTACATGTATTGCTAAAGGATGAAAACCTTGAAAATTAGAGTCTCTAATATGGGTCGTATATGACCAGATTTACCTATAAATTATATTAGAAGAAAATGCTTTTAATTTTTTAAAATACTGTCAACTACAGAAGCTCCCCAGAGATGACCATCTCTGAGCAGAGACAGGAGTTGAAAAGTTGGGTCATGTGGTTCTGTGAGATTTTCCCTCAAGGTACAGGCAGGGACTGTCCATGCTGCGGAGGTGCTTCTGCTAGTCAGATGAAGTGACGGATGGTAGGGCTCCTTGCTACTCAAACTCAGCAGCCAGATCAACATTTTTTTTCCTTTGCAAGGCCTCTGGAATCTATTAGAGGCATATGTACATCAGAAAGAGACTTCTGCACAGAGAAAGAACCGATCTGAAAAGGCCATCAGGGTTCACCTAGAAAGGCAGTGTTAACACTTAAAGGGATTTCTCACTTAAGTGGTCTTGCTCTTTGAGAGTGTCTGATGGAAGCATGGCTTTTGCCTTTAAGGAAATTGGGAAAATCAATGCAGCTTAATGTTCAAGTTGGATATGTGGACAGAAATGAAGAGCTCCATGTAAACGCTGGTATCATTCTGTGAGGGCTTTGGATGTGACCAAGGGACCTTCATGCTTATCAGCTCTGTAAAAAATTAAGGGCGGGTCTCCCTCTGAGGACACTGGACAGCAAGTCACAACCGATCCTTGCCATTCTATCAGCTCTCGCCATTCTCACATCTTACCCTGCACACAGATGGGCAGAGTCCCAGTCAACGTCACCAGGAAAGGACACATTAAACTCAAGTTCTCTCCTAAGTTCCTTTCAGCAAATTTAAAACTTTCGGGGCGCTTTCTTGACCACGGTTTAATGAAGACCGACAGAACACTAACTCCGAGTCAGTGAGGATCTCCTTAGATCCATTTTGTTGTCAAGTTCACTTTCTGAGTAAATGGAAAGACTAACACATATCATCTCTTAGATAATGTTTTAATATCTTGCATTGAATGAAACTTTTTTTTTTAATCAAGTTACAATGGTAGCACAGACTCCACAAGGGGCTGGGGGTTGCAGATGGCTGCATTACTCCAAGTGTTCAAGCTTGACTGACCCATTTCATCGGCGCTGTCAGAGCCTTGCACTGATACATGTTGACAACATTTAATCTTAAAAAATTGAAAGAAATGAATTAATATGCAAATTTCATCAGCTTTGTAATAAAAATGTCCTTGAAAAAAAACAGTGAACATGACCCCCGAGGAATTGTGTGAATTATCCCAGCTCAATTCTTTAAGTTAGTCAGAGGTACGCGGGTCCGCAAGGAAATCAGCGCAGATTTGACTTGGAAATAATTATGATGAAGAACAAAACACAAGCAGGTTGAATAAATGTAACAACTTGGGAAAAAGTCTTAGTCCTGTTTGTTATTCACTTTGAATTAACAGGATTAGGTTTGGTTTTTGAAAATAAAGGAACACCACTGTGTAATTTTAACACCTAAGTAATGTGAAAACAATATTTCCTTAACTATCAATTTTAGTGCATA
Source organism: Molossus molossus (assembly GCF_014108415.1). Classification (NCBI taxonomy): domain Eukaryota; kingdom Metazoa; phylum Chordata; class Mammalia; order Chiroptera; family Molossidae; genus Molossus; species Molossus molossus. The sequence continues at coordinate 166,798,558 of NW_023425344.1, read as the reverse complement.
TTCAAAATCACATTTGACAAAATCAACGTCTTTTGGGGGGATAGAATAGAGTGCAGCTTTTTGGCAAAAGAAAAGATTGTAAGAAACTCTGATATTTAGACCATGGTTTATATAGGGTTTCTGAATTGATCATTTTGACAGAATTCTGTAGTCCACCCACTTGCAGTACAAATAAGACGCGCTGATCTTTGCTGATACTGAAGTGACCAGTTACTTCAATGAAATTAGCCAGTTGATGGGGTCGTGTAAACAAGTGTATGGATGTGAGCTCTACAGTAGCCTCCCTGTGGGCAGGTGGACGCCGATTCCCACGACAGCCAGGAAAGCAGTCCTCCAGGGCAGGCAAGGGTACTCTCTGCTGTGGGCTGGACCCAACTCCAGGAAGTGCTAATGGGGGTTGGTCAGAACCACTGAATATTTCTATGTCCAAGTTCAAGGCATTCAGTGTCCCTAAAGCAGATACAACTGTTAACAAAGGAGCCTCAACCATTAAACAAACCAATACTAAACCAAATTGATATTCATAACAGCTTACCAGCGGTCAGAATGCATGAATGAATGGCTGGAGAATATCACTTTGTGTCCTCCAGGAAATTCTCATTAACTATTTTCCCCTCTATTTACCCTCTTCTACTTCCCTCCACCCCCTTTCCCTGGGGTAAGGGATTAAACAAACAAACAAATAAACAAAAACAACAACAAAACCCCTCATAGACACAGACAACAGGGTAGTGATTACCAGAGGGAAATTCTCACTAATTGAAGTAGATGTATAAATATTAAGGAAAGACCCATGGTTTTCACTTCGACCCTTTGCACGTTTGTGCCAGAGGCCAGAGCTCGTGTCTCTGTCCCCTCCCCCGTGAAGCTCCCCGGCCCTGGGGGCTGCCAGGCTCTACCACGGGGTCTGGCTTCACCCGGCACTGCTGATTTTGCTGAGGCGAAGTCTACACAAGCTCAGTGCAAGCTCTTTTTAAGATAGTCATATACTTTCAATGCTGGTTTAAAAAGATAAAAATCACACCAAAAAACTGACAGTCTCAGGTAAAGACACCAAATACAGGTGGTTAACAATCTAAAAACAAACCAAAACAAAACAAAAAACCCACAGTCTTTTAGAGGCTCTGAAGTGCGGTGACTTTCCTGATTTCATACATCCTTGGACGGCAGAGGTACCACAATACACACTTTGCCCAACCAAGTTAATCTCCTCTGTGAGCTTTGGTGGTTCTCAACAAAAGGCTTTTAAGTTTCTCCTTTTTTTTCTTAATCTCCCATCAGTAAAATCCCACTTTTATAGTGCCCTTTGCACCTGCGTGCATAAAATGAATAACCCAACAGTTTAATTATGCACCATTCTATCCGCTGAGAAGTGATATAAAGTTGCAGATAGAAAAGAAAAAAAAAAAAAAACCCTCTCTTTTGGTATCCAAAATTAATATATGTCAAGCCCAGGGTAAATCTTAATCTTTTTTGAAACATTTTTTTCTAAAATAGATGTTCTTTTATCATCTGGCACATCAAGACCCGTTGGAGGGAGGGAATGAAGAAAAAAAAAAAAAGGCATTTGGTTAACATGCTGCAGAACAGCACTCGCTTCCCCACCTCACTTCAGGCTGTTCTTGAAAGATCTGAACAGTTGTGTAATAATGAAAAATGGGCGATACTTGTGGGGCATTGCCTGCGCTCACACACCTCCGCCCACGCATTCATCATTCCGCAGGTATTGTCAGTGAAAGTTTAATTGCATAAACACTCTGTAACTGTCCTGTCATATTTCTTGTCAGTCTGGATTCCCTCTCTGGGCTCACTATCTCACAAAACTATAATTGAATTGCTACCAAATCACAAGAGTCCGCCCCCCCTCCAAATGAAATCTTTATGAATAGAATTTGTTTCCTATCAGCAGATTTGACAAATTGTGCCAGAGGAAGGGCCCTGGTGATAATTTTTTAGTTTATTCTCAATCTAGCTATTTGCTGAATGCTCTTATCTATTTAAAAAAAATTTTAAAGCCTCGGTGGGGGGTGGGGCGGAGCAGCCAACAACCCTAAGGGGCTCTGTGGCAATAATTCTGAAGCCAGCGGAAAAACGGGAGGATTATCTCGACCCTACTGTGAAACGGCACCATTCGTAAATGAAAGACACACGAGTTAATTCAGAATTAAACTGGGAATCTGTCAAAGCTGCGATTTCACCAAACTATGTCAATTCTTAGTTATGAGGTATTAAGTACCCACTTTAGTCAAGTGTTTATTCCATTAAACTTTCACTGGGTTTCTCCTTGCACCGAACCTTTCGCTGGTCATTACTCATGTAGAAGCTCTGAGCAGCCAGATTCTTTGACAGATTTTTAGGACCATGAACAAATGAAAATTAATCAAAGGCATGACATGCAATTTACTAAATATGTGATCATGAAATTTTAATGCATTTACAACATGGTCTAAGTAGTAACAGTTTTCCAAAACAAATAAAACAGAATGTATCTGATGTGGAATAAGGCTTCTTTTTTGTTTCGTCTTTGTTTCATTTTATGCTCTGGTAAACGGTATCCCCACCCCCACCCCAGTTTCACAATATAAACTCAGCAAAGGCCCGGATATCAGCCATTCTCTTAAAATTCTATTGGCAGTATGGGCAGGAAATACGGCTCCTGGCAAATAACTCTTAAATGGGACTCAGCTTCACCCAGATTGACAAGTGTCTGATTGTTTATGTTTTTTAAATTCGCTTATCAAAACCATGTAGGATTGATGGGTGTTTGTAGATGAAGTTATGTTTTTGCAACAGACTTAATTTAGGACTAAGGTTAAGGCTTAGGATAAATGAGTGCATTAGATGATTAAAGAACATTTGTCTTGTGGGACATTTAAGTCATTTATTTATGACACTTAAAAACAAGCCAGGAAAGAAAGCACCATGGGTTTAACGAATCGGTTTTATACAAATGTTAAACTAAAACTAATGACTTTTTTAATGGAACTTCAAGATATGTCAGTTTACTAAATATCCAGAGGCAGAATCAAATGTGCCGTGAAGTAAACATGATGAAAAAATATTGGAATTAAAAAAAAAATATCACTCAATGCTACATACATGTGTGTATATATCCCCATGTACCTTCTTCCAAAACTTTTTTTTTTTTTTTAATTGCAATTGTTCTTTTATTTGAGGGCCCAGGCCTTCTGCCTCTCTTTAAAATGCTTTATTTTATTTTACATAGAGAAGGAGAGTTTTTTGGTGGTATAGGAATTTGGACTATCGTACTGCACTATGCTGGGTATGATAAAATACCTTGTCAGGGGCAACTAGATGGCTCAGGGGATTGGTAATGGGATATATAGAGCCTTTCACCCATAGGTCATTGGCTTGAATTTTGTCCAGGTTGGCAGTGACTAAAAGTCATTAACATCTCATGACTGCTTGGTGGCCTATGTGAAATGAGTTTCTTAATTTATTTATTTAGATCCAGATATATATACCTATGGCCAGGGTATCTGGGCATCTCTCTTGCTTGTACAGAAGTGCTCCCCGCAAATCTACCAACCCTTTCTCTGTTTAGCAAGGAGGTGGCTGGACACAGGAGAGGAGACTTAAAAAAAAAAAATTTTTTTAAAATCCTCATCTGAGGACATTTTTGCATTCATCTTCAGGTAGAGCAGGAGGAAGAAAGGAAGGGAGAGAGAGAGAGAAACATCGACATGAGAGAGACACATCGAGTGGCTGCCACCCACATGACCCCAACTGGGGTCAGGGACAAATTGCAACTGAGGTACGTACCCTTAGTGGGAACCGAACCCAGGACTCTCTGGTCTGCAGGCCAATGCTCCAACCACTGAGCCAAACCGGCCAGGGCTTTTAAATTTTTTTTTAATCCTCACCCAAGGACATTTTTTTTTTTTTTTTTTCATTTATCTTCAGATATAGTGGGAGGGAGAGAGGAAGAGGCGGAGAGAAACATCAATGTAAGAGAGACACATTGAGTGGTCACCACCCACACGACCCCAACTGGGGCTGAGGACAAACTGCAACTGAGGTATGTGTCTTTAATGGGAATCGAACCCAGGACTCTCTGGTCCGAGGGCCGATGCTCCAACCACTGAGCCAAACCAGCCAGGGCAGGAGAGGAGACTTTTTAATTGTTCATGATGTCATCACTTTTGCCACTGCTCTCGCTGGTGTTTTTATTTGAAGAGGACCTTGCCGGACAGGCAAGAGGCACCAACCAGAAGACAGATATTTTACCAAACCATAAAGAGGAACAGCTTTGAACCCTAGGGAGTTTACATCTTTCTATTTTATGATCAATAGCATATGTAATTTTCAAAATTTTCCAGATTTTATTATCAATGGATAGAAAAGTAAAAGTGGGCAGATGGTATCATCAATCCTAATTACGTGGAAGCCTGAGACTTGCATAATTAGCTCCTGGCTCACGACTGACCACAGGTACATTTCCACCCTCTCCTATCAGCTGAGTTCCAAATCGTTGTTTCTCCCTGTTGCAAGGCCTCTTAATAATTCTTCTCCGGGCCTACTCACTCCCTTCTGAATTAGAGAAATAGCTGTTGGAATGGTTTCCTTTGCTGTCAGCCTGCTCAGTCAACACATCCTGCACATTCTTGCAAAAATAAAGGATCAGGTATTAAGTTCGGGGAACAGAAGTTATCTGCAGATAGGAGGCAGCATAACGTCAGCAGTGACAGAGCGCCCCCAGCTGGTGGCCTCAGGTAGGGGTTGGATAGCTAGTTTAGATGGCTGTTGGGAAGCAGCGTGGTGGGATGGTTAAGTACAGAAACTCTGGTGCCAGGCTGCTTGGGTTCAAATCCTAGACTCTCCACCTGCATGATTTTTGTAAGTTTAAAAAAACTGCTGTGTTTTTTTGTTTGTTTGTTTTGGTTCCTTCATCTGAAAATCAGGAGAAAAAAAAATGGTACCTTCTTCATAGTATTTTGTGAGAAATGAATGAGGCAATGTAAATAAAGGGCTTAGCAGAATACCTGACATTTGGCAACCATGCAATGCATATGAGTAGCTATGCTGTACAAAGGATTCAGGAGCCCATAGGTAGCCCTATAATATGAGCCTCCCCAAGGGAGGACCCTTCCAAACTCAAAATTTATTTAAAAAATTTTTCCCTTTATTGATTTTTAGAGAGAGAGAGGAAAGGAGAGGGGGAGAGAGATAGAAACATGGATGAGAGAGAACATTGATTGGCCGCCTCCTGCATGACCCCCACTGGGGATCAGGCCCACAACCTGGGCATGTGCCCTGACCGGGAATCGAACCAGTGACCTCTTGGTGCATGGGTCGACGCTAAACGACTGAGCCACACTGGCCGGACTATCTTTTTTATTTATAAGTGATAGAATAATGTTTTCATTGGGTCACTGCTCTGTTTAATGAGTTACACCAGTCTCAGATGCTTTTCCCTGGCAGCATCTCCCTAAGACCTGGCTCCAGGAACCTTTGCTTCAGTGGGGACCCATCGCAAATGCTACTTGGGCTGGGTCTCTGGATGACCGTCTCTACCTCTTTGCTCTTAGGTCCGTTTTCACGCAGGACATGCGAGGCATTCCTTCTCTTCAAAGCCCCCTCGATCACCCAACCTCTCCCTGATTTCTGACACCACTTGTTTTTTTTATTTATTTTTTATCATCCTCACCCGAGGACATTTTTCCATTCTTTGTTCAGATAGAGTGGGAGGGAGAGAGAGGAACAGAGAGAGAGAGAAACATCGACATGAAGGGACACATCGAGTGGCTGCCACCCGCACAACCAACCAGGGCCGGGGACAAACTGCAACCGAGGTACGTGCCCTTAGCGGGAACCGAACCCGGGTCTCTCCAGACCGCGGGCCGACGCTCTAACCACTGAGCCAAACCGGCCAGGGCTGACACCACTTGTTTTTATGCCTCAGGCGAGATCACTTTTTCCTCTGGTTGTTGACTGGGTAGTTGACTGGGTATAAGCCTGGTGATGACCAGTTTTCTAAGAACAGGGGTCACAGCTTCCCCCACTTGTGTTCTGTAAGCTCCTAGCAAAGTGCTCAGAAGGAAGCAGGTCCCAGGGCCACACTGTGCTTTGGTGTGGGGTTCATCTTTCACTCGCTCTACTTTGGATTTAGGGTCATTGTGAGAAATAAATTACTTAAAACAGACCTATTCTTGTAATTGGAACATGTAGGTAAGACAATAAAAATATCTATTACTATTATCATTAGTGTTATTAGAATATTTGCAACAAATTATACCTTGAGTAGAAAAAGCTTTGAGAGAGTCAGTTCAGTTTCTACAGCTACCATTTCCTGAGCTGCAGTTAGAAAATCAGCCATCAGGGAAAGGGCCGTTTCGGCCGCCTCCCATTCGGCACCCTCCTCCAGAGCCAGAGAGATCGATAGTCAGAAGTAATAGGTTCTGAGAACCTATCATGCAGTAGGCATTTTTTTTTTTTAGGCTAATTAAACAAACAAACAAAGCCAGAAGCCCTTGACAATGTGCATCTAGGTCCCTGACAGCTGTGGTTCTGGGTGTCTGACTATGTCCAGGCAACCTGCTCCCAAAGAAGCCACGCTCCTGGGCTGTTAATTTTGGGGCTGCAGTTCCAAACCGGAGAAAGTCTGGCAAGGCTGCCGAGAGCAGCGGTTGGAATACAATCCCATCCTTCCCGTGCACTGTGGCACCCTGACTGTTGTCACCCTTCTGCATTGTATGACTGTTCCATCTCCCTCCCATGATGGTAGCTCCTGGAAGGCAGGGAGCGTCGTCTGTTTCCTCTGTGCTCCTGACAGACGGTAGACATGTCCTCAACACTTCCTGAATCATCTAGACAATCCCAATTACCAGGTGAGCCTGGATTTTCAAAGAGAATTCACTTTGGTTAATAACACCTAGAGAAAGAGACAGGTTCTTCCCTCTCTCAGGCTACTCTGTCAACTAACCGAAGTTGGGTGACGTTTCCCAAGGGTCTCAAGAAACCACGATTGTGTTTCATGAGCTGATGCCTCCAGGAGGCGACACCTCCTGAAGGACCCCATCGCTCTTCCTGCTCTTTCTCCATCTCACGCCTGCCTTGGGGGACTGGTTCTGAAAGCAAGAGCCTGGAGAAACTTCGGAGAGGCTGGCCCAGCACCGCCAAGGCAGAGCGGAGAGCAAACGCACAGAGACCATCGTGGCAGGGCTCCTGGTGGAGGTGGCACGCACCTGTCAACCAAGGGACCCAGGGCTGAAGTCTGCCTGAAGTTAATTCAGATGCTATTGGAATTTCAATGGAGTAATGAAGGCAGAGGAATGGATTAGATAATTTTAGTCCTAAGTGAGAGACTATGTTTAGAAAAAAAAAAAAAAGATGGTTTAGCCCAATGAAAAATGTGCATATGGAGTTAGTTGGATTTCTTTCTGGACTTGAGAAGCCCCTTGGAGAAAACGCCTCTGGTTTGATTCCTACCAAGGCCCTCTCTCCTTTCTCCATCTAGTTCCTAGGCTTCCAACCTACGCTATCTCTAATTTTGTATCTTTTAATCTAATCTTGGCTAATAAACTAACCTGTGTTTGGGGCAGGCCACTTAGAATCCTCTCCCTGCCCCTTTCCCCTCAACTGTAAAATAAGGATAATACACTGACCTGCCTCAGAGGGTGTGAACTGACGCTTGTGATTAGTGGTTTCTGTGCTCTGCATACTTCGAGCTGGAGATGAATGCCAATCATGACCACAGTGGCCTGAGCGAGCTTTGCTTTGAAAGCTACTCTCAGGAAGAGCCGCTCGGCAAAGAGCTGACGACTGGAAGTTGCAAACTTTACACAGAAGCACTATTTCCAGTATTTTCCCCAAGCAATCATGAGTAAATTGCTCACTAGGGGTGGAAATGGTTTCCAGCCAGTTCTGCCTCTTCTGATCTGTGCACCCTGCAAAGCTCAGTCAATGCCAGGTAACTGATCCCTAGTAAGTCTGCTGTTTAGTGCAGAAGAAGAATTCGGAATGGTATAATTTGGACAGGGATGAAATTTCTGTGCAGTGGTATGTATTAAAAGCAAATAATGCGTGCTTTGTTCAAGGCAAGAGTTATAGAAATAGAATCTACAATTTTTAATTATCCAATGGGAAAGAACAGGTCATTCATTAACAATTTCTCTTGAGTTTCATTTTAGAAACCCCGAAAATGTACCCCTTATTACCATAGGTAAAGGAAAGTCAAAATTATGACCTGCAAAGCTATATAAAGCAACTGTTAAAAATAATTGGTTTAAAAATCAATTTTCTAAATCTTCAATAGAAGGATTAGGAGAAAATTGTTACATATAAACTGAGTGACCCTATTGTGTATTCTGATGAGAGGATCGTGCTTCTATTATTGTACAAACCATTTGCTACCTTGTAAATACCACTACATTAATTTATACAAAAGCTGCACTTTTGTGAGTCGCAACCACTGTGTTCTAATTTTGGAAGAAAAATGTTTCAGACTGCCATGCAGAATTGTGCTGAGATCCAACATCTTCTCTGGGAACAAAAGGGAGGCCTCCTTTCTGTAGCTACGTGAGCCACCAACACAGATTTTCTTGGGTCAGGGTGCTGAGCCCCAAAGGATGCCTTTGTGGTGCACTGTGCGTTCTGGGAGCTGGCCTGGAAGGGCAGAGCTCAGCTACTGGGCCCGCAGAGCCTCCTGGGAAGAGGAGACTTTGCCTTACCTTTCTTGAGCTCCCTCAGGCAAGATCCTAGAAGCACAAGGTTCCCTGTAAATGTTCTCACTGGACACAGACAAGCACACACAGTATGAGTGTGCACATAAGAAGTGACAAGTGTGCCTAGGCCTTGCCCACGAGCAGAGCACACAGGAAAGTGTTTATTTCTTCCAGGGGCAGTTCTGGGTAATCTTGTTTAGCTTAGCTGGGGATGAAGGTGACATTTAAGAATAGCCTACTTTCCGTAGGAAAAAATGGTACTGCATCAAGGTAGCTCTTTTGAGGCCAAAGCAGCCTTGTGAATTTGGCAAGGCTGTCCCTAGAAGAGTACTGGCGTATTTTTGGAACATAGATTTCATCCTCATTTAGGAGTGGTAAAAGATCATTTCTATTTCATTTCAAAATAACAATGACATAGCTAAGAAAATAAATAATTTGTGTAAACTTTGGCTAAAAACTGAGTTTATGCCTAAATGATGATCTTTTTGGGTTATGAAATATTAGTTTTTGCCAGGCTGCTTTCTGACTATTAGATGTGACACATCTGTGTGCACGCGGGGACTCACAGGAGGTGGGCCGGTGTGAGCCCACGGGGACCTTATCTGGACCATTGCTACAGCCACAGTCAGAGAGGCATTTTCTATTCAGTCTAGGAGAGACAACCGTGGGAGCTTATCTGATGGATTGATCTTTGCTGATTTTATATAAATATGGAAAAGAATTCAATGTGTGTTTACAGTTTGATAAACATTCAACATAAATTATACATTTTAATTTTATTTATTTGTTGGGGACTGCGGAAAGCAGGCATTTCATCGCATACAAACTGCCATTCAGACGGCAGAATCACCCGTGTCCTGAAGAGGTACACTAATTGTAAGAACCAAATTCATTTCCATACCAAGTGTGTCACTATTAGGGCTTGAATCGGAGCTTTAAAAAGGCAGAGTAAAGGACAGCTCGCACTGGTGACTACACAGTTTGCATTCTACACGTCCAGGGGGTCCAGTGTTGACATCGAGAATAAATCAAGTGCTAATCACCCCCCTATCACTGGACCACTTGGATGTCGTAGTTACCACACTGTTTGTACCTAAAAGAATCTGGCCTGATCTTTTAGCATGAGCATGCAGAGCAGTCTCCCTGATATCATCTTACCATATAACGACTCCCAAAATCTCGCAGAGATGAATGGTGATAACATAATTCCAGAAAGTTACCTCTCCACATGTAGACATGGCAATAAAAACCAGCCACTGTGTGCCTTTCCCCAGCAGGGGATCTCTCACTTTTCTTTGATTTTGAAAGGCTTCAGATCAATAACTGGAGTGACATTATTAACAGCTCCCTCAACACCTTGGCCAGCACTAATATTAAATCCATTACAGCTTCTGTCTGACATCTGCAGTACAGCGAGAAGCGCTGTGGATACAGTCACATTGTCTGGGGACGGGGGGGTGGGTGGGTTAGTAAGACGGTTTCCCTTGCCTGACTTCTAAATTCAGTTCATTGATAGGAAACTTGAACCAATAATAATAATAATAATAATAATAATAATAATAATAAACGCTCTACCCCCAACAACCCTACATTACATGGTAGATAATTGACCCATAAAGGGACAAGAGTATCTCATACCTAAGCAGTTTTTGAAACAAAATATTGATTTGAACCTCAGATAATTTTTTACATGCATTTGTTCCTCTAAGTATATCACTTGTGGAAATTGTCCCGTGATTTCGGAAGAATTGAGCTCCTGTAGAATCAGGGGCTGATCAAATTGACCATAGCACAGAGGCATATGTAGAAAATGCAGATCATTTCCATCCAGGCAAGTACTCAACCGCTTCCATTTTGCTTGCCTTTAAAATATCCAGGACATTAACGAGGCGTAATAGCATAAAGATCATACCACTACACTGATTATCCTCCCAGCCCACCCCTAAACAGGCTAGATCTGCCTGAAACTTTAGACAAAACACCAGGACCTCTGTTTTTAGACAACAAATGATGAACAGTGCTGCTGGAGTTATTCTTTGCCCAAAGTATTGTCTCATACATTTTGCTAAATTGTCTAAATCCTGGTGCAGTATTGATTTCTCCCTCTGAGCTTGCACCCATTCAATGAGCTGCAAGAACCTCTTGTCCTGGCTGAATTCCCTCCAAAGCAGGACCTGGGTACGTTACCCCTGACAGTGGTCCTACAGCTGGGAGCTGATTGTTGGCCAGTGGGAAGCAAACCACTGGAGACAGAAAGGAAATTGTATGTTAAAGGGAGAAACATGACAGGGAGAGTTGGCTGTGAGGTTAAGTGCAAAGCAGGCTACCAGAAACACGTATGCTATGATCTTATTTAAGCAAACAAAGAAATCCCACCACATAACTATACATGGATATAGGGATAAACAAGTCTGGAAGGACAGACATATATACAAATGAACAGTGGTTATTTGAGAGTAAGATCATGTTGCTTGCTTTTTCTTTTCTGCATCCTCTGAATTTTTTACAATGAGCATGAATTATTTTTATAATTGGAGAAAAATCAACCTGTTTTAGTAAGAAGGAGGAGGGAAGGAAAACACACCAATTTTATGACCGAATCTAAGGAATATTACCCTTTGTTTTCAAAATAGGGAGATTTTCAAAGTTCCTCTAGGATTTCTTAAAAGAGCTGCTTTGCTGTTTATTAAGCATTTAAAAGATGCAGCATGGAAATTTTCAAGAGGATAGCATTCATAATCCCAAGATCACAGAACCATTAAGAGTAATGAAAAGAGATCTACAAAAAGATCTACAAAAAGAAATGATCCCTCCATACACCATGTTCCAGAGGTTCTGTGCTCCTCTCTTCCAAAACGTTAGGGTCAGCCCCTACATAGGCACACTAGAACGTCATAACCTTTAAAAAATGTTTTAATTAATTTTAGAGAGAAAGAGAGAGGGAGGAAGAGAGAGAGAAAAACATCTATTGGCTGCCTTCTGCATGACACCTACTGGGGATCAAGCCCACAACATGGGTACATGTCCTCTCTGGGAATTGAACCTGTGACCTCCTGGTGCATGGGACGACACTCGATCAAATGAGCCACACCAGGGCAGAGCATCATAACTTTTAAAATAAGGCCAGCCTCTTTTTTTTCTTATACCTTCCTTAAGGGTTCCCTAAAAGGAATACCGTATCACCAAACTATTAATAAATGTGTATACATGTAAAATATTATTTGGATTTGCTGTCCAGTCAACAGATTTTTCTCTCTCTCATTATCGTGAGACTGGTTCGAGACAAGACAATCAAAGGACTGGCAGTTCAAAGGAACAGAATTCCTATGATGGCACAGTAGCATGCCTCTTAGGCTGGGTTAGTCACTTATTTCTTTTTATTATAATGCCAAACGTTATTTAGATTTCAGTCATTTAGTAATGCTACACTGAACACGTCAGAGCTTCTGAAAAATTTCCTACCTACCAGCCCCTTCATTTTCATAATCACCCCGTATTGATATCCCTTTCCAACCAAATTATACTACTATTTAAGAAAGAATCTGTGTTTTACCAGAGTTTAAAAGATTATGAAGCAATGAACAACAGTCTTAAAAACTGTTCCGTCCTGTTATGAGGAATTAGGAAATCCTGTTAAAACTCTTTCGGCTTTTAAGAAACATAAGCAGCTTTGGGGGGTAGCGTCTGACACAAACTTTTAAAGTCGGTCCCTTGGAGCAATGATCTGCATTCGTGGAGATACTCAGTTAAAGGTAGCACCCCGCCCGGCTTCCCCATGTTTGAGCAGTCAATCTAATCGCCTTTTCAAGCCAAAGATTGAAAATAAGCCACACTGCAGACTTTTAAAGCGAAGTACGATTAACATTCTGTGACGGCAGGAGAGAGACTCTCCATCAAGGCGGAGAAACCCTTCTCATGCGACTGTCGCTAATGAGCCCAGGTTTTTAAACAATGTGCTTAGAAGGTGAAGTTTTCAATTAGACTAGTTAGCTTGGCTCGAGGAAGGCTGGGGAGGCAGGGGAAAGAAAACCCAAGGAAATTTTCCATCCCGCTTCAATGTTAGGTGACAGCGGAACTTGAAAGGCATGTCGTATTCTCAAATCCAGCACGAAGAGATCCTCGGGGAGGCCCGAGTTCTCGCCGTGTGCCTCGCCTTGTCCTCGGTATCCAGGGGCTTTGGAGAAGGCACCGGTTCATCCGAGCTCTTACAGTCAACCTTAAACCAGTCTGATTTGGACTCTAGCTTAGGATATCCTCGCAGAACTGGTTTGCAGGCTATGGGTTTTTTTTTCCCCTCACCGTGAGGTCGCATTAGCAGAAGGACAGCAGCCCGCACGGAGAAAGGCAACGGTCCCTCCGCTGTGTACTCGTCCAAATACATCTCGAGGGTTGCACGGTTCTTACAACCCTATTTTTCGAGGGTCACCAGCAAACTGAAACGCAGCCAGGGGAGGGTAGCTAGGATGGCGGGAGTCTTGGGAACACGCCACTGAGTAATGGTTGTGGAATCAGGGCTGTGAGACCTGGAGAGGAAGGGAGCATTTGGTGTACCTGCCTTCATAGATTTGAGAGGCTATGATGATGGGGAGGAAGGAGTACATCAGAACCGTGGTCCCAGAGGACAGACTTTAGATCAGAGGGGAGAAGTTACAGCGAAGTAGGTTTGGGCTCCGTATCAGGGCTAACTTTCTACTAAAGCCCCTCCCCAGTGGAGCGGGAAGACTTGTATGTTGCGTAGTTTCCCGTCAGGAGCAAGTTCCAGCAGAGACTGGAAGGTTATCTGGTGGTTTTGCTGTCAGGGGATGACTGTATAGGTTGCAGGCCAGATTAAAGGATTGTTGAGAATCCTGCTTACCCTGGGAGTTCGTGATTCAGGGAAAGAGAGTCCACTCTTCTAAGGCCTTAGTTCATACAAAGGTTTGTACACGTGAGTTCTTACCCCTGTTAAAGAGTCATGAGCAACCCAGGCTCCCCAGTCCAAGTCCACGTGAAAGAACAGAGAACTATGTGCTGCTTCTCCATAGGCCCAGAGCATCCTAATGACTAAAAAAGAAGTTCCGGTGATCTCACTGACATATTTATTCAGTAAGGTCAGTGAGCAATGTTATAGGACACCCCTCCCCCACGCAACAAAATCTTTATTTGTAAATGGTAAAGAGTAGTCTTAACTGCTCTCTTTCCTCGTGGGTGGAGCTCCCTGGAGAAGGATGCTCACCCATGGTACAGATAATGCCCTAAACGCTGCAGGTAATTTAAATGAGGAAGTGGACTGATGCTGGATGGAATTAAATTATTTCCAAAAAGGGAAAATATGTTTATCCTCTTCTGTCTGAGCAAACACACTGATTATTTCTAAGCAGGTCAAATTAAAGTATTTTCTTAGAAGTATGTAGAATTATTTTAATGGTAATCTTTAGATACCCCCCCATTTTTATTTCTATACAACACTTTTTGTGTTATGAATCTGTTTTAAAACAACACATCAAGTAAAGTATACGCATCTTTAGAGTGCGAAAATAATTTCTTAAGTAAGCAAATAAAACTTTGCACTTCAAATCGGGCCTTGATTCATTAAAAATCTTAAACTTCTCATGAGAAAAATTAACATTTAAACCAGTGCTGCTTGGCCAAGCACTCCACCACACAAGAATATGAAATATCTCCTCTAAAAAAGTACAAAAAGGACAAAACCACAAATGTGGAACTTCAATTAATTTAAAGCCCCAATCAGCAAAGAATAAATCCTTCGCAGATCTAATTACCAGCGCTCTCGGAAGACCCAGGCCGACCAGCCAATCTTCCCCGTGTTTGAACAGCTTGATGAACTAGGGGACTGATGGATATCAAGTCATTTTGTTTAATTTATAAATGGATTTTCCCCTAATACTTAAATTATCATCAGTACAACACAATGAAAATGGGAACATTCTGAATGCAAAGTCTATAAGAGTCCTGGAAAGAATCCCAATGAGGAATGTCACCTCTGTTCATTCCTCTATACAATTGATCTAATTAAATACTGAGGGTAGAAAGGCAGTTTAAAATGTAGCCATTTCTGTTTTCTTTTTAGCCTTAATTTATCTGTTCACATCTTTCAAGTACCTTCTGATGCTTAAAAAAAAAAAAAAAGAAATCGAGATTTCTGCACGTCCCTAATACTTTTAATTTTCTGCAAGCTCATATTCAAAAGTCTCTGCTATAGATTTTGCTGAATAATAAATAAATGCATTACATTTAGCCATGATAACAATGAAAGGAAGAGGGCTTTCCAAATTTGAATCTTTTTTCTCCAGTAATTTGACAGAGAAACTAAAGGAACGAGAGCCTTCTACATCTATTGTTCAACTGAAATTAGATCTCTGGATTATACTTATTAAAATGTCTCCTTATTTTCAAATCTCTTCCTTATTTAATTACTGCATGGGACAGAAAGCTGCATGGAATTGTTAAATACCATTCAGCCTATTTATAGTCTCTTCACACTGGCAACTTGTGTGCAATCATTGGCAAAGGTCCTGCCCACCAACCCACACGTTGGGATTGCAATTCCCACCTGGCTCAGGGGTCTCTGACTGGGAGGAGGAAGATGCTGAGCTGGCTCCGTCCTCGGTGGCACCCTGCGAGAGGAGACCCCGCCCAGGTGGGAGCTTCATGCCCAGCTGCTCTGCCATCTCCACGTGGTCCCCGGGGTGGACATAGTCAAAGACGCTGCTGCCTGTCAGCTCCACCTGCAGGGGGAAGAGAAAGAGTGGGAAAGAGGTGTCACAGGCTTTTCATTTTCATATTCAGCAGCACTGTGATTCAGATTCGGAACAGAAAAGGAAATATACGCAGCTCCCAGAAACAACCCTGGTTTAGACTCTTTATCCTCAAGTGCTTAAGGATTCTTGAAATTGAGAGACGAACTTTTTTTTCACATGTATTTATTTAGCAATTGTTTAGTCCAGTTTTTTTTTTTTTTTTTTTGTACACGGTTGTTTGCATAAAGCCAAAACATTCTGTGAAATGTGGGTGAGCCTGCCTTGAGTTCAGCTGCTCTATCCACGCATCATCAAATGCTCACATGTCTGGTGTCAACCAGATGATTGACTGAAGGCCACAGTTCTCTCGTTGAGAAGTTGGGGCTTTGTACAGAAATAGCCAGAGAGAGCAGATGAGTCTTTTCCTTAAAGCACACAGATTTCCAAGACGCGTATTTATACATATCAGCTTATTTTTATGCAAATGTAAATGGAAGAAGTGCTGCTTACAAATATATGCAAAGGCATAATGTTTTCATTAAATATTACTCATTAGCTCCGTAATCACATGGAGAATTTTCCACGCAGAAGAGGTCAGCTGGGCTCTGGAGCAGCCATTTTGCTTTCCTGCTGGTATCAGCTTGTTTTGCCTTCAATCTAATAAAATTCCCTGTGCCAATCTCCATGGGGGCTTTAAAATGTTTGGTTCTGTATCCTTTTCGGAGAAGGCTGGCTCTGGAGGTAGAGAATGAACACGGACATTGGGGGGATCGGCCGGAAATGCAGGCCCATTTCAGCACCGTCTGTGGGGCCAGAAGTTGCTCTAAGGCCTTCCCTCTGGGCTCCTCCGGTCTTATAACTCTCCCCTCCTCCCAAGAACAGCAGCTGGGTGATAGGTACCATGACAGGGAGAGATATATCAGCGACAGAACCAGAAGAAGCCCTTTTCTTGTCAGTAATGGGCTCCCCAGTCCCCTGGCGTCTAATGGTCTCAGGCCAGCTAGGTTGCACCACAGACACAGGCAGAAGTTCGGGTTGTCACACGTTTCTTGGATGACATTTACCTAAAACTCCCTCCTCCCTCATCTGCCTTTCCTGCATAATTTGCATCATCCCCCAAATTCCACCTGCCCAGGAGGAAGGATGTCAGAGCCTCGTGCCCAGAGCAGTTAGCCCGGAACTCCACGGCCCAGCAAAATGGTCCCCCCTGCTCCCAGACCCCATCTGATGAAAATCCTCACAGGCTGCACCTCCTCATCCTCTATCACTTAACAGGGGTCCAGCCAGGAGAGAGGGAGGCTAAATTCAGTTTGGTTAATAACTATTCCTGAAAAAGGCTTGCATAACTTTTGCCGAAAATGAGGGACTTTCTGTCTGCTATTAAATTACACTCTCCTACTGTATTAGCCTACTACTGACTCTATCATTTTACAATAACTATTTCCTCCATTTGATATTGTTACGGAGCGTAAATCAGAATTCATAAGTGATCAGTTCCTACCCTCTGGGAGGGAGGGATTACATGGAAATAATCCCTTTAATGTGTGCCTTGCCTCTAAGCATTTCACACAGCAGTAAATGGGGTAAGCTGACTTTGAGCAATTAGGAAATTAAATGAAACTAATAAAATGTGTGTTTTAATATTTCTTGATGGTTATTTTGTTTGGGGATTAGTGGCTATGAGGAAGTCACTCTCATTTTGCATGGAGTCCAAGTGCACCACTTCAATAAATATTTCTGTCACTTTTCTCAAACTCCGAGCCTTTCTTTAATACTGAAATGTGGCTTTTGGCACAGACCACGGATTGGGATAAGATAACAATGCAGGTGGGAGATACAATAGATTTTTAGGGGTCCCGGTTATTGAATAATCATGTGAGCCAGTCTTACAGAGGGGAGGCTAGGTTGCTGTCTCCACAGCCTGGTTTGCTTGGATGTGTAGGCATTTCCTTTCCACAAAATCATGCCCCAAGAACAGCATATCAAACCACGGCACAGTGAGGAATTTCTCCTCCGATGATCTCATAGGATCCTGAGGTCAAGATATCCCAAAGCCTAATATTGGATGGAGAGGATGGCACTGAGTATTTGACCCTCTCACAGTCTTTATGTATGTATTGTAGCCATGGTCACATGGTGTAGAGAAAAGCACTAAATACTTGAAGTCATAACCTGACTTGGAAATCAGAATCTTTTTCTCCTCTGCTGTGTGACCTTAGGCAACTCATTTAACCTCCCTGGGCCTCGATTTCCTATTCTGAAAGGGGGCAGTATTGCTGCTCTGCAGGTCTCTCCGGGGCACCCTATGTGGATGGCACCCCCTGGAGTGCCCTCCGTGGGAACGGTGCAGCCAGTGGCCTGAGAGCTGGGTTGAAAACTAAACTTGCTTTACCTGCCTCAAAGTTTGATTTTGAAAATCCAGGGAAAACATGCGCAGGAAATCACTTTGTGAGAAATAAGCAGTACAAGAATGCCTGCTGCTGTCTGCTGTCTACTGTTTGGTGGATAAGAATGGGTGACACACAGACGTGTATTCCTGCGTAACTTCGGTGAGTTCTTAGTGTTTGTGTGGTCACTGGGACATCGCTTTAGTCAGCAGGGGGCGCAGCAGAGAAGACACATGTTTAGAGCCTCGACCACAATAACAATGTTAGCAGCTACCTGTCACTATGTACAAGTATTTTTCACACTGTTCTCTGGTTAGTCGTTATAACAGTCTTTTGAACTGGTATGATCATCCTGGTTTTACATCATCATCACACGCCAGATTCATCCATCACTTTCAACTCTTCTCAGGCTGTTTTCACTTCGTTCAATTTTAGAGCTAGAAGAGACCTTCAAAACCATCCACTAATACCCCGTTGTTTAGTAGGTGGAAGCTTTATGGCTCTGAGAAGTTACAAGGCTTGTTCAAGTTTACCTAGGCATTTAGTGATAGGAGCAGGGCTATAAGCACACGGGCTCTCAGTTTACTGCTTTTCTCACTAAACAGCTGTCTGGTTTGTTTTTCCAGTTTAGTACCTACTTTAGTGCCTTCCTTGGCCCAAGAGTCCAATGGCAAAGCATCCTTAGCCCAGGGGATTACCAGGCTGCTTGCTCTCAGACTCCTCTCTCCATGGTGCTCAGTGTTATCTCCTGAATGAAAGTGAAGGTAAGGAATAGAGGGACTCAGATGGCATTGGTAAGTGCTGCGTTCACCTCCTCCCATGACCACCATCAAATTACAACTCAATTATAGAAAAACCATCATTCAGAACCACCTAAAGACTAGCTGAACAGAAGTCCTATAACTAAGGATAGAAAGAAGAAGCCACATCCAGACTGGTAGGAGGGGTGGAGATGTGGAATGAACTGGTCCCACACGCACGGTGGTGATAAAGAACTTGAGGGGTATCTCGGCTATGGAGGTCCCCACTGAGGAGTGAGGGCTCTCAGTCCCACACCAGGCTTCCCAGCTCAGGACATCAGTGCTGGGAAGAAGAGTCCCCTTAGCATCTGGCTGTAAAATCCAGCAGAGGTTACACAGGAGTGAGACAGGGCTGCTGGAGACATAGGTGCTCCTCTTAAAGGTCCCGAGCATAGACTCATTTGCTCACAAACACACTTACTCTAGACTCCAGTCCAGTGGGCATTAGATCCAAAAGTGCCAGGGACATACAGGTGGAAACTAAATTGACTGGCTTCAGGACAAGGTCAGGAGGGGCAGGGGAAACTCCCTAGGTACAGAGGTGCTGACATATACAAATGTTCCTTGTTGGCCCTCCTCCTGCTCAGCTGGTACCACCCAGGCAGGCACCAAATCTGTGCTGTCCATTAACCTGGCTATCACCCTGGTGATTCCCTGAGGCCCTGCCACACCCAATTCATGTGCCCCGCCTAAACCCCCTCTGGTGCCTTTTCCATATAAGCGACCTACCTAGGTTCATGTTGTGCACTTTCCTGAAATCTCTCAAAAGTCCACAAACCTCAGACAAGTAGCAGGTGGCCTTAGCATGCTCTGTACCTCTTGCTAAGTAGCACTAAATTTGGCACAAGTGGTGACCATTGTAACACCCATCAGGTGGCTGTACACCTGGCATGTGATGGCCAGTCTTGGCTTGGGACATAGCGTCAGCTAAGCAGCAACAAGCCTGCAAAAGGAGCAGCTCTTCTCAGTTTCCATCATGGTGCCTACCAAAGGGTCTCAAGCTTGGCACAAGTGGCAGCCAGCCTCGATTCACATCACAGTTTCTCCCAAGTGCCTCTAAGCCCAGCACAATGGCTACCAACAGATCACTTAGTAGTTCCTACCAGGTGGCACTGGGCTGGACACAGGGGCAGCTGAATGTGGCCTGCACCAGAACACTGCCCAACCAGCTTTACAAATGACACACCTGGAGGGTGAACTCAACTGGTATCAGAGCCCTGCAGAAGTGACTCCTGCAATGTGGGATGATACCCCATTCCCCATACAATGCCTCTCCATTGTAGTTAGGGCTCACAGCCAGTCTGCCTGAAGCTCAATCCCATCCACTGAGATGCCAACAGCAATCAAGTATCAACTACAACAGGAGGGCACACAACCCACACAAAGGACGCCCCTGGAACACCCAGCTCAAGTGATCAGGGAGAGACCATGTAACCAGGCCCCACAGGATCTCTACCACATAAGGCCACTCTGCCCAAACTGAGAGACATAGCAGATCTACCTAATACATAGAGGGAAAAAAAAACAAAGAGAGTCAGCCAAGATGAAGAGATAAAAATACATGTCCCAAATAAAAGAACAGAGCAAAACTCCAGAAAAAAAACTAAGTAAAATGGAGACAAGCAATCTACCAGATACATAGTTCCAAACACTGGTTATAAGGATGTTAAATGAACTTAGGAGAAGAATAGATTAAACTCAGTGAGAACTTCAACAAAAAGACAGAAAATGTAAAAAAGAACCAGTCAGAAATAAAGACTATCATAACTGACATGAAGAATATATTAGATGAAATCAATGGCAGATTTGATGAAGCAAATGATATAATCAATGATTTGGAAGACAAGGTAGCAAAAAAAAACAAAAAGCAGAAAACACCCATTCAAAAGAGCAAAAAAAAAAAAAAAAATGAGGATAGTTTAAGGGAGCTCTGGGATGACATTAAGTCTAACAACATTCACATCATAGGGTACCAAAAGTAGAAGAGAGAGAGCAAGGGATTGAAAAACTATTTGATGAAATAATGACTATAAATTTCCCTATCCTGGTGAAGGAAATAAACACACAAGTCTAGGAAGTACAAAGAGTCCTAAACAAGATGAACCCAAAGAGGTCCACACCAAGACACATCATAATTAAAGTGCTAAAGGTTAAAAACAAAGAGAATCTTAAAAACATCAAGGAAAAGAAGTTAGTTGCCTACAAGGAACCTTCCATAAGACTGTCAGCTGATTTCTCAACAAAAACTTTGCAGGCCAGAAGGGATTGGCACAAAATATTCAAAGTGATGAAAAGCAAGGACCTAAAACTAAGTTAACTCCTCCCAGCAAATCTATCATTTAGAATCAAAGAAAGATATTTCTGAGATAAAAAAAAACTGAAGGAGTTCATCACCATCAATCTAGTATTAAAAGAAATGTTAAAGGAACTTCTTTAAGAAAAAGAAGAAAAAAATTAAAAATATGAATAACAAAATGGCAACAACTACATACCTATTACTAATTATCTTAAATATAAATAAATTATATGCTACAATCAAAAGACATAGGGTGGCTGAATGGATAGAATGACCAATATCTATACATATGCTGTGTACAAGAGACACACTTCAGATTAAAAGACACATACAGCCCAAAAGTAAAGGAATAGAAAAAGATACTCAAGCAAATGTAAATTTAAAAAGCTAGGGTAGTAATACTTACATCAGACAAAATAGACTTTAAAACAAAGGCTATAATAAGAGACAAAGAAGGACATTACATAATGATAAAGGGATCAATTAAACATGAGGATATAACTCTCATAAACATTCACACACTCAACATAGGAGTGCCTAAATAGATAAAGAAAATATTGATGAGCCTGAAGGGAAAGATTGACAATAATATAGTAATAGTAAGGGATTTTAACACCCCATTGACATTAATGGATAGATCATCCAGACAGAAAGTCAACAAAGAAACAGCCACTTTAAATGACACATTAGATTAGATGGATTTAATTGATATTTTTGGAACACTTCACCCCAAAGGAGCAGAATATTCATTTTTTCAAGTACACATGAACCATTTTTTTCAGAATAAAGCACATGTTGGGCCACAAAACAATTATGAAAAAATGTAAGAAGACTAAAATTATATCAAGCATCTCTGATCACAGTGGTATGAGACTAGAAATCAATTACAAGAAGAAAACTGAAAAAACAGAAACACATGGAGGCTAAGTAATGTGGTACTAAGCAATGAATAGGCTAAAATGAGATCATTAAAGAATTCAAAAGATACCTTGAGACAAATGAAAACACAATGACCCCAAATCTGTGAAACACAGCCAAAGCAGTTCTAAGAGAAAATTTCAAAGCAATGTGGCCTACCTCAAGAAACAAGAAAAATATCAAATAAACAATCTAACCTTACACTTAAAGCAACTAGAAAAAGAAGAACAATGCCCAGTGAGAAGGATGAAAATAAAGACCAGAATGGAAATAAGCAAATGAGAGTCTAATACATACATATATATATGTATATGTATATATATGTATGTGTGTATACACACATACATATATATACACACACATATATACACATACATATATGTATGTATGTATATATTATTCATTCAATAATAAAATTCATAGCTAACATCACGCACAACTGTGAAAAGCTGAAAGCTTTTTCTTTAAGATCAGGAACAAGACAAGAATGCCCACTTTCACCACTTTTATTCAATACAGTATTGGAGGTCCTAGCCTCAGCAATCAGACAAGAAATAGAAATAAAAGGCTCCTAAATTTGAAAGGAAGAAGTAAAACTGTCATTAATTGCAGATGACATGATACTATAGTATACAGAGAATCCTAGAGATTCCACCAAAAATCTATTTGAACTAATAAATGAATTCAGTAAAGTAGCAGGATACAAAATTAATATATAGAAATCAGTTGCACTTTATACAGCAATAATGAATTACAGAAGGATAAATTGAAAAACCAATCCTATTTACAATTGTATCAAAATGTATAAAACACCTGGCAATAAATTTAAGTAAGGAGATAAAAGATCTATACTTGGAAAATTATAAGGCATTGGAGAAAGAAATTGAAGATACAAATAAATGGAAGCATATACTGTTCTCATAAATAGAAAGAATTAACATCATTAAAATGTCTACACTACCAAAAGCAATCTGTAAATTAAATGCAATTTCTATAAAAATACCAACAGCATTTTTCACAGAACTAGAACAAATAATCCTAAATTTATTGGAACCACAAACATCACAAATCGTCAGAGAAATCTGAAAGAAGAACAAAGTCAGAAGTAACATGCCACCTGATATCAAAGTATACTACAAAGTGTAGTAAATGTAATCGCATGTTATTGGCACAAAAACAGACACATAGATTAATGGAACAGAATAGAGAACCTAAAAATAAACCACAACTATATGGCCAATTATCTATGACAAAGGAGGCAAGAATACACAGTGGGCTAAAGACAGTCTCTTCAATAAATGGTGCTGGGAAAACTGGACAGATGCATGTAAAAAGAAAAAAGAAAAAGAAACCAGACTACTTTCTACACCACATACAAGAATAAACTCAGAATGATTTAAAGGTGTAAATGTAAGATTCAAAACCATAAAACTCCTAGAAAAAAGCACAGGCAGTAAACTCTTTGACATTGTTCTTATTAATATTGTTTTGGACATGTCTCCTCAGGCAAGGGAAACAAAAGCAAAAAAAAAGCAAATGGGACTACATCAAACTAAAATGTTTTTGCACAGTGAAGGAAACTATCAACAAAACAAGACAACCTACCGAATGGGAGAAGATATTTTCCAATGATATAACCAATGAAGGGTTAATATTCAAAATATATAAGTAACTCATACAACTTAACACCAAAACAAATGCACAAACAAAAAAACAATTAAAAAATGGCCCTGGCCGGTTTGGCTCAGCGGTTAGAGTGTCAGCCTGCGGTCCACAGAGACCCGGGTTCGGTTCCCGCTAAGGGCATGTACCTTGGCTGCAGTTTGTCCCCGGCCCTGGTTGTGTCGTGTGGGTGGCGGCCACTCGATGTGTCCCTTTCATATCGATGTTTCTCTCTCTTCCTCTCTCTCCTTCCCGCTCTATCTGAGTAAAAAATGGAAAAATATCCTCAGGTGAGGATAAAAAAAAGAAAAAAAAAAAAAAAATGGGCAAAGGCCCTAGATAGCTATTTCTCTGAAGAGGACATACAGATGGTGAACAGACATATGAAAAAAATGCTGAACATTGCTAATCATCAGAGAAATGCAAAATAAGACCACAATGAGATATCATCTCATACCTGT
Source organism: Molossus molossus (assembly GCF_014108415.1). NCBI lineage: Eukaryota > Metazoa > Chordata > Mammalia > Chiroptera > Molossidae > Molossus > Molossus molossus. Next base: position 166,774,610 of record NW_023425344.1, on the reverse strand, counting down.
CACATGGCTATTACCAATAAATCAATAAACAGCAAGTGTTGGTGAAGATGTGGAGAAAAGGGAACTTTAGTGCACTGTTGCTGGTGTTGCAAATTCTTACAACCACTACAGAAAACAGTATGGAGGTACCTCAAAAAATTAAAAATAGTACTACCATATGACCCATTATCCCACTTCTGGGTATTTATCTGCAGAAATCCAATACATTAATCAAAAGGATATATGCACCCCTATATTCATTGCAGTGTTATTTACAAGAGTCAAAACATGGAAGCAACCTAAGTGTTCATCAAGAGACAAGTGGATAAAGAAGTGGTACATAAGTAAAATTGAATATTACTTGACCATAAAAAAAGAATGAAATCTTGCCATTTGCAACAACATGGATAGACCTAGGAAGGTATTATGCTAAGTAAAATTAGATAAAGGAAGACAGACACCATACGTTTTCACTTATTTGTGGAATCTAGAAAACAAAATGAACAAACAAATAAACTCATAGATACAGAGACCAATGGTTGCCAGAGGGGAGAGGGCTGGGTGAAAAAAGGGAAGGGATTAAAAAGTACAAATTGATAGTTACAAAATAGGATGTATAGGACAGCATAGGGCATGTAGTCAGTAATACTGTGATGACTATGTATGGTGTCAGATGGGTACTAGACTTATTGGGATGATCACTTAGTAAGGTAAATAAATGTGTAATCACGATGTTGTACACTTGAAACTAATACGATATTGTATGTCAACTATAATTTTAAAAAATTTATCTTTATTGTTGAAAGTATTACAGATGTCCTCCCCATTCCCCCCATTGACTTCCTCCTCCATGCCATAATTAAAAATTTTTTTAAAGGACAGAGGAGCTCAGGGGTCCTGCTCAGCCTATTTGGCTGCCTATCTACCTGAGGGCTAGCCGACTGGGTCAAGCAGACTTTGAACACTGGCTTTTTTAGTATTCGGGTTCTTCTTTCTCTTACGAAGGCTGACTTGGTAAGACAGACTTTGAATGCACTTACCTCTAAATTGTGTGCCTGAGAATAGGCTGCGGAAACCAAGACTAGGTATTTTTTACGCCATGAGAAGACAATACTTCACATTAGCTTGAAATAAGAAAGGATACCAGAGCTCCACTCCACTATTCCTGGAGTTAATTGGTACCCTCAAATCCTCAGGTCCAACTCTTGCAAACCTTTTGCTCATGGAGAACCAGGACTAGTGTCTTATCATAGTTCTATCATAACTGTTCACTGAATGAATATCAAAATAGATATTTAGGCCTAAAAAAAAATCTGCCTTATCTGTGCTTGATTTAGACAAGTTTAGATTAGTTCTTTCATAGGATTTGTGGCAATATTATTATAACATTACTTGCTCTGTAAAATGAGTTACAATATAGCACCATAATATATTTCTTCTCAATAAATATTTGCTATAAGCATTGAGAGCTATACCTTCCTCTACAGAAGCCAACTGAATTCAGCTGAGGGTAGGACGGCATAAATGCGGGAAAGAGCAGGTTTTAGGATAATCTGGTCATCTTTTATCATCATTTCCCCTCAATCTACGATAGAACCATAGTGAATTGATAAGTTCATTATCTGAATTTTCACATTTGATAAAAATCTTTACTTCTAAACTATCCCTTCAAATCACCAACAGTAGAAATTCAGAGTAATTCCACTGTATTTTGATTATCTGTCCCATCTTCAAGCCTTAATTATGATCTACTTAATGAAAAAGTATAGCTTCCTCCTCCACACTAATATCGTGCTCTTTTGGTTAGTGCAAATTACATGATAAGGCAAATGTGAGAACCTCTTTATTTTATAGTAAACTTTTTTAGTTTTTTTATCCTCACCCGAGTACATTTTTCCACTTTTTGTTCAGATAGAGTGGGAGGGAGAGACAGGAAGAGAGAGACAGAGAAACATTGACGTCAAAGGGAGACATCGAGTGGCTGCCACCCGCATGACCAGCCAGCGCCGGGGACAAACTGCAACCGAGGTACGCGCCCTTAGCGGGAACCGAACCCGGGTCTCTCTGGACCGCAAGCTGGCGCTGTAACTGCTGGGCCAAACCGGCCAGGGCTCGATCACTTTAAATGGTGGTAGAAACCACCCAGAAACAGACCCGCGGGCCTTTGCATTGTGTCCTTGCTCAGGAAGAACAAGTGCGCATGCCTGTGGCCAACCTGGCTCCCTCGGTCCACCTTTCCTCCCGCTGAGGGACTCGAAGAGAAACTCCTCTCACGTTGCCTCGTACGCTAGGAAACAGCTGAGACTGTACAAGGGGTAGGAGACAGGCAATGAGTGGGAAGCATTTTCATTTCAACTCCTTTCCCCCTGTCTTTCCCCATTCAGTGCTACCACAGACTCTTCCAGGGCCAACCATAGCCACTAATGCCAGCTCCCATAGTCAAGCTAAACCACATGGCTTTCTTGGGATTTAGTTCACATTCGGTTAGCTTGCATGTGATTTGCACACCAGACACAGTTAATCTGGTAACTGTAGGTTTCTTAGAAAAAAAAATGTAAATATATTATACAGTGGTTTGAGTTGACTTTTCCTTGTCAGGTCATTGTATGGTGCTGGTAGACAGGATGGGGCACTAATTTGGCTTCTCAAACATGAAGCAAACACGTCAATAGCCTTTGCTTGGCCCCCCCGGGGAGAGCAAATACTTTTGAACTCCAGTGATGTCCTAACAGCACCAATCACTGAATTCAGTGCTGCCTTGATGGGAGGGTTTGGTGTGCGTGAGGATCAGCAGCTACTGCTGTCCGCTCCGTATGAGAGGATACTCTTTAAAGAAAGATCATAAAACCTATCTCTTTGTTGTTGTTGTTGTTTTAATTTTCAGTTTTAAGAATAACACAAAGTTAATTTTTATCACATAAAAGAGGTCATTCAAAATCTGCCATTTAAGGTAAAATTTCCTAAACTTTTTGTAAGACGTTGGGTTTTTAAAAATTTTCTTGAGAACATTGAGGTTACCGAGAGAATTGGAGGTGCTATCGGCTAAGCCCTTGCAGGAGGCCTTTCGCAGGTGGGCCCCGCTCCCACGGGGGTGGCATCAATATCTGCACAGAAGGTCATGCCTGAGAGAAGAGTTGGTTTGTAGTAAGTTGTCTGGAAACCTAATTCCCAGGTTCGTTATTTGGATCTACCAGGAGACTCTGACATCCTGGTTAGAAAATCCTGACCCAGGATAAGATGGAAACTCTACTGCACGAAAGCAGGTTATGGTTTGTAGTTTTTTGGGGGGAGGCCACATTTATATTATTGAGGGATAACAAAGTGATAAAAGAATAAATATAATAAGATGTGATAGCTTGATTATCATAGGTTTTCTTTGGATTTACTGGTATCTTAATGCCATCTTCATAACTTCCTACATATTGCAGAACTCTCCTGAATATTTATGAACTGTTTTGACAGAATCTTGATGTTCTTTACTGCTCTGTCTTATTCTATGTATTTGCTGACTTATCTGAAGAAAAACACACAAAAGCTTTGGGTCTGTTATAGAAATACATGTATAAATTAGTGGAACAAGGAGAAAGACCGGCTCTGTATCAGAACCATGAGGTAGAATGAAAACTCCTTTCAATGTCGTCACGTGCGAAAACGAGTCCGCTCTGAAGAACAGATCTGTTAACAGGGGCTCCCTTAGAAGAATTTGAGCTAAAAGATAACATAATGTGTGTTTATTTTACCTTCAGAAACAACATTTTGTCTCCTTTGGGAATCAGGGAGGACAAGCACTCTTCTTTTTCTTCGTCATCATCTTTTTAAACAACCTACTTCTCTATAACCACTGAAATGTCTGACTTGAGAATACACAACCACAGCATCCAGAGAGACTGCTGCATAGCCAGTTCTAAACTCCGATTAAGAAGTGTCAGAAGATAATTCCAGTGGATTTCTTAGTGCCCAGAACGGAACAAGAAAAAGGCTAGTGTTGCAGCAATGAGGGAAAAAAAAAAAAGAGGAAATCAAAAACCGATTGCAGATACTAATTCAAACCTAGGCACAGTTACTTGGAATGGGTATGTCTGCCTTTATGACTATCATTCCCAATAGTTGAATCGATCAATCAATAATCAACACTGATTGCTAAATGTTTGAAAATGTTAAACGGGTCATCACAGAGACGCAGATTCCAATTCGGTATATTTAAATGCACCTAGAAATAGTCTGTGTATAAAACAGATCCAGACTGGGAAGTGTCCTGTGGTTTTACGCTTAGGAAATCGTACTTCATTTCTTCTTGTAATCACGGTTCAGGTATTTCTCACCGGGAAGCAGAGTTTTAGAATAGTTTTGGTGGGTCAATATCCAATGCCAGTTAAAAGAAGAACCTGGAGAATGCCATCATACTGAGGGACATGACATGGCAGCAATGTGCCCAGAGATTTGTGAAAGTGACTAAATCAAGCAAGTTAAAAACCTTGCTTTACAAGGTTCCTATCATTTTGAAGTTTTAAAGTGTCTGTAGGGCAGGAAAGGCCAACTTTTCAGTATTTATCACAGTGCTGGAAAGGAGAAAGGGATGCAGTTGAAGGTTACATTATAGTAAAACGTGAAATGATGCCAAGAAAGAAGCATTAACAATCTTAAAACTAACTGAAGTCAATCTCTCTCCTCTGAAGATCAAATGAATAGTAAGATGTCACTTTCAAAGCTTCTTCATTACCTTGGTGGTACGGAGACCAATGAACCTGATACTGGCATAGTTAATCCATTGTCCTCAAATTTTACATGGTTCCAAATTTGCCATTTAAATCTGAATTCACATTGAGATTCACGTGATGCCTAGCCAGACTTCAGCATTAGTGTATCCCAATTTGTGTTTGTTTTTGTTATTCTCATAGCAAATGTCCTCCTTTTGGTCATGTGACCAAGACAAAGTAGAAAATGACTGTAATAGTGAAATTTAAATCTTCCCTCGATTCTGAGCTCTTTTACTTAAAGGAAGGTAAATGGATAAAGAAAACAATAATTGTGGCATTAACTTTCCCATTTGTTTTTTGAAAGTGACACAGTGTATTTATTTTATTCTAGTCACAGTGAAACTAAAACATTGGATATGTTGAATGCACACAAATAATAATAAAACACACACAAATCATTCACTTAATCATTCCTGGTTGTTTTTACAGGGGCTACTCTGTGATGGAAGATTAGCAACACCAGCCCTCCCCAGGGGCCTTCCTCACAATGTTTAGGTGATGTTGCTGAGAGATAAACAAAAAATAACAAAACCAGAAAGGCTCAACAAAGATCATTTGACTGTACACATCAAAAGATCTTTCTGTTTAAGAGAAAGCTAACCAGAAAGAGGATCCCACTCTACTGGCTTCCTGGTTTCTCAGACTGGAACCTTATGCCACAACCAAAGGTGCCCCGTGGAAGCGGCTGACTCTCGTCCTGGGTCACTTGGAGGGGTCTTGAAAAATCCCATCCAAGAAAACACGAGGTGCACAAAAATATCTTAGCCATTGTAGAAAGTGGGTGGTTAGCCCTGGCCGGTTTGGCTCAGCAGTTAGAGCGTCGGCCCGCGGACCAGAGAGTCCTGGGTTCGGTTCCCACTAAGGGCACGTACCTCGGTTGTAGTTTGTCCCTGGCCCCGGTTGGGGTCATGTGGGTGGCAACCAGTTGATGTGTCTCTCGCATCGATGTTTCTTTCTCTCTCTTCCTCCCTCTCTCCTTCCCGCTCTATCTGAAAATAAATGCAAAAATGTCCTCGAGTGAGGATAAAAAATTAAAAAAAAAAAGTGGGTGGTTAGCCCATGTCAAGAAATTAATTTGGGAGCTAATAACCCAACAAAAAGAACAAGGAAGAATAAAATTCTCTGTGCTGGGATCAATTACTCGTCCTTCCACAGCCTCCCCTGCTGACGTGTTAGCCCATGAGGGCCCATGGATAACTTTCTCCCAGGGAGTTACCATGGGAAAAAGGCCACACACACTTCTATTTTATTTTGGCTTCTGTAACTACCCACTGCGCTAGTGTCGGAGGTTATTTTCTATGAAGCAAGTCAATACCCTGAGCGCTCTCTAGGTGCTATTTTAAAGGAATAAGTTAAATTCACAACTGTTTAATAACAGACTGTGAGTTATTCTTGTTAGACTAGGGAATGTAAATAGAATTGGTAAGTAGAGAAAATGAGTCAAAAGAAATGAGTCATTCCAGGGGCTAACAGCAGCACCGCGGTTCTGAAGATATTTGGGAAGGGGGTCGGGTGGTGGTGAAGGGGGCAGGCTCTTCTGGGAATCTAACAAATTCTGTGTTCTGTCTCGTTCGGAAAATGCTCTGGTAACATGCGTATAATTTGGCATTTTATTTTAGGCATTTCAGACACCCTTGCGTTTTATCCGTGCACATTCTCTCGAGCAGTGTTGTCCAGTGTGGTAGCCACGGGGACCTCCCGAGGACTTGGAACGTGGCTAGTCTGAATCAGAACACGCTGTACGTGTAAAATTACCCCAGGTTTCAGATTTTGTGCAAAAATGAAAAGAATGCAAAATGTCTTATATTTTATTTTGATCACATATTAAAATAATATTTTTGATGTTAGAATCAACAATATGGTAATACAGCCCATTAACATTAATCTCACTTCATCGTGTTTCCTTCCTTAAATGTGGTTACTAGAAAACGTGAAATCCCACGTGTGGCCGGCACATGCTTCTGTCGGGCGGTGCTGACGTAGCACCCCTGGAGAACATCATGAAGTGTTAGAATACCATGAAGATGGTAGTCAAGAGAAGAGGTAGAAGAGAATAAAACATAATAGAAATAGAGGAATGTCTTCAGAATAAAAAGACTGCATTTTAGATTTAATCTACAATTTAGTGAAAAAGTCTTTGGTCAATCAAATATTTATCAATCATTTGTTCTCTACAAGATAACGAATTTGGATTGTGGGGACAAAAAGAAACCTGAAAATGCAGCACTTACCCCCAAGGACCTTACTTAAATCCACTTTGGAGAGAGAAGACAAACACAAGTTAAATGATATGACAAAAATAGATGACAGCACAACGTAGTATATGATTGATTTTTTGATATGAGCATTCTAGGTCACTCCTTCTCAAATTTCTCTCAAGATCCCTTGGGGACTTCCTTAAAACGTAGTCATGGGGCCCCAGAGATTCTGGCTGCACGGGTGTGGGGTAGGGCCCATGGCTCTAGGTTTTTAAGAAGCTCCTGGGTGATGCTGACACCGCCAGTCCATGATCTACACTTTGAGCAGCACAGGTGTGGATGAATCGGGCTGTGCACCGAGTCAGGGACAGGAACTACATGCTGTTCCACACAGAGGAGGGCATGAGAAGGGACAGGTGGCTTTGATGAAAAGATTGGAGCAGCCCTGGCCGGTTTGGCTCAGCGGTTACAGCATCAGCCCTTATTCTGGTCAAGGGCACGTACTGCGGTTGTGATTTGTCCCTGACCCTGGTCAGGGTCGTGCAGGAGGCAGCCACTTGATGTGTCCCGTTCACGTCGATGTTTCTCTCTCTCTCTCTCTTGCTCCCACTCTATCTGAACAACAGCAGCAGCAACAACAAAAAATGGAAAAATGTCCTCGAGTGAGGATAAAAAAAAAATGGGAGCAATCCAAGAAAACAGGGTTCTCACTACAATGGAACTTACAAGGGCAGGGGTGGTGTGCTGCACGACTTTGGGGTTAAACCCAGGACACTGGGAAAGCATTGGTAGAGGCTCAGTAAATACTAGGTGATCGATTTTGGCCCAGAGGAGATGGATTGATGCTAGTGTTCATTAACATTTTTTTCCTTTTAAAGTACTGAAGAACAGCTTCAATAAATCACTTATAGGACATGTCATATTTTCTTTTCCCTAAGTCTGTATCTCAAAGACAACGGCCTCCCACAGACGTAGGCTGAAATAATCGCCACACTTTGAACTAACTTCTTGTTCCACATGCTGGAAGCCCCGGGTCCAAGATTCTCATCTCATTTGTTCCCACACCTGGCACGACTTAGTCAACTCTGTTTATGGTCGATGATGTTTAGTGTCCCTCGGGCGAACACACAACACACTGTGTGCTTTGCAATTTTTAATTTAGCTCCTTCCTTCTCCAAAAAGACTCTAGTAGGTATGCTGCCTTTTTACCTGACCACCCCCAGCAGCAGAGGTGCCAGCCAGCGAATCCTCAGTACAAGGGGCAGAAAGAACGCGAGCTGAGCTGCAGCTAGTCAAGGCCGGGCCACCACGAAACCTCAAGGTGCTGATCTGTTATCCAAACACCAAATACCTTGGCTATCTGCACGTCTCCTTGTCATCTTGAGAGGGTGGTATGGCTCAGTAACTGAAAGACTCTCGAAATGTTGCTCTAGGTTGTTATCAACAGCAGTTACAATAAACACGACTTCCATAGGATAAGCACTGTACGTTGGAACTTAGACAAATCGCCTGAAACGTGACGCTTTAGTGATTTCAACTACATTTACCAGTTCATCTGACAAGCTTTCCATATAGTTATCAAGGCCTTCAAGTTTTTCCATACCCCATCAGTTCTGCTTTAAAAACCAATAGAAGAACAAAAAATATATTGGTTGAGAAAGGTAGGGGGTGGCTGCGAACTTATCAAAAGTAAAATTGGATTAACAGTCAATCAAAACCCAACTGTGAATTTATCATTTCAATGAATTTCAATGAATGGTTTAAAATCTGTTTGAAATCTATTTGAAAATGAATATGTAATAATATAGACAGATCTCCTTTGCAAAGCCAGTATTGTAGATGTATTCTGAGCATTGTAATTCATGAACAGAGTAGATGACTATTTGAAAAGTATTAAAATGAGCTGACTTTTCAATACAAGTGTCTTCACAATAAGTTTTTCTATTCTGGGCAATTCAGAAATGTAGACAATTGTGCTAGAAAAATAATATGTATTGTAATATTCATTGTACAGTAGTAGTATAGTAAGTGGCAATTCTGGACATTACAAGAGACACAAGGATTATTTTCTGTGATTGCACAGAGAATACTTGGATTTCTTGTGCAGCTTTTGCATTGGAAATGAGATTCATCAGTCTGAATGGGGCAGGGTTAGAGCCCTTAGCAACATGCTTATTTTGTAGAAGGTCACTCAATAATAACTTCCTCTGCCCTCCAAGCTTATTAAGACTGACTGGCATATATTAATGAAAACACCTGATTCTCCAACCATAAAACCCAGACAAAGACTTTATTTTAATATTAAGGAAGGAACCCTTAATTAGCAGGGTTTCAAAAATGTCAGCTTCTTCTATTAGCTGTTCTGGTCCATCAAAGCCATAATCCCTACTGTCAAATTTCATCACATGATAGACAGTTTGCTGGCTGTCTTTTTTTTTTTCTTCTTCTTCTTTTACTGATCATACTGACTGAAGCTTTAAAATTTTTTTTATTTTTTATTTTGCCATCACATTTAACAACTCATTGTGCATTTGCTTGTTACACTCTTGATTGTACTGCTCTCAGAGTCTTAGCACATGTCAGCTGGGGGGGCCCTGCAGAAACACACGTATTACATGGGAATACATATGCATTCTTAGACATATAATTAAAGATTCTTGGAAGACCTGGGCGCGCTTATATTGATTGCCTTCGTGAGTATGTAAATACGCTGTTCTGAAAACACAGGCAAATAAAAGTCTCCTAGATGATTTCTCATTTTTGATGTGTCAAGGAGAAGTGGGCACATTCTGAGGAAGAACTCAGGATTTTTAAGGTAAACATTCATCATTATTAACCATTAACATCCCTGCCTGTTGCAGGGAATTCATTAGCGCATCTATGGCTTTGCACTGCCCTTCAGAAGCAAGATAAAAATGACTGCAGCCAGCAGGACAGAATAAATACATAGCTCTTAAAGTATTTGTGTTTTAATCTGATTCAAAACATTTGCTGTTGATTAAATCCTTCTGCAAATTGAACATTTCATGCTCTCCATACCAAGAGGAATATGAAAACACAAAACAAAATCAAAACGACGATGACTCAAGGAATTCATGGACCACTTTTGTGAAGACTCAACTGTTTCTTTACACACAAAAGAACAAGAAAGTCTCGAGGGTAACAGTTCTAGTGTTTCAGAATGAGTTGTGACAAGAGCGAGCTGGAGAATGGATTGACAGGGATGATTCGCACCTGGCAGACTTAACTCCTACGGGCTCCCAAGCTCAGTACCCTTCTTCATGAGGACCAGGGGCATCATCGGAGAACACAGTGTGTTTTCCTAGCTCACCCATTCAGCATCACTGAAGCAATGGGCGCACTGCATCCACCTCTGTTAGCACCCAGGTATTGACCCCGCCTCTTTTTACTTTAACATTTTCCGGCCTAAACTCTAGGCTAGAAAGGCTCTCCCTCTTGTAATCTTGCATATCCTTTACTGATCTCACCCATTTTTTTTTTTTTTTCTTTCATGTAGAACAACCCAACTCATTGCTGAGCTTCAGGAGGGCTGCCCTTGAGAAGCTGGGGTGATCTCAAATCTCCACACAAAAAGTTCAGGAGTTTTCATTTTCATGACATCCACGCGGTTCCTTTATACCTGGAAGTCTTGTTTCTACCGAGAACCATCCCTTTGACTTTCTCAGCATCTCTGCTATTGTCTCAACAACCCACGTAACCACGGACACTAACAAAGGCAGAGAACTCCAATTTCATGTCGCTAATGAGTCATTATCATCTACTGCTACTTTTTTTTTTGCTTCCTTAGGTGAATAGATTGTTGAAGGTGTGTTTCCTGGTAACCTATTAGCTGAATTTACAGCCAGCCTCTCCACACTATCTAATGGCTATGAGTGACTGCCCACAATCACAATTCAGTCTCTTGTTATGGTTTCAACTGCACTGTTTAGAAACGAGGTCCTGTATTTTGAACTGATGAATTCCTGCCCTTTCTGCTGAAAATGTAAAAAGGTACCTCCAGGATAACCTGACAAACAAGGTATGTTTCTTGGACTAGAAAGATTTCATTAGGTATTCAGGATAGCTGGGTCCAGTTTTATGGAGAGGCAAAGTCGGCTACGTTCCAAAAGGTTTTCTGATAGTTACTTTTTACCTGCTGCTAACAGAGAGTTGGTTATGAACGCAGGTTCGAGCTAGAGGCAGAAGGCCTGGGACCTAAGCCATTATCCACCTTGAGCAAGTTCCTTTGCTACCTCCTTAACTATAAAAGTAAAGATAATAATGATTGCCAACCTTACTGTTGTCAAAATTAAATAACACATGCAAGGTACCAAACAAAGCGTATGGCATTTACTGAGTGATCAGGGAGTGTCACTGTATTTTAGTTCGCTGGACCCTAAGCTTCCTTAGGGCAGAAGCCCTGTCTGTCTACTTCACTGATACAAGCCCTGGTATATGCTAGGTATTCCACATATGGGAATCAAATGGATAAATGAGAAAGTGAATAAATAAACGACATTGTCATTTTACTGAGAAATAAGCTGATTTAGAAGGGTTTGGTAAGTGTTTGAGGTCCCAGAGGAATATGGCGGCTTATTGATCCTGGGATTTAGAATCAAAAGTGTGGCACAGCCATTAGGAACCACACAAAACACTTGGATTTGATTCAGAAGCACATTAATAAGCTATAGCAAGTGGGAGATGATCATGAGCCTCATGTTGAACAGAAAGGCTGTGGTCCTAGATCTTTCTGGGATATGGATCCTTTAGGACTCTGATGGACAGAATGGTCTCCTTCCTCAGCTTCTCCCTGATGTCACAGATACCTTGAGGAAATTCAGATTCTTGGAGCCCACTTGTGGAATCCAGTTTAAGGAGTCTCGGGGTACCACCCTACCACTTTCCAACTAGAGCAGCTCATTGTGGGTTTTCGTTGTTTTTGATCTTTCAAAAAGGTTTAGCTTGAAAAGCAGTATTTCATGTTAAAAGTAGTGTGGGAACCACGGTCCGAGATTTGTTGCTGTCCTATAGTACCTCAAGGGGTATACGGAATACAGGATTTCAAAATAGAAAAAAGAGACAGAAGTAGAAAGACCAATTAAGTTAAGATGATAGTATTAATGCAAAAAGGCATAATATGAGCTATTGGCTTAAGCATTAGCCTGAGGAGTTAAAGTGTGTTTATCTTACCTTCTCCCTCATCAATACCGATTCTCAGAATGAGAGTGGACAAGTCACTGTACCTTTTTTGTCCCTTTATTTTTAACTTGTTACCTTGAAGAGACACTCCCTGCCACTTATGATGATGATGAATGACTTAGAAAACACCCACAAAATGTCCTAAGTACATAAAAACTCCCCTCCATTTTTTACAATGTCTATTTATATAAGAGTGACAGAGGAAGCTCACATCGTTCTGCCTTTTCAGGCTGAGGAACAGGGAAGTAGTGTGGTTGGCATCCCAGAAAATCGATACCTAAGATTCGTAGGAGCTTTGCGAAGTGTGTACTTAGAGTAAGAGGTAATATTTGGTTAAGAAAGCCCATCTTTCCACACCCCCCACAGTCAATTCCCTCATCTGGAGTGGGATGTTTCCCACGGACTGAGAGGCATCCCGCCCCTCCCCCACCCCCATTATTATCTTTTTACACAATGTGTAGTTGGAAAATTTTACGTGTAAAATATATCTGTGGGAACTACTGTTGCCATTAGCAGCCAGAAGAGTGTAATATGGAGACAGAGGAAATATGCACAGTGTCCCCCTTATCTGCGGGTTCGCTTCTGAGGTTTCGGTTATTCACGGTCAACTGCAGTCTGAAAATATTACACAGAAAATTCTAGAAACAAGCAATTCACAAGTTTTTTACATTTGTGCTGTTCTGAGTAGTGTGATATCTTGTCCCCTCCTGCCCCATCCTGCCCAGTATGTGAATTGTCCCCTGTACCCACGCTGTATCCACTACCTGCCTATTAGTCCCTTGGTAGCGTCTGGGTTACCAGTCTCTCGTAGTGTCACAGTGCTTGTATTCAGGTAACTGAAGAATGGCCCCAAAGTGCAAGAGCAGTGATGCTGGCAGTTCAGGTAAGTCACAGAGAGGCCCTAAAAGGGATCCCTTTAAGGGAAAAGGTGAGAACCCAACAATAAGATACTTTGAGAGCGAGAGAGACAGCATCCATATAACTTTTATGACAGTATATTGTTATAGTTGTTCTATTTTATTACTAGTATGGTTAATCTCTTACTACGCCTAATTTATAAGTTAAACTTTAACAGGTGATTACATATAAGAACAATGCACAGTGGGGATAGGGTTCGGTTAATAACCGCAGTTTCAGGGATCCACTGGGGGTCTCAGGAAGTATCGCCCCCGGACAAGGGGGGAACTACTGCAGGACTCCCCCTTTCTCTCTCCTCGTTTCTTAGAACAAGTTCATGTGTGCTGGAGGAAAATGTTCTTTAACCTCTTTTCATCTGCAGTCTTAAACAGGCCACACTTGTACAGGAAATGGAATGGCTTGTTCCAAGAACTAGAGGAACTTAATTAACACTTACTTAGCTATTTGAATACTTACATTAAATCCTTTTGTGGAATGTGGGCTTCTTGATGTCTGGGATGATATCTTATTCACCTTTATAGTTCCCAAGCTACCTACCACTGTGCTTAATAAGTATTTGTTGATTTGATTACACTGATTACCCCAAAATGCTTGCTTTATGTCGCCTCTCTCCTCCCAGGCACCCTGGGTTGTGATCATGGCAGGACCCGCGGTGCAGAGGACGGGCCGCCCCTCCCCCGGGGGCACACATCAGCGCGCTGCATTGTGGGAGATGTGGCTTTGCCTGGAGGCGGGGCTGCGCTTGGACTTTGGACTGGGGAGGCTGGGCTTTGGATCCAGCGATGTCAATTTCTGCATGACCCTGAAGAGGTCATTTCCGAGCCATCCTTTTCTCAGCTATAAAATGGAGATTTTACTCCTTACCCTTAGGGTTGTTGAGATGAGTAATGTGCTTAGTATATAATAAGCAGTTAATAAATGGTGGGTATAATAAAATAGTAACAAAAATTATTATTACCCTGTGTACTTTTTTTTTGCCCTGAATCAGGATGGATAAGAGAAACCAATACATGCCACGTGGTTACCACAGTCCTGTGGCAATTATTTAGAAATCCCTCCAAATGCTAATCGTGTGTGTGTGTGTTTAATATTTATTGTTGAAAGTATTACAGATGTCCCCCCTTTACTCCATTGACCCCCCCCCTCCCGCCCTATCCGCTGCCTTCACCACACTGTTGTCTGAGTCCATTGGTTACGCATATATTCATATAGTGTTTTGGTTTATCTTTCCCACCACCACCCCCTCCCCCTCTTCCCTCTGAGGTCTGTCGGTCTGTTCCCTGCTTCCATGTCTCTGGATCTACTTTGTTGGTCAGTTTATTTTGTTCATTAGGTTTCACATATAAGTGAGATCATGGGATACTTGTCTTTCTCTGACTGGCTTATTTCACTGAGCATAGTACTCTCCAGGCCCCTCCATGCGGTCTCAAAGGGCAAGAGGTCCTTCCTTTTTACAGAGCATAGTATCCCATTGCCTTTTCTATGTATCTTGGCCGCAACCCTCTTCGAGTACATCTAGTCATCAAAATAGTCTGATAAAACTGTGGAAATTTGATACTATGCTCATTTTTTTTGCCTCATTAGCCCAATGCTATAAATAGGGACAATGGAGGGGATCCCTGGGAATGCAGCTGGGGCACAACCATCACATGAGAAAACTAGTGGCCTCAGAATTTAGACTCTATCCTCAGGAACTTTTCTCATGACTTAGCCCCTCTCCGAGTGAAGGGAAGAGGGTGCAGGACTTATGCTCAGACAAACAATGGGTTGCACATTCCATGATTTCCGTTCACCTCGGGGGCTGTTTGAGACCAGGGGATGAAATGCTGAGGCCTGCTATCTTGGAGAGACCTGAGAAGGATAAAATAGAGACTCTTTATAGCTTTGTGCTCTTCAAAAAAGGTGGGTAGCAGGAAAAGCAAACAACAATAACAGCAAAAATCTAAATAGAAAAGGATTCTTCTGGCTTCCCAAGCCACCTGCATCCCTTCCCAGGACCAAGGGAGGGTCCCTAGTCCTACTGGCGTTTGTACGATTTCTGGTAAGATAAACACAGCTCTCCCACTGTCTTTTAGTCACGTTGTGGTTTTCATATATTCAGACAAGAATGGTGTGAATGTGCTGTGAAGTGTTTGCATGCATCTCCTCTACTGCGGGCAGGGTGTGCCTCTAGCCCGCTCGGTAAGAGACTTCACAAAGCCGCACGCACACTTGGCTTTACGTGGGGGAAAGTGAAAGTTGCATTGACTTGCTATACGACAAATCATGCAACATGAACTAAGAAAAGTATAGGAAAAACAGTGGCACTGTTTTTATTTAATACACATTTTTAGCCTGAGCCGGTCTCAGGATGAATTTGGGAGACTTTAGGCATATACCTGAGATAGCTTGAAAGAGGACCACGCAGGTAGCTAGGAGGTCTGGGTTCCAGGCTCATTCAAGACTAACTCACTGTGTTATTGTGTGCGAACTGTTTATTCCTGCTAGGTTCAGTAAGTGTGTGTGTAAACTGAAGGGACTGAACAAGAAAGATGGTCAATCTACTCTGCCTCGTTGAACTTCATCTTCCTCGGCTTTCAAGTGGAGAAATTGTCTCCACCGTGTCAGGTGCTCTACGGGCTAAATGAGACGGTGGGTGAATCACCCACAGCAGAACGTGTGTATTGAGAAAGTTCTAGTCTTCTTCCCTTCTCCCATTTTAAGTTTCTTCCACTTTAGAAAACTTTGGAATAGTCTGGAACATGTTGTGATCTTCATTAATATTGTTGTCAAATACAGCTATGATTGCAATGGACACACCTGGCATCCATTCTCCGTGACTTGAGTCCCAAGTTTTAGAATCCAGGGTCAAACGGACTCTCATCTTTCCTGTGCTGATAGAAGCCCCATATAAATCATTTAGAACATAAATATTTATTCATCAACAGTGTGGTGTGGCTTGTACACATTTTGATAGCATATGGTTTATATATTTTAAACTTAAAAGTCAACAATAAAGACAGAGGTAATGTCTAAAATGTTCAAATGCCCTTTTATTACTGAAATGTGCCTTTACTTAGAGCTGCAAAGCCCAGGCCTTTGGGAGTCAGAAAACCTAACTATGACTTTTTTTTTCATCATTAGAAAAGGTTAGGACATAAAAGATATACCTGATAAACTCAGAGAGTGAACAGAAATTTGTCTAAGATGCAAAGAAGACTTTGTTAACACTGGCAAATTCAGGACCAGTGTAGCAGAATTAATACAATGTCAATTTTTCTTTGTGTCTGTGACGGTTTCCTATTATCCTGATAAGTGGGTAGCCATTCCACTCCTTTTATTGATATAGCTGTAAAAAAGAATTAGATTTCAACACTTATGTAACCGAGATTAATTGATTGATTAGATTATTAATTAAATATTCCATTAAATTTTCTTTTGAATAAAAAAATGGCATAGGACTGTGGATTCCCTAAGGTTTTCTTTTCCTAACTCGGGAAGAAAACAAGGAAATGCATAACTAAACATTGTATCTTATCTTGTGAGAGATAATTAAGCAAGCAGATGCATTGCTATGTAGAAAATTTACTCACTGCTGACTGTCTTACAAGACTCCTTTATCCACATCCCAATACCAAGCGGAGGGACTTTTCTCCTTTGTGAATAACCCACAGAAATCAGGGAGGTGCTGGGGAAACCATCTGGGTATCACACAGCTAGTCACAGCTACCTCTGCACAGTCACAGGCCTGTCTTAGTTGAAAATAAAATGGTGTATCTAAAACCCCCAATCATGCAGTGTTTCAGAGATCTGTGGAAAAATAAAAATAGCAAGTAGCCTTTCAGGTAACCCATAATTAAAAGCAATTTTGAGCTGTCTTTTCAGGGAACCTGCCCAGGGGAGGTATTTGCTACCTGTTTGACCTTCACGATTGAGAGTCCTTGGCAGTGTCAGCGACCCTCTGAACTGAATTCAAAACTAATCTCTGACAGAAAAAGAGAAACAGAATTCATGCAAATCATATTAATTCCAACATCTCCCCAGCGAGCTGGGTATAAACTACAGCCTAATTAAATATTTTTTAACGATGTGAGTAATTTTTGCCAAGGGGCGGATTCAGGGGAAAATTTAATATGAGATCACAAAAGCTGTTCCCAGCGTTGATTCTGTAAATTAATGACTATCTGCCTTATGATAAAAACACGCTGCCAAGAATGAAAATGAAGTCGGCAAAGCTCGCTCTATTTGTCTAACAACCAAATACGCAGAATGCGAAACTTTAAAGGCAACGGGAAATTTCCATTGTGTTTGTGTGATCTGGTCAGGATGAAGATGCGCCACGCTGACAACCCAATAACCAGCTTTAAGGCACCGCCAGCAACATGGGGGCCATTTTTAGGTCATTTGTTGTCAAGGTCCAGGGACACATTTTAAAACAGTGAGTTAAAAAAATGATACGCGACTTGTTTTCAAAAGAGATTCAAGGTGGCTCACAATAAGAGACACATACACACCCACCCAGCCTTAAAGCCAAAATGGAAGGTCAGAAATGTATCAAGGGCAAGTACTCAATTATTTGGTACAAACGTTGCCAGCAGTCCCAGCTCCATGGATGCCCTCCTCAGCCTGACCACTCCCATGCCCCTCTTGATCCTCAGAGCAGTTCATTCTGGAAACCTGAATTGGACCGCTGTCCAAGGTCACGGGGGGGGGGGGGGGGGCGCAATGGCAGTGATCAGATCACAGCAAGTGAGGGGATGATGTCAGCACAGCCCCGGGCAGCTCACTGCATCTAAATCTCTAAGTGGCAGTGGACAAAGGTGGCCTGGTAGATAAGCCGTTGCTTGCCTGTGTGAGCAGGGTCCAGTTTGAGCACGGGGCCTCCCCTTGGATTCAGCCTCTTATTTAGGAAACATTTTGACGAAAAAGCAACCTGGGATATCTCTGCAGAAGAGCAAGGCATGGCGCCTGGACGCAAGCCAGGGAAAGGGCCCTCGTTGCACTTTGCTGTGTGAGGGCGACCTGCTTCTAATGACTCCTGTAGTTAACACCCAGTAGTAGCCCCTGGTCCCCCATGGTCCCCTGTGAGAGATGACTTGGGCTCGCTGCCCCCTGGTCATTAGGCAGCCCATCACAAGGGTTTTAGGAGCTATATTTATTTAAATTTCTGTCGGTGCCCAATGATGGAGATTGAATTTACAGTCTTTCAATTAGAAGGTCATCTGTGCTAACTAGTGCACCACTGCCTCATTATAATCATAAAATTAGTGAGAAAAGACCGGCATGAGTAATATGGAAACGCCGGATGCAAAGGTGAAACGGCACCGTTTGCTTGGGTTACAGCAGAAGGGAGAGCGACAGCCTGCTCTCGACGGTACATAGTCCCGCGTAGAGGGTCCTTGGAAGCCATTCCAGAACAATGTGCGGACGGGAGGATAACTGCATGGGAGTACATACGAATACACATATTTACCGGAAGAGGTCTTTTTCCTATTCACGCATACATTTTTCTTGCAAATTAAATACAAATAGAAGTGGCAGGAGAATCTCCCAAGCTTAGCTTCTGAATTTTAACCGTATTTGTCAGAAGTAGGGGACGATCATTAGTAAACAATTCGAGATGGGACAGGTGCCACATGGGCTGAGCTGCGGGGCGCCCCGTGCGACGGACACACCTTGTCACTTTTAAACTTCACAATAACAACTGGGAAGCGGCTGAATCAACGGAATCGCTGGGTGCTGCTTAGTGTTTTTGCACATTAGAAATATTATTTTAAAATATAGAAAAAAAGAAAAGAAAAAGAAAAAACCCACCCAAAGCCACTTAATCCAAAGTTAAAAGAGAAGTGGAAACTGAATAACACTATTGAGCGTTTAAGTCTATCAGGTGCTTTCATACCAGTTTTCTCCTGTAACCCCCAGAATGACCTTTGGAGAAGGGGGTGGTGATCCTTTCTGTGATGAGGCTGGAGAGGGGTAGAGATACGGCAGGATTCTCCTAAGGAACCTAGGAATGAATGACAGGCTAGACACCCAGGTCTGACTCCAAGGGCCACACTCATTTTTGACAGACTTTGTATTCTAATTTTGTTCTATTCATTGAGATGGTGCTTATTTTAAGTGTATTTCCATTCGAGTCCTGAGGGACTTTCTTAATATCGGACTTAACAACATAAAGAACTGGATTCAGGGAGGAAAGAATGATTGAACTCAGAATTCCACGAAGACGCCCTGCCCAGCAGTCCACACAGGGGTTGTCCTCTGCGCTGGGGAGATGCGCGTGAATAAGAGGTCTCGGCTCTAATTGAGAAGTGCTCAGGTAGCCAACCCATGGCTCCAAGCAGCACGCAGGAGCCCCACTGCAGAGGGGAACTTAGAAAATGGCATTGAGAGAGGAAAGGCATTACGGTGTAAATGGATGGCTTCTGCCCAGGAACGGACCTTGCAAACAAAGTAAAAAGGAGGTGGAGGGCCCGGCTGGTGTGGCTCAGTGGTTGAGCTTCGACCCATGCACCAAGTGGTTGCTGGTTCGATTCCCAGTCTGAGCACAAGCCAGGTTGTGGGCCCGACCCCCGAGGAGGGGGAGGGCATGCATTCCTCTCTCTCTAAAATCAGTAAAGAAAAAAACAAGCAAACATTCAAAAAGAGGCAAAGAGATGGTTGCAGGCCTGTGTGCCTACAAAGAAGAGGGGATGGCCACTGTCTTTGTTCAGACCGTTTCCTCCCTCCACACTCCACCTGGCTTTCTCCAGCCCCCTCACCGCCTTTCTCCTCCTTCGGGGAGGCTGGCACCCCAGGCCTCCGAGGGCCACCTTGCTGCTTCAAGGCTGTTGGCTCTGGACCGGGCACTGCTCCCGCCGCCCCAAGGGCCCCAGTCCTCTCAAGGGACAGCAAGGTGGGCTTCCGGCAGAGGCATGGGCCTGGCACCTGGGGCCAGTACAGCAGGAGAGAAGGAGAGGACTTCTCCATCTCTGTCCCCCCTGGAAGGGACGTACCATCGAGCAGCAGCGGGAGGAACAGCGTGAGGGGACCTCTTTTATTCTGCAGCCCGAGTGCAGGGGCCTTGCCGAAGGCTGTGCTCAGAGGGGGGCAGAGCAGAGGTGAAGGATGAATCATGTGCCCACGCCACAGTGACAGATCACTTGTAACAAATGCAGGGTGACCCTTTAAAGCCGGAGTGCACCAGAGCCTCCCTCTAATGAAAGACAATCAGAATTATCATGCTTAATTATTGCCAGAGCTTTCTTTGAGATATTTCTTTGGTCTCAATTGGGATGAGGGGCATCTCTGACCACAACAAGGAGCTGCGCTGCGCTCGCCCCCTCCAGCCCCACCCGCTGTCCCTGCAGTCTCTCTCTGTCTCTGCAGCCATCCTTCGAAGCCCATCTTCCACGTGTCCTGCTTGGGTTAATGCAGCATATTCCTACCTACAAGCACCTCTGTTCTCTTCTCATAAGTTGCTGCCGTTAAAATCTGTACGATCATCTTTGCTTTGCTTGCAGAGTTTTCTCAAAGGAAGGTCTGAAGAACACCCGTGTCTTATAAAAAATGCAGTCACCTGCCCTTCTTAAAAATGTGTCCTTGGTTCCATCTAGAGAACAAAACCAGGCCATCTTGGGATGGAGTCAAAGAATCTGCATTTTACACCAGAGCCCAGGGTGTTCTTTTCTGCATATTCACGTCTGAAAGCCAGTGGTTGGGCGGTTGAGCTTTGCCAGAGGATTCGTTCTTCAGAAACCTTTCCTCTGGCTCCTTCTGCCTTCTGTTCTACAACCAAACCTCCCAAACTTGGATTCTCCCTCTGCAATCCTTCACCTTGAACATCTCATTATTTCTATCATCGCCCCTGATGCTCTGTCACTTCCTTTGCTGTGTACAGTCTGTTTCTTAGACTCTTCTGATTCATTCTGTTTTCTTTTAACCTGTGTCCCCCCTACCTCTGCCTCTTTTGGCCTTTTTTCTTTTCTCATAATCACTGACATCAGTATAGTTTCCCTCTGTGTCTTCTTATTGCTTACCACATAGTTATAAAAATTCAGCTTAGTTCTTCCAAGTATGTCTTATACGGTAGCCATGTTTCAATGAAGTTTCTAAAACAATCCACTGGCCAAGATCTATAATAAAAATAACAGAGTCTGTATGTATATCTTGTTGCCCAAGCCAGGAATGGCATCTTCTCTCTATTTGCTATAGCACCATATTGTTAGCCACCCAGACACAGTAAATCTGATTATAAATGGTTTCCAGCCCTGTGCAACCATCTATGGGCTAACTACACTGTTTTTTTTTTTTTTTTTCGTGGTGTTTTCCTTGAGCTAGTTCTGTCAGCTGGCAGGGTGAAACCATCGTTTTGAGGTGAGAAAATCTGGTCAGCTGCTCTTAGTGTCACATTCCTGTTAAACAATTTTGCACACGGGTCACTGAGACCATAGGTTTGTTTTGCACAGGTATTAACAGTCTACCTTCTAGGACAGGAAGTGCGTGGAGAAAGGTGGTCCCAGCATTTGGGCGTACTCCCTTGAGACGAGCCGAATGTTTTGTACAGTGGGATGGACTTTATTATTATTATTATTTTCTTTATTAATTTGAGAGAGAGAGGGAGAGAGAGATAGAAACATAGACGAGAGAGAACATCGATTGGCGCCTCCTGCATGCCCCCCACTGGGGATCGGGCCCACAACCTGGGCATGTGCCCTGGCTGGGAATCAAACCAGTGACCTCTTGGTGCATGGGTTGATGCTTAACCACTGACCACACCGGCCGGAGTGGGATGGTCATTTTAATGCACACATGAACCCAAGGGCCATTGCCTGTTCCCCTGGGGGACGGAACAAAGCTAGGACATCTTTCTTTGGAATGCCCTCAGATTTGAATTATCACCTGTATAAGGTGCCTCCCTTCACTCCCCAATTTTAACTTTCTGGGAACCGGGTAATTTTTCTAGACGAGTTTCTCAGCAGAGACGACCTCATGGCAAGGCCAGGGCCGAGGCCATTCAGCCAGAATTCCGCGGGCAGCGCAGGCCACACCGCGGCCCTCGCACCGGTGTGCTATCGGCAAATGGGAGTACATTTAGGCAGAGGGAACGCCAGCGGAGATTCGGGGGCTTTACCTTATGATGATGAACGATGAGGCTAGATGAGGGTGATTTCCACTGAGCGGGAAAGCGGGATCAGTGTCTTCCCACACTCGGAAGGGCGACCGGAGGATCACTCCCTCCCAGCCAGCCTGGCTTCCCACGAGCACTGGGGCTGCTCAGACCAGTGCCAGTCCAGGGGTGAAATCGCTCTGTGCTGTCCCCAGGAGACACACTGTAGCAGCACGAGCAAAATGCTTGACTTCTAGTCACTTGGAGTCTATGAACTGCGTTGTCAAAGATTTTTTTCCCTCCACTTTTTATTAGATTTCCATACGGCCATCCTGTGTAGGAGTTTAATATTAAGAAACATGTTTCCATTGAAAAACGCTTTAAAACATTAACTAGGTTAGAGATGGAAAGTGGTCCAGGCAGCAGTTCTTTCCAGAAAGCCACACCATTGGGAGAATGTACACTTTGTTTTTGTGTGTGTATGCCCTACTCTTTGGACCTAAGTTTTCAATGGACCTAACATTTGCTTGTAACACGTTGAAATTTGATGACTTACATTCACAATACGAAGCAGGTCACACCCATGATATCAGCTCAGCTCTCACAGTTGGCAGACAGCCCTCAGACAGATTTATTTCAGTAAGTTTGCTTCCTGGAGGGTTCAGCCAAAGGGTCCCCTAGGCTGCTCGTCATGGTCCCTTTTCTACAGACCCCTAAGCCTTTTTTAGAAGCTGGGGGCTGAGTCAGAGGGCTGAGAGACTGAGGGGTGGCAGGGAAGGTGCACTA
Organism: Molossus molossus; assembly: GCF_014108415.1. Classification (NCBI taxonomy): domain Eukaryota; kingdom Metazoa; phylum Chordata; class Mammalia; order Chiroptera; family Molossidae; genus Molossus; species Molossus molossus. Next base: position 166,751,706 of record NW_023425344.1, on the reverse strand, counting down.
GATTATCATGAAGGAATGGTCTGCAGTGGCTTGCAGTTCATGAACCCATCTTGCTTCTGAAACTGGGAAATTATTTTTAAAAGTGATTTCAAAGGAGGAATTAGCAAAATGTTTGTACAATCAGAGTGTCACTTAAATAAATATGTGTGTTTAGGTTTAGACATGTTTATCTGGGTACATGAGTTCTAGAATTAAAAAAAAATAGTTAGTGTAAGGGGAAGCAGCGATGGCTGAAAACAACTATGTAACAGAACATGCAAGACGAGAGCTGGGCTGGAAGGTGGCACCTTATGATTCAGGACTGAATCCAGCCCTGGATGCGTCTGCGTCTGGCTACATGGAAACCACAACTTGGAAGCATCCTTGACATTGTGAAATAACAACGCGGTGCTGAGTCAGAGGGTGAAATGTTCAGTGAAAATAGGAATTGTTTCATGCATTTCAAACTAAATCGGTTCAAGGTGAAACAATAGGTGGTAATGAGATGGTTGCTCAGGAAAGAACAAAGACTTGGTCTTTCAGTAGAAGGACCGACAACCAGATCTGGACTGCTTTTGCCTGTTACTGGGAAAGTGCAGGAAAAGCCAGAAGGCAGCATCATGTATCAAAAAGTGAATAAGTGACCCGATAGTCTTCAAAGGTGCAGGTCCAAAATATTACAAAGGGAGTCTTCTTATTGTCAAGTAACCCTTCACCCTTTAGCCAGAAAAATACAATGCAGGATTTAAGATGTAATTAACGAATGCATACATTTTCTTACTGTGCTATTATTCCATTTCATGCAT